>NC_073693.1:269631385-269952257 GCF_029784155.1 Uranotaenia lowii | reverse complement strand
AAAAGCGTTTTGTGACGCAGAGTGAAGCTGCAAAATTAGCAAAGTTTTCTATACTTTTTTTTTTTGGCGTGTAGAAGCATATGGCGTCGGTAGTGCTTTTTTTGTCATCCGCGAAATTCTCAAATTTTTACTAGTGGTGCGCGTTTGTTTCCGCCCAAAAGTGGGGCAATAGTTCCGTTGAGTCCCGAGGACAGGCTCCGGTGCCGATAGCCGTGAAATTTAGTGCTTTTCGCGAGTTTTCCGGGGTTTTTTGTGTGGGCCGGGCTCCCGCCATTTTCCTTTTCCTTAGAAGGGTGCCAGTGTGGGGTCGTGGGTGCTCCGGTAAAAGAGGTGTCGCGCGAGCAACGCTGCCGGTTCGTTCAAAGTCTCGGTCGTCGAAGAGCAGTGAATCGCGGGTGATATTCTGCCATTTGGGGAGATTCGGGAGGGCACCCAACGCCAACGAGGGGCATATAAAGAAGATTTCAAAAAGAAAATAAGGCCTCAGTGAAGAAAGAAAAGGAAGATAAGTTAAAAAGAAAGCGAGAAAGAAGATGAAAAAGTTTAAGAAGACAAGAAAGTTAAAGAAGTTAATATAGTGCAAGAAGATAAGAAAGTGAAGGAAGATAAAAAAAGTGAAAGAAGAGAAGTCAAAGAAGAGGAAAGAGCTAAGGTGAAGAATCAAAATGATGAGACCAGCCAGCGCTGGAGAGCAATGGTCAGAAGCAAGAAGAAGCCAGAGGCTAGGCACAAAGCAAGGAATAAGCTTAACTCAGCCAGCCAAGAAGACCTCAGCTAGTGCCAACACAATGTTCCCTGCCAAAACATCATCCGGAGCAATCCCCAAGCAAACACGGAGTGCTAATCCCCCTGTGATGACCCAGAACAATCCCACAGACGGAAGCAAAGAAATAAACGCCGTGACGGTGATCTTGGAGCCTATAGATTACGCTGGACAAACCTCCAAACATCCCCTAGAGATAGGGAAACTACTAAATCATTTAAAATTCAAGAGTTTCTCGGAAGTCAAAGCGATTGGACGCTATCGGTTCAAGCTCGAATTGGACTCTCCAGGAGCTACTTCCGAACTCAAAAAATTGAAGCTCTCGGATCATAACCTAAAAATTTACTCCCCCAATATTTCGCGAGATACGATTGCCTTTGTCCGTGGTATTCCAACGGAATACTCAGACAAGGAACTGTCTGAAAATATGGAATGTGAACAGCAAATTAAAAAGGTCGAACGAATTATGAGGAAAGGAGACGGCGTAGACTTGCTGCCAACAACAAATATAAAGGTCATCGTGAAAGGCGAGAAGGTTCCAAACAAAATCAAGCTTTACGGCTGTTCCTTCAGAGCCGAGTTATATGTTTTCCCGGTCAAGCAGTGCTCCAAGTGCTGGCGCTTTGGGCACAAAACTAAGTTCTGCTCAGGGGTCCAAAGATGCTCGGTGTGTGCCAGGGTACACAAAGGAGATAGCTGCACCAAACCTCCTTTCTGTCCTAATTGCAAGGGGAATCATAAACCTGAAGAACCCACATGCCTGGAACGACGACGAAGAATTATGATAACCAGTGCAATGAGGAAAAATGGTATATCATACAAAGAAGCAGCCACTCAATTTCCAATCCTAAGCAACCGCTTCGAAGGACTGGAATTAGAAAATGAAGATGAGTTCCCGTCACTGGAGGGAAATGAAAAAGCAACACAAGGGTCTACAAGAACACGGATCGAGAGACACCGCTCTAGCTCCTCGCGGAGCAGAGGGGCAGACAGCCAGGAGGAAAGAAACGACAGTTTTAGGAGCGCAGCTGATACCTTCGTCTTCAATACAAACTTCGTAGAGCAAGTAGTCTCTTCAATACGAAGAGAACTCATCAGAAGCTTGAGAGAAAGGATCTGGTTGAGACCACTCATAGCTTTGAAGGACCAGATCACCCTGAAGCTGAATGCTCTCGATAAGGATACAGATGTGGACCAGATTCTCTTGTTCACATACGGAAGGCTGAACGACATCATCAACAGTGAAGCAACAAGTCAACATTATGAACCATCCAGAATAATCACCGACATCCAAAATGCTTAACAACATCTCAATTCTACAATTAAACGTTCAATCAGTCCGACCGAGTGTCAAACGAGAAGAACTATTAAAACTAATAACAACATCCGACTCCAAAATCTGCTTGCTGCAAGAAATCTGGCTGCGCGAAGGGGAAAGCTTCCAACTCAAGGGATTCAATCTAACTTCTAAGAGAAGATTGAACGGGTACGGAGGAGTAGGCATTCTTGCTGCCAAAGAGCTGACACAGCAGCAAGTCGAGACTCCGGATTTCACCTTTTTAGAGGCAACTGCAGTTAAAATTATCAAGGGAGCTGAATCGATAACATTTATAACCGCCTATCTCCCCCCAGATAGGGGAGATTGGACTCTCAGTATCAGTCAGCAGAAGAAAAACGCCGTGGAAGACTTGAAATTATTCTTCCACTGGCTGGACAGGATCTCTGGGGAAATCATCATAGGGGGGGATCTCAATGCGCACCACGAGGCATGGAGCCCAGAATTCGACAGCTGCTACAGGGGCAGACTGTTGGAAGAGCTGATCGAAGATTCCAGATTCATACTCCTCAACGATGGGTCTCCCACACTAATTAGCTCCCCTGGAAATCGCCAATCCACAATTGATATCTCCTTGGTCACCCCGGGATTAGCACGAAAGGCCACCTGGAAAGTGCTGGAGGAAGACTTCGAGAGCATACACGCACCAATACAGGTCAAAATCTCCAGTGACGCGCAGATCTTCGACAGTGAAACCACCAAAGTCAACCAACAAAAAGTTATCGAAAAACTGAATGGAATCCGGCCACAATTCATTTACGACCCAGAAGAGATGCAAGCCATCTTTGAAGAGTATATAAACGCCGCATCGTACAAGGTCAGGAAGAAAAAATGTAACTACCTTAAAAAATGGTGGACACCCAAGATCAGCGAACTCTACGACGAGAAAAGGGAAGCCCTACGAGCTTACAACAAAAGCCGGTCGAAGACAGACTACATCGAGCTCAAACGGAAAAGAGGAGTCTTCAAGAAGGAGTTCAGAAAGGAGAAGCGTTCATACATCGCCGAGCTTATCAGCAAAATAGACGAGGATACCCCCGCTAAACATGTTTGGAACATTGCCAAGGGCATCGATGTTTCGATATCAGGAGGACGTGACTCAGCTAAAAAACTCACGTCGCAGGAAGGGACCGATTTCATAAATCATTACTTTAGGGACGAAAGAAGACGGATAGTTTGCCCGACCATAATCACGGACAAGGCACTTGAGGAATTCGAACACCCTCTCAAGGCTCGGGAACTGCTAGACGCCCTTAAAAAGAAAAAAAACCACTCCGCCCCAGGGGAAGACAAGATGTCCTACGCAATTCTCAAAGGCCTCAACCTGGACATGCAATTGAAAGTCTGTGAGATGCTTAGTAGCGTCTTTGTCTCGGGTCAGATTCCCCCCCGGTGGAGGATCACAGAAATAAAACCAATTCCCAAAAAAGGACAGCTCACGGGGCCCTCTTCCAAACGCCCAATCAGCCTGATGAATATCAACTTGAAACTCATCAACTCGGTCATTAAGGACAGACTAGCGAACATCTGTCAAGTCAACAACATCTTGCCAGCAAACTCATTCGGTTTCAGGAACTTCTGCTCTGCCCAGTCCTGTGTGAACTTCCTAGTGAACACTGTTCTGGAGGCCAAGAACAGAAAAATGGAATTGTTGCGGTAACCCGTGACGAACGAGTGAGAGTACCGTCCATTCCCTCGGTCGGAAATACGTCATACGAAGTAAACAGGATAGTGTCATCTAAGTAGTACTCTTGAAGGTAGATAGCGTGTTCTCGGATAGAGTTGCGAATCAGATTATTTCGAAGATCATTTAAATTGTTACCCACAGTATATCATATCTTAGTTTGTACACGAAAAGTGGATAAGGTGAGGAATTTAAAGTTGAATTTAAACTTGAGATCGATATTAATCATTTTCCACCTGCATACTAATTTACAGGAAAGAGTTTGAGGTTAACTTGTGACAAGCTAGAGAATTCATAGAAAAGGATTAACACTAAATTTTGTAAGAAGGTATGCCTAAACTATTCGATTCCTATATTAACTATTCAATAAATTCTAGCTTAAAGCTGTACTGAACTGAACTGCTAAAGAAGAGTGTTATACGAATTCTCTACCGCCACAAACTTTAAGAAAATTTAAGACCCGAAGTTGGGGAAATTAAGAAGAACAGTTACCATGGCCAATATAAACACAGATGAGTCCAAAACTACTAAAAGTTGTGCGAAATGTACCCGCAAAGATGATAGTAATATGGTGTGCTGCGATTCATGTGATGCTTGGGAGCACTACGAATGTGCGGGAGTAAGCGACTCCATTTCGGAGCCAGATCGAAGCTGGAAGTGTAGCAATTGCTTAACGACAACGGAGGATAAAACGACTAAGCCCTCCAGTAGGCGAAATGGATCTATTGTTAGTCGGGGCAGCAAGAACTCTGAGTTTTACCGGATGAAGCTTGAGAAACTGGAAAAAGAGCACGAACTGAAGTTACAAAAGATACAAGAAGAAGAAGATTACATCAAAAAGAAATACGAAATCCTGAAAAAAATGGAAGAAGAAGAGGCTGGACCCTCCAGCAGAAGGAGCGACGTCAGTTCCACAAAGGTTCGAGAAAGATTGCTAAACTGGCTGGCGGATGACGGAACAGCAAAAACCCCTGTTACGGGAAAACCCAGTGACAGCGATACAACTCTTCAAAATGCCCCCCCTAGGGAATCCTCTACACCGAAAGACAAAAACGCAGAAACGATCCATCGAGCGATCCCAACGACATTAAAATCTGTCGCCAACAGGAAAATACCCGACAAAGAGCCGCTTGTCCCTTTGAACCAGAACGGAGGAACTGTGCTTCAACAAAATCCACCAGCATCCACTTCGCTAAATCAACAAATCAATTCCTTGACAACAGCGATTAACACCTGTACGTTTTCTGGTGACCAAATTCCCGGTGTTCAACAAGGAAATCTGTCAGCTCCGGATACTCTTCCCTATGTAAATCCCGTAAGCGCTGCAACTGAACGGGCGGAACCGACAACTTCCCAACTCGCTGCCAGGCAGGTTATTATTAAAGAACTACCCGTATTTTCCGGTAACCCTGAAGAATGGCCGTTATTCTATGCTGCCTTCCAAAACTCAACGAAGTATTGCGGATACAGTCACGCAGAGAATCTCTCGCGCCTACAAAGGGCACTTTCGGGACAGGCTCTCGAATCGGTTAGAAGTCGTCTATATATCCCAGAATCCGTTCCGATCGTCATAGAAAAGCTCAACAAGATCTATGGTAGACCCGTCCTGTTAATCAACTCGCTCATAAATAGAATGCGCAGCGTCCCCCCTCCGAGGGAAGATGATCTGGATTCCATAATCTTCTTTGGTACGGCCGTACAGAACCTGGTGGATCATATAAAAATCTCCGATCAACGCGATCATTTAAAAAATCCTTCGCTTCTCCAAGAAATTATCAACAAACTACCTGTACAGATGCAAATGCAGTGGGGAACGTTCAAATTCCCCTGGAATCCCGTGGAAGTAGATCTTGAAACTTTTAATCAGTTTATGACCAACCTGGTAGACATTGCTTTGGATTTGACAGTGAAAGTAGGAGCAGTAGCGCAACAGAAAAGTCAACGCTTTAAGCCACGAGAACGCTTAAACGCTCATTATCAAGCGGAGGATGATCGAGAATCGCTGACTTATAATCCGAGAGGAAGTTGTAACTTTTGCAAGGGACACGACCATTACATTGCACAATGCGAAAATTTTAAAAGGCTGAATCTCGACGGACGCTGGAAAACTATTCGCACTCTAAATCTCTGCTGGACCTGCTTAGTACCCCATAAAAGATGGCCCTGCCGGTCAAACCGAATCTGTGGAGTTGATGGGTGCAGGCAACGCCACCACGGGCTGCTACACAACTTTGGAGAATCCGGAACGATTGATAGAGACCCCACGGCACAAATGGACACCTCTGTATCAACAGCACATCATAACCACCACTACGAAAAATCATTTTCATTCTTTCGATACTTACCAGTAACACTTTCCGCCAACGACAAGTTCATAGAGATATTCGCGTTCTTGGATGATGGCTCCTCCACAACTCTTTTGGAGTCCGATATAGCAACGCAGCTCGGAGTAACGGGTACCCCAGATATTTTGACGCTTTTCTGGACAGCGAAAATAGGTCGACAAGAAAAGGACTCACACCGAATCAGTGTACAAATTTCGGGAATTGGGTCCACTAATCGGTTTAAAATAGATGACGTTAGAACCGTTGAAAGACTTGATCTCCCTAGCCAATCTTTGAATTATAAAGTACTGTGTGAATCTTTTCCTTACTTGAGAGGACTTCCCATACAAAGCTATCACGATGCGCGCCCAAAAATGATTATCGGCATAGAGCACGCCAAACTACTGACTTCTCTGGAAACTCGTGAGGGCGGTGATCATGAACCCGTCGCTATCAAGACACGACTGGGCTGGTGTACCTTCGGAAAAGGAAATAAGTGTAATGACATTACAGAGAGTCTAAACTCACACATCAGCTTCAATAACATTCGACTGCACGATGTCATGAAACAGTTTTTTCAAACCGAGGAAGCCATCCCACCAGTAAACCTAGATTCAGAAACTGATAAAAGGGCAAGACAAATACTAGAAGAAACTACCAAATTCATTGATGGTAGATACGAAACGGGACTCCTGTGGAGAGAAGATCGTCCTATAAATCTACCTAATAGCTTCCCTACGGCCCTGAAACGTCTCATTAGTCTGGAGAAACGTCTAGCTGGATTACCCGACTTAGCGCTTAAAGTCCAGGATCTTTTAGACGTCTATGAACGAAAAAAGTACGCTCATCGACTCACACAAGCTGAATTTAATAAAACAGATCCCAAAAAAACCTGGTATCTGCCCCTTGGAGTAGTGACTAACACGAAAAAACCCAACAAAATACGGTTGATATGGGACGCTGCGGCACGAACTGGAGGTACAAGTCTCAACGACCTTTTATTGAAGGGACCCGATCTATTAATTTCACTAATGGGGGTTCTTTTGAGATTCAGACAACGAAACATCGCAGTTTGTGCTGATCTCACCGAAATGTTTCACCAGATAAGAATTCGGGATGAAGATAAACATTTCCAACGTTTCTTATGGAGAAAAAGCCCTGAAGAACCTATCGGAACGTACGTGATGGATGTCGCCACTTTCGGTGCGTCGTGCTCACCTTGTAGCGCCCTCTTCATTAAAAATAAAAACGCTCTCGCCCACGCCTCAGAATTCCCTGAAGCCTCGAAGTCTATAGTGGACAACACCTACATGGACGACTGGCTGGTAAGTGTCGATACCGTCGAAGAAGCCGTTCGGCTGTCAGAAGAGGTCAAACGAATACACGCAGCCGGAGGATTCCAGCTCTCAAAGTTTATATCGAACGTTCCAGAGGTCCTAGAACGATTAGGAGAGCTTAATTCGCCTTTAGATAAGAACCTTGACTTCGATCAAGCAGAAAATATGGAACGAGTACTAGGGATGATTTGGATACCATCAGCGGACATGTTTACCTTCAGCACCATTGTGAAACCCTGCCTTCAGAGAATCGCCGATTGTGTGGACATCCCAACTAAGCGACAAGTACTACAAGTAATAATGTCCGTATTTGATCCGCTAGGATTAATATCTCACTACATCATACACGGGAAAGTGCTAATGCAGGAAATTTGGAGATCCGGGTCTGACTGGGATGAACAGATTCCGCAAAATCTACTTGACTCATGGAAAAGGTGGATAGGGCTTCTAGGTCACCTTCACAAAGTCCGAGTCCCACGATGCATCTTCTACAATACCGACTCTCGAATAAATTACAAACTTCAGCTACACACTTTTGTGGACGCGAGCGAAGCCGCCTACTCTTGTGTGGTCTACATTCGACTTGAAAACAAAAATGACTGTAAATGCAGACTTATCTCAGCGAAAACAAAGGTGGCGCCGCTCAAACCGCTTTCCATCCCGAGATTAGAACTTCAGGCTGCCGCCCTCGGCGCAAGACATCTCCAAACAGTCGCTACTTCGATGACTCTTCCGATAGAGAAAAGGGTGTTTTGGTCGGACTCAGCAACGGTGTTAGCCTGGATACGGTCAGACAGCAGGCGATTTCATCAGTTCGTGACCTTCAGAGTCGGGGAAATATTGTCGAGCACAAATGTAGAAGAATGGAGACATGTTCCATCGGCGCTAAACGTTGCTGATGAGGCCACCAAATGGAATAACGAGCCTTCCTTTGATCCCGATAGTCGATGGTACCGAGGACCAACATTCTTACTAGAATTGGAAGAGCAGTGGCCAAGGGCATCAGGTAAATCTTTCACAACCGAGGATGAGCTCAGAGCAGTTCACGTCCACGTTCACAACACAGACCCGCTTATAGATACTACTCGCTTTTCAACATTCAATCGTATGCTGCGAACAACTTCCTACATTGTTCGTGGTGCCGATTCTTTCCGACATCGGTTACCGCCCGGGACGGTAGAGAAAATACTTCAACGCGATGAGATCCAGAAGGCTGAACGCGTTTTATGGAAACAAGCACAGGCAGACGTCTTTTTCGCTGAGATAGATCTATTGAACAGAGGAAAACCCATTCCAGCTTCTAGCCATATTTACAAGTTAAATCCCTTCACGGATGAACATTCGATCATACGGGTTGGGTCTCGATTGAATCTAGCCCCGATCAGCTATGATGCTAAGTTCCCGGTACTGCTGCCTAAAGAGAATCGGATTACACATCTGTTGATTCTTCATTTTCATGTTAAATTCCTGCATGCAAATAGAGAGACCGTCCTTAACGAAATGAGACAACAATATTATATTCCTAACATGCGCTCGATCATACGTAGAATAGCAAACGCATGTTTATATTGTAAAGTGAAACGAGCTAGCCCAAAACCTCCTATTATGGCACCTTTACCCCGTGTCAGGCTTACCCCACACATTCGTCCTTTCTCATATATAGGTGTGGACTACTTTGGCCCCATTCAGGTGAAAGTAGGCAGAAGTCTAGCCAAGCGTTGGGTATGCCTATTTACCTGCCTTACAATTCGTGCTATTCACCTTGAAGTGGTTTATACGTTAAGCACGCAATCCTGCATTATGGCTTTCAGAAGGTTCATTGCTAGAAGGGGAGCACCACAAGAGGTTTACTCTGATAACGGCACCTGTTTTAAAGGGGCAAGCCGAGAGCTGGCAGAAGAAAGAAAACAAAGAACACTTATTGATGAAGCGTGCGCCTCTACGTTCACCAACGCTTCTACGGCCTGGTATTTTAACCCCCCAGCCACACCCCACATGGGTGGGGCCTGGGAACGTATGGTGAAATCAGTTAAATTGGCACTCCAAGTACTATCTGAACACGTGAGACACCCGAATGATGAGGCATTCGAAACCATACTATTGGAAGCGGAAAGTATTGTCAATTCTCGGCCGTTGACGTACGTACCCCTCGAATGTGACGAGCAAGAGGCATTGACTCCCAACCACTTTTTGTTGTGCTGGTCCAAGGAAGTCCAACAACCACCTTCGGAGTTAAACAACTATCGCAACTCCTTAAGAGATAGTTGGAGCCTAACTAGGCACTTAGTCGATGGATTTTGGAGAAGGTGGATAGTCGAATATTTACCAATGCTCACGAGAAGAACAAAATGGTTCGAACCCATGAAACCCCTTGGAAGAGGCGACCTGGTGCTTGTCATAAACGAGAATGTCAGAAACGGCTATGAACGTGGACGGATCGAAAAGGTTGTATTAGGTGCCGATGGGCAAGTACGCAGAGCATGGGTGAAGACAAGCAGCGGAACATCACTGAAAGCAGCTACCAGACTAGCGGTCCTTGACGTCCTGGGAGTGCCCTCGGGAAAAGGGGTACTTCACGGGCAGGGGGATGTTGCGGTAACCCGTGACGAACGAGTGAGAGTACCGTCCATTCCCTCGGTCGGAAATACGTCATACGAAGTAAACAGGATAGTGTCATCTAAGTAGTACTCTTGAAGGTAGATAGCGTGTTCTCGGATAGAGTTGCGAATCAGATTATTTCGAAGATCATTTAAATTGTTACCCACAGTATATCATATCTTAGTTTGTACACGAAAAGTGGATAAGGTGAGGAATTTAAAGTTGAATTTAAACTTGAGATCGATATTAATCATTTTCCACCTGCATACTAATTTACAGGAAAGAGTTTGAGGTTAACTTGTGACAAGCTAGAGAATTCATAGAAAAGGATTAACACTAAATTTTGTAAGAAGGTATGCCTAAACTATTCGATTCCTATATTAACTATTCAATAAATTCTAGCTTAAAGCTGTACTGAACTGAACTGCTAAAGAAGAGTGTTATACGAATTCTCTACCGCCACAGGAATGCATGGTGGCCTTCCTGGACGTATCGAGGGCCTTCGACAGGGTGGACACAGAGAAGTTGTTAGAAATATTGGCGAACTACAAAATTCCGAACAAGATCATATCCTGGCTACACAACTACCTTAGTGCGAGAGTGCTCTTACTGAACACAGAGGACGGAACGGTTGAACGTGAAGTCACAGAAGGACTACCGCAGGGCTGTCCGCTCTCGCCCATCTTATTTAACCTGTACTCTGCTTCGCTGCACAATATCAGGACAGCTGGTTGTACACTAGTACAATTCGCAGATGACCTAGCGGTCATTGTAGAGGACGAGACATTAGCGACTGCTGCCAGCCGAATGAACTTGTTTCTGGACCGATTGGCAGACAAAATGCTGGAATTAAAATTAGAAATCAATCCCAATAAATGCGCGATAGTGCCCTTCACCAAGAAAAATACGCAAAACATAAACGTCCAGATAAAAGGCACCAATGTGAACATCGACAACACGTACAAATACCTGGGATTCACCCTAGACCGTTCGCTTAGACATCGGAAACATATCGAGGATGTGTGCCACAGGGCGAAACAAAAAATCCCCCTGATCAAGTTACTAGCCGGCCGGAATAAACAAGCCAACCCAGAAACGCTGATCAAAATAAGCAACGCCCTGGTGCGGAGCAAGCTGGAATATGGGGCATCGGTATACGGCGGGGCCGCAGAATCTAATCTGCAAAAAGTGCAAACGGTCCAGAACTCCTTCCTACTTATCTCAATGGGGTACATTAGATCCACACCAATCCACGTGATTCTGTCTGACACTGGTCAAATCCCCATGAAATTCCGGATAGAACTTCTGACGAAACGAGAGGCCCTCAGAAGCTACTATCACCAGAATCAGCTTGCAGCCTGCATCCAAAAGACAATCGACACTCGAACCTGGAATGGATCCTACCTAACTTACATAGTCGACCAAAACCTCGACCTGTTCGCCCAAACTCATCCTAAGGACCCAAATATACACAAAACCCTCATACTCCACAATGAACCAGGCTGGAATCCGACCAATTCTGTTAGAAGAACCCTAACAGACGGTCAATCGAAAAAAACGAATTTTTCATCTTTGCAATGGCAAACACTGTTCCGGGAAAAGGTCAACACCGATTATAAGAATTACAATATCATCTTTACCGATGCAAGCAAAAAAACAGCTGGGACCGCCATCGCTTTCTTCGACCCCCAGAAAAAAATCAAAAAAGCTGAAAAAACCAACGAAAACGTGTCAATATCCAACGCAGAACTGATGGCCATACAGTTAGCTGTGGAGTGGGCCATAGAAAACAATTACGATAAAACGGTGATAATGACAGACTCTGCAAGCAGCTGCGATATGCTTCTCCACACAAAACAATTAATTGTAAACTACATCACCTGGAATATCTTCAAACTCCTCTGCATAAACAACAAGCACAAAATAGTAATCCAGTGGATACCTATATAGTCACTGCGGAATAGCGGGGAACGAAATCGTAGACAGAGAAGCAGTACGAATGACAGACCAACCGCAGACGATGTTCAACTCACTTACATTAGGAGACGTGTTCATGGTGGCCAAGAACGAAGCCTGGAACAACTGGAAGAGGGAGTACCGTCGAGTCTCTCTGTTCAAAGGAAAGTACTATGCTCAGATTGAACCACTTCCTAGGAAAACACCTTGGTTCAAAGAACTGATTCTCAAAAACAGCGACAAAAAATTACTCAGCCGAATAAGGTCCGGCCATGTCCTCACGAAGAACAGACTGTTCTTATGGAAGCTGGAGCCAGATGAACTCTGCGAAACATGTAGGGTACCAGAGGATTTAGAGCACATCCTATACTATTGTCCAAGATTGAACAACATCCGAGGGGAATTCCCAATACTAGAAAACTGCAAGCCACTATTAAACATCCTAAAAGAAGAATGCGAAACATCACACGCTGGGCCACGTTGAACCATAAATGTTTGAAAAATAACCATAATGGCAGTTTAGTGGATCAAGTCATTTTATGAGTTTTCAGGAAAAACTCATAAAATGAGATTTCATAGAGAACTTGAATAATGGTTATTTTTCAAGCATGGTCGAAAAAGTAAAAAAGGGGCCGAAATCAAAAGGAAATATTTGTTCCCACATATGAATCGTCTTAAAATTAATTCATTAAGCAAATATCATATTCAGAAATGACCATGAGTTACCTTAAATCCGGATAACAGATTCATAAATCAATGTAACACCTGTTGATACAAGTACCAACAATTTTTTTATTTTAAAACATTGATATTTTTAGTAGCCTTCACAGCTATCTGCTCTGTTGGATGCTGGTAGAGGAGCTGGCACTACGATGTTGCATTAGCGGAAAAAGTTTAGCCGGTCGAGGGAATCGTTGCCTCGATTATCCTTGTATCGGCCACTGCGCTACCACTGCGGATGATGCGCTGCTGCTTCTATGTTCGCACATCACGCTTCCCGCTCTGCAGTTTTTTAAGTGCTGATTTTTTCCTCGCATATTTTCGGAACGAACCGACATGAACCTCTTGATGCAGCAAATGTAGGAAGTTCCGGAACATTCTGTAATTATATTTTCATGGTTGTTTATCTCGGAATAGGTGATAGATATTTCCAATAACGACATGTACTTACTCATAGACGTGGCGACAACTGGAGGTTTCGTTGAGTCAACTGACGGATTTCTATCCGCGGCGGAACTGCTGCTGTTTTCGAATTCGGATATCCGTTGCTTCACAATTCTCGCCTGAAAATGAAATTTAAAAGAGTTGATAATTCAAGCTTAAGTAAATTTCTTTTAATCATTTTAACTGGTATTATCAAGCGAATACTTACAGTTTGTATTATCTCAGGAGAATTTATAAAAATTATTTACGATTACAACACGAGACCATAAACAAAACAAACATTTCAGGGATTGCAAACATGGCGACTTTTTTTTCAGTCATTTTAGTTGTTGAATTTTAACCATTATCAACATTTTCATCATGAACTCGGAAAATGGTTAAAGTTTAACAATTCATTACGGTTAAAAAACAACAATTTTAGGAGTTCTTTTAAAAATATCAAAAAATGCATGAAAAACAATCATTTTTGGTTAAAAAAATATGAGCGTGCACTAAACCAAATCACGGAATACATCAAGAAAGTCAAAATTCCAATATAAACACAAACAACCCACCGATCAAGAACAACAAGAACACCCTCAAGCAATAGTCCTATATTCAACAACCAAAACTATCCACACAATTGAGGCAAGTTGGGCCAGAATGGTCCTAGCCAGTCGTGTCAGACGAAGCCAAATAAAGAAAGAAAGTTTTCTATAAATTCAAAAACGTTTTAAATTTGGTCGAATCCAATCGTTTTGTTTTTCGAGTATGTCGCAATGCACACTTGATGACGATTTTATTATCAGCGAAGTCTACGCACGGCCTGAACTGTGGGATAAGTCGTTAGGTGTAAGTCGCAAACTAAGGGTTGTTAATAAGATCTGGAGAAATTTAGCCCAAAAACATGAAGTGCCAGGTAAGAAGATACGACCGCTTGCGCTCGGACACTAAGTTAAATTTTTTATATATTTTATAGAGGAAGTACTCAAAAAACGTTGGAGATTTTTGCGGGACGCGTTTTCGTCGAACCTTCTTAACATACCGAAGTCAGTTTTGCAAAGTTCCTCAGACCGACTGGATTATGAAAAATATGTTACCTGGCCACTGTTCGGATCGATGTTGTTTCTGAAAGATCACATTGGGAAGCGAGGACCGAATTGGAACATTTGGCAGCGAGCGGTTGCAGCAATTGAGCAGGACGAAACAAGCTTTGATGGCTTTTCGCCGGAACAACCGGAAACATCAAGTAAACAACCGGAAACATATAGCACTGAATCGGAAACATCAAACAAACAACCAGAAAAACAAAGGAGACAATCAAAAACATCAAGCAACAAAACGGAAACATATAGCAAACCACCGGAAACATCAAGGAAGAGGACCGCTGATCGGTTGCCGGATGAAGATGATCATTTCGTCTCGAGTCTGTTGTCCCATTTGCGACGAATCAACCCTGCACAGAAGCTACTTTGTCGGATGGAAATTCAGAGGGTGGTCAACGAGTATGCCTATGGACAGATCCGGCTTCCGCAAACGCGTTTGGATCTCGATGGTTTGGTCCGTGACACATGCGAGGGTCTGAGCGAAGAATATTTTACCGAGGAGGTCAGTTCCTTGTGATAGGCCTCATCCTGTTGAATCCTTTTTTTTAACGCCGAATTTTGAAAAGCCTATGGGTACCAAACTTAATTGAACTTCAAAATTTTGCACGCGAACCAATGCTTCAAAGTTCTGGTAATGAGCATTAGCAAAAAATGTCTCACATTTGAGGTGAGCTAAGCCGAGAATGTTTGGTTCGTAAGATGAATTTCTAGATAAAAACATTTATCTTAGAAACACTCTAGGTTTACCCAAAGCTAGGGACAATCCTCTAGCCCGGTCCGCAACGCGAAGCGTAAGGACCATACGTCGTTTTAGTTCGAACGCGAAGCGTGAGGAGGCTTCCTGGAAATTTTGATAAATAATTTTAGGACGGCCCCGTCTTCCTAGGTTTATTAAAAACCCTAGGAAGGCCCCGTGTTTCTAGGTTTACCCAATGCTAGGGACAATCCCTTAGCCCGGTCCGCAACGCGAAGCGAAGCGTAAGGACCATACATCATTTTAGTTCGAACGCGAAGCGTGAGGAGGCTTCCTCGAAATGTTGATCCATTATTTTAGGATGGCCCCGTCTTCATGCCCAAAGTAAATGCAATATTTTATGCCAAATGACCGTTATGCCAAACGGCCATTATGCCAAATGACTATTATGCCAAACGGCCATTATGCCAAACGGCTTTATGCCAAACGGCGTTATGCCAAACGGCTTTATGCCAAATGACTTTATGCCAATCGGTATACAATCATATTTTGTCAGTCAAACATCACTGTTAATAAAAAAAAAATCATCTATTTTGTTTTACTCTTATCCTAGTATGTCGGTGCAAAAATGTGACCTAGCCAATTTTACATTAAAAACTGTTGTCTTGTTATTATTTTTTTTCTTACTTTTCTTGATAAAAAAGTGTAATATGTGTAAGCATTGCTCTCGGTTAAAACCTATTTTTTAGGTATTTTGTTTAATTTTCATTGGAAATGCATTAATAGTTGTTTATTTCAATTGCGAAGTAAAATAGCCAAAGCGAATATCTCATTAGAATAGATTCAGCAAACAAATCTTTTTAAAATTTAGGTAATTTTAGTGGCATATTTCATAATTTTCAAGAAGACGTTGCTTTCCGATTCATGGAACCAGTTTTTGTTTAACTTGGAATTAGTTTATTAAGAAATTTGTTCTAAAAATTTTTCTATTTTATTTTTTTTTCAAATTGTTGTTACTTATTATTACTTTTTTTTATCCATATAATTTAATACCATTTCTTTTCAGATCTTCAGGTAATATTTTATGATACACATGTATTATTTTCTTTATACATACTTTTATACATATATAAATTTGCATATTGGGGATTGGGAACTAGAGGGAATGCATCTGGGGATAACCTAAAGAACTATTACAAGCGGAGTGGTAGCCAACCATTGTAGGTTTCTTAAGGTTGGATGCCTTCCCTTGACGAACCATCGGCCGTGGAAGCCTTAGGGCCAACCACACAGACATAGGCAGGACCTTGCTACCGATGGGGGAACCATACATACATACATACATACATACAAAAACATTTATCTTAGAAACATGGGACATGAGGCCATATAGAGAGAGATGTACTTTTTTAATATCAAGCAACGATATATAATTTGCAATTTTAGTGCTTATTCTGCTCATCTCATGAGAGCTATGTTTCAAAAGACGGAAATCTACAATAAACGTGATTATATTTACAATTCTGTGTACAACACATTGTTCGGACATTTTGAAAATATCACTTTTATTTAAAATTGTCTTTAAAATATATTTAATTGTCCTGATTTTCGAAAAAAAAATCTTAATTATAATTGAATTTTAAGCTGAATTATCAGGACATCGAATAAATCTGTAATAGTATAGTAAAATTCATTTACCCGATGATTATATTTGGTTAAAATAATATCTAAATGGAGTTTTCCAGATAAATTGCATTCGCGTCGAGACTCTGCTGATCTCATAAATTGCATAAATTAAGGCGATTACAGTACCTGTATTTCGCCTTTATTTATGCAATTTAAGCAGAAAAAGTTAGTGTCCGGAAATATCCTGCGATTTTTTCTTCATGGTGTCCTGATTTTTGACAAAACCACCAGGCATCTCTGGGGGTGTCAGGTGTCCTGATTTTTCAGGATTTGTCCTGATTTTCGAGAGACCGTCCTGATTTTTCAAAAACGCTTGAATTGTCCTGATTTTTGAAAAATGACCTTAAAAATGTCCTGATGTTTCCTGATTTGTCCTGTCCGAAAATCAGGACAAATCCTGAAAAATCAGGACACCTGCCACCCCTGTTGTTTACATTTTTCAAAAAGTTCGAAACAAAACCTAAAAGTTACTCTGTAATTTTCTCTGCTTCCAATACCCCTTGGCCAGCTATCAGAGGTTAAGCCAAATAGATGTAGGAAACTTTAAAAAAAAACCTAAAAGTTATCCTACCACAATCTGTCTCAGGAAATACTCTATATATGAAATTATAGTGCCTTTCAAAATCTGTGTCCGACCAAACAACATCTGGACGAAAGGTCAAAAGCGTCAAAAGTCTATGTATTTAAGACAAATCTGGGCACCTGGCAACCCAGTGAGCAATACGGGCAAAACATGTATTACTGGCATCCCTGTTAAGATCAAAACAAAACCCGCTCCAGAAGCGTTTCGCGACGCGAAAAAAAGCCGAAAATTTCGCGATTTTTTTGTTCTATACACATTTTAAATCGTTTTAATATTTTAATCCATTCGAAACCAAGTAATTGTTATTGTGATTTTTATTTACGAAAACCTTTAAGTTACAATAAGAACCTAATTACTAGGTCAAGGAAGATTAAATTTCGTTTTTCGAGCATGTCGGATGTTTATGAACTTAATGACGATTTTATTATCCACGAGGTCTACGCACGGCCTGAACTGTGGAATAAAAAGTTGGGAATAAATTACAATAAGAATAGGGCCTGGGGAATTCTGTCCGAAAAACTTGAAGTGCCAGGTAGGTTTCCGAACGTTTGAGCATGACTATTTTTTAATCTTCTTTTTTTTCGCAGTTGATGTCCTTAAAAAACGTTGGAAAGTTCTGCGGGACTGCTTTGTGAGGAATATTGTTAAAATACCGAAGTCTGAATTGGAAAATTCATCAGACCCACTGAATTACGAACCATACGTCAATTGGCCACTATTCGGCTCGTTGTTGTTTCTGAAAGATCATATAAGTCACCATAAACCCAGCGCTTGGCAACAACTGCTTGCAGAAAATGAGCAGAACGATATTAGTTTGGATGACTTTTCGTCGGAACAACTGGAAACATCAACGACCTTCAATCGGTGCCCGGATGAAGATGATTATTTCGTGTCGAGTCTATTGTCCCATTTGAGACGAATCGACCCTTCAAAGAAGCTACTTTGTCGAATGGAAATTCAAAGGGTGGTCAACGAGTATGCCTATGGGCATTCCCGGCTTCCTCAGAAGCATTTGGATCTGGAAGGTTTAGTCCGAGAATCTTGCGAGGGCTTGAGCGAAGAATATTTAACCGAGGAGATCAACCCTTCGCAGATGTGATAGGCATACTTCATTTTGAAGATACATAAAGATTTAAGGAAGACTAAAAACAAACCTTACTTCAAAGTTTAGCACCCGAATAAACCCTTGTTCAAAGTTCTGTTAAAGCAACATATTTTACTACTCATCATTATCAGTCGTAATTAAACCTAACTATCAACATTGTTAGCAAATAAAATGGATCAATAGACTGAAGTTAAGAAATGTCAACAATTACAAGGTTGTTTAATAACTATATTCAACACTCGTGTGTTTGAATTCAAATTTTTGTATGTAAATAAAACGAAATAAAAATTAGATGTGGTTTTGCACTCATTTGAAAGAAAAAAAATTAATGCAGGAGAACGTTTCGAGACTTATCAAAATGAAGATCAAACAGGTATAATTTAAACCTATTTTATTGAATTTTCTCAGATTTTGTAATACAAAAAAAAAACCGATTTCGAATCCATCCGCCCCCTTCAAGCCCACCCCATTAATCCATGCGGGTTTTCAGCTTCTTAACCGTCAGTTTTTCCTTCTCGATGATGTAGACGGTCGCGCCCCAACCGCTGATGGCATCCCGATCAAACGCATTTACCAGCGCCTGGGAGATCACCTCAAACAGATCCTGCGATTCCAGATCCGGCTTCCAGAGCGTTTCACACATACCGTACAACTGTTCGGCACAGGTTCCAGCAACAACGAAATCGTTCGGCTGGTTCGGACACCCAATCAGGTCCATGTTGCAAATGAACGGTTCAAAGGTTTTCGGATCCAACCCGGCAATAACCGGTTCAATGAAATAGGGTCCAAAGCGTTTCTCGTACAGGAAGTTGGACAACATAGCGGCAAATCTTTCCGGCGTCATCTGCCTGTTTTCCCGGATTTCGTACAGGTTTTTGCGGAACAATAATCGCTGATACACCGTCAGGATGTCCGTTTGAAGTCCCACCAGGCCCAGATACATGTGCGGATTGATTTCGAATACCTTCTCAAAGTCGGTGGCAATCGTCTGGGCCTGAACGCCAAACCGATGATCGGTGGCGATGGCGACACAATTTTTGCCTTTCATTGCCACAACGCAGCCACCGTTGTACGCTAAGATTGACATGGTTATCGACGGACACTAGAACGGGAATAATCCTATTATTAACGTGAAATCCGGAAAACAAAAACCAAAACTTACCAGTTAATTGCAGCAAATCCGATGGAGGTTAATATACAGCTTGCAACTTTTCGACTCGGGGATGACCGACAGATTTGCGGCGATCTTGTTTGACAGCTACACGCTTCGAGCATGTTAAGCATAATTGGGTTATTGTAAACTTGCACGCTAAAAGTAAGCTCATTCGTTTTCTGTTGGAATTAAACTTAATTAAAGTTTTAAAAGGACTTAAACAAATCAAAGATTTTTTATTTATCAAATTCTTTTGCCAAAAAGAGTTGTTTTGTTCATTTCGTAATAAAAAGAGATGCACTACGAATACCGAATATTGACCTTTTCAACTATTCGGCCAAACAACTATACCCAAGTAACATTTATGGTTTTATAACAGGCTACAAGACCAAGTTTAGGTTTCATAAGAGGCTTAAAGAGTCTTACAAAACAATCGGTGTTACTTGGGTAAATAGCGAGCAGCAATGAAAGCAGCGGTCAGTCTGGAGAGAACAGTCGTTTAGTAGGGTAACGGACTTATTTTGGACCAGGTACCTATTTTGGACCACCTTGCAGCTTTTTTTCAATTTTCTCTCTTAAATCATGTTAATTATGAAAATTTTTATCAAATATAGGAAAAGCTATTTCTTATGGTTCTAATCATATCTAAGATTCCATTTAAATGAACTGATAAGGGGGAGAAATTGAAAACAAAGTTTTGATTTTTAACGGTTGGACCAAATCATGCCCATTTCAGGAGGACGTGTCATTATCAGAGTCAACTTCTAAGAAGTTTTCTGCCTAGCTGTGATAAATTCAACAACTACAAACATGTTCACAGCTATGATAAAATACTTGAAAACTAGTTTGCAAGCCGGAAGAACCAAAAAAACTTGTTTTGATAGCAATTTGACCCATGTCGAAAATAGGTCCTACATAATTCCTTAGGGACTTATTTTGGACCACCCAACATAACCTGAGTATTGAACTTGCTTTTAAAAGTTCATGAACATAATAAAACGTTGTACGACGATATGAAAAGTATAATGCACACTATTTCAATTGTTTGATATACATAAAATTCGGAATTTTGACATTATTTTATTTAATCAACTCGCTAAAGCCCAAACCCGCCTTCAGACGGGGTTCAATTCAATCGGCATAAAACCAAGCCAATCATTGTTTTAAATTACTTTTCGTGCATTTTGTTTTAAACTACGTTAATTTTACAATCAATATTTATGGCAACTATTTGATAAGCAGTTGTCAAAAGCTACAGCAAGAAGCTTCAAAACAGGCATCATTTTTTATTAAGTCATTATTTTTTATGCTGCATGAAAAATTATTAACAGTTTGGTCAAAAAGTTTCAACCATACAGGGTTTATTTTCGAGAAAAAAAAATTTGGTTATAGTGAACCTACATGTAATGCAGCTTCACTAGGTTAGGTTATGTATAAGACGAAATATAAACCCAGTCTAAAGTAGGGGTTGGAAAAGAACGACAACAAATCGCAAATATGTAACAGATTTTAATATTTGTAACAGTTGAAATATCTTGGTTCATAGAAGAACAATTTTAACAAAAATATATTCAACCATAGCTATGAAAAAGTCTTAACATGATTCAAAACTTTAAAAAAAATTTTAAATGTGTAAAAATTACAAGCGAAAAAGTACTAAAAATTAAGTTTTTCAGCCCCTTAGGTTATGCAATTTCGGAAAAAAACTGTTTAAGAATTTACTCCAACGATAATTTTTTTTTCGTAGAACAAAAGTTATTTTAAAAACTCACTTTTTGTGAATTTTCAAGCGAAAATTAATCTGGCTTTTAGATGATTTAAAAGATCGCATAATTCTCGTATATTTTATTCTTTTTTTATATTTATTTATGTATTCTATAGAACTGAAGCCAAACCAAATCCACTGAGGTTTTGGAAGTCAAAATGCATCAATTGATGATGCGGAGTTGATGATGTCAGACTTATCATTGAATCGCCTCAAGGAGATTTGCGTTCTAAAAATTGATCCTAAAGATAAGTCAACCGGTCAGTAATTAAACACTGCAGAACAAATTTCGTCGAGATTGCAGTGCGCTGTAGGAATTTTCAATACATTTGAAACATACCTACTATATTACTATATTACTATATTACTATATACTATATTAACTGAGGAATTTTTCTGTTTCTAATCTCTTCTTATAAAAAACTACTGTTTAAAAGCATTTGAAGTTATTGAAAAATGAACAGATGGTTGTAGTAGGATCTATTAAACAATCAAGTGTACCTAAATAGAGGCTGGGGAGAAATTTAAAAAAGTGAGTTCAGGAATAAATTAACGTGAACAAACAAATCTTGATTACAAGAATACGAAGGGTAAAGATCAACTGAATTATTGTTATAATTGCGCATCAATCGCTGTCGTAAGTATAGCAAAATTTAGAAAAAAAAACTGATTCAGGCTAAGGGTGGTCCAAAATAGGTCCAGAGGGTGGTCCAAAACAGAAACCTGGTGGTCCAAAATACCGACCAGAGCAATGATCAAAGAAACGAGTTTTTAGGCTTAAATCTTGTTACATTGCAACAAACGACGATATGTTTCGATAGAAAAGCCTTGATCTTCGTAATGAACGGATAAAGCAGTCAAAAATTGTAACATGTACTTTTTTATTTCAGAAAATAGCATAGCCACTTCCCAAAGCGGTCCAAAATAGGTCCGTTACCCTATAAATCGAGATTATTACAATTTTCACCATCTATCATTTCTTCTAACTTTCTATCCGTCTCTAAAATTTAATAATCTTAAGATGTTCTTACTTAACCTTCCAAAGCCGTTCGCTAAATATCCGTTTCCTGGAAATATGCGTTGTAATTTGATTTCGTTCTCCTGGCTGTAAATGTTAACCGATTTTGATGATATTATATTCATTGTGTAGGTAATTTATTCTATTATTACCAGGATTTCAGAAACTGGTTCAGAAAGTTAAAAGTCCGAAAAATCAATTTTATTTTTAAAATACTCATAACTTCTGACAGCTTTTCTGTATTTAATTATTTCATTGATGTTTGAAATTGTCAAGAATCCATCTATCCGACAATGTATAAATATGTTGGGGTCCAATGAAAGTTTTTACCGCTATGACAAATCTTCCGGTAGAAAAAAGTCTTACTTTAAAAAAACGACATCCAGTTTTTGCTTTGCTTAGCTGTATTTTGTTTCTCAATGAACCGATTTTAAAAACTCAAATTTTAGTTTTTTGGCGTTAATTTGATCATTATTTTCATAGAACATACTTGGTCTGTCAAAACTACCAGTTCATCAGTATATTGGAATGATGATTAAGATGTTTGAAATGTGCGCTTCGGGTCATATTGACCCGAACGGCTTTGGAGGGTTAAAAGCACAGAGAACAGCCGTACTCGAGCTCGAACAAAAAATCTTTAAAAAAGTGTGTAAAATTTCATATGCTGACATCCAAAAAATACGTTGAAAATGGACTTGAAACAGTGCCATCTGTTGCGCCGTTTAAAAGTTACAAATCAAATTTTCAAGTGCCCAGTTTTCGAAAAGGCGTAATCGTATATGCTCTCATCAATTATAATTAAACTAATGCCGTTTGTATTGTCTAGGCCTTGGCTGCTGTATGATGATTTCCTTCAAACGCTTTTTCCACACGTCTTGGTCGTACAACATCACTCGTAAAACTGAATGCTTATGTTCATACGTGCAAGACAAGTTTTCATTTTCTCGTTTCTAGTCTCTTCCCAAGCAACCAGAATTCCCTTAAAAAGGTTCCATAGAAGCTTAATCAGCTCTCGTTTGTGTCTGAAGAGAATGCTAATCAGCCCAAAATTTAAGTTCTTAAAGCTACTTTCAAGTTCGTTTAGGGGGCTGTAGAGAACGCTATTCAGCTCCTAAGAGAATGTCAAGAAACTTCTACGCGCCGAAAAAAAAATCCAATTGACAGATTGCTCTGACAACCACTTGTCAGATTGCTAGGTTGCCGGTCTATCATGGTCTATCTCATTGATTTTAATTGTATTGTTTTGATTACAAAAGCTGCTTACACGCCTAGAGAATTGAACCGCTGCTCTCTAGGTTGCAATGAAACTCACCAGCCTCTCGACCAATCCAGCAATAGCTAATTGCCACTGTAATGATAAGTATTTAAACTTAATGTCATTTGAGATGATTGAGTGGGTTGGTCAACAGAAGGTACCTTATTTCTTTCAAAGGACTTTCAGTACACAATATGAATCATAACAAAAATTCGCATCATCAAAAATTTATTCGAATATCTTATTTAACATTTATAAGAAAAATTCGAAAAAATCTTGAATTCCATTTGTAAATATCAGTACAGATATAAACAAAAAAAATACCATGACAAGAAATTGACAGACATTTTTGACATGTCGCTTAGAATTCCCATATAGGTTCTTTAAAACACCTTCAAGTATCTTAATGGTGCGCTTTAGAATGTTACGCGAACGTTATCGACCTTCTTGAATAACATTTTTGACATGTCGCTTAGAATTCCCATATAGGTTCTTTAAAACACCTTCAAGTATCTTAATGGTGCGCTTTAGAATGTTACGCGAACGTTATCGACCTTCTTGAAAAACATTTTTGACATGTCGCTTAGAATTCCCATATAGGTTCTTTAAAACACCTTCAAGTATCTTAATGGTGCGCTTTAGAATGTTACGCGAACGTTATCGACCTTCTTGAAAAACATTTTTGACATGTCGCTTAGATTTCCCATATAGGTTCTTTAAAACGCCTTCAAGTATCTTAATGGTGCGTTTTGGAATGTAACGCGAACGCTATCGACCTTCTTGAAAGAAGTTCCATTAAAAGCGCTTAGAAGCTCCGTTATCGATAGTTTAACCTTTCAAAGGGCGATGGAAGTTCCTGAGTAACTTTTACGCGACAAGAGTCACCTGAGGTTCCCGTAATACATTTTTTCAGCCAAATGTGAACTTCGGAGTTCGGAGTTAAGTAAAAACGCGACTTTTGGTTGCTTGGGTTGCTCTCACGCACACATATAAGCAATTTTTTTACCTCGCTCTCCGTTCTCAACAAAGTTGCGAGTACTTTTGCCATTTTCCTTGGCTTTACGATACACTCTCAAGAACATAACGGGTGTAGCTGTGACTACACCGTAACAAAAATTAAAGGTAAATTTTACCTTTTTTCAATTTACCTAGCAAAAAGGTAAAT
Source organism: Uranotaenia lowii (assembly GCF_029784155.1). NCBI lineage: Eukaryota > Metazoa > Arthropoda > Insecta > Diptera > Culicidae > Uranotaenia > Uranotaenia lowii. Next base: position 269,927,586 of record NC_073693.1, on the reverse strand, counting down.
TTTACCTTTTTCACATTCACCTAGCAAAATAGTAAAGAATACCGTTTTCCCATTTACTGATTTAAAAGGTAAATGCTGGTTGGTTTGATTGTTTTCTTCAATAAGAATTAAAAAAATACAAAATTCTTTCAAAAATGATATTTATTGGAGATAATAGGGACTAGTAATTCGGCTTCGCGTTCTTCTGAGCCGCTATGGCCGCTGAATCCACCTGCGTTGCGTACATTCATGGCCCCTCCGTTCGACTAATCCGGTCAGGTTCGGCTTTTCCGGCTGGAGGATGACGTGGAATACACCTCAAAGCTCTATGGGCCGATCTGAAACAAAATCAATAGTATTATGACGAGAACCAGCACAACTAAATGATATTTAAGAACACTATTCCGATTTTCACATATTAGGCACAAAGCAAAACTTGTTCCTAGAACAGTGGTCGGCAACCTTTTGAGTCGGAAGAGCCAAAAACTTCAAATTTTCAAAATTTCAGAGTTTGAAAGAGCCACAAGAAAGATTTATGGTTTTTGCTTTTAATTTAAAAAATCAAAATATATGAATGACCAATGAACATTTGTTTTACGAAAATAACTTTAAACCCCTAAGCGTTTTTTTCTAACTCTTGTATTTTTCTTTAAATCTGTTTCTGATTACCATTAAGTACATGGGTTCTCTTCTGAACCTTAAACTCTTCTTACATGGTTTGATGTTATAATTATTTTAATACGTTGGCAAATATCGAGTCTAGAAAATTTCAAATCCATATAAAGCTTACATGAATACTTTGCATGACGTTAAGTTAAAGCTTTTAACATAACTACATAAGCAGAAAATTTATATTTTTTTCGACAAATAAAAGCTTAAAAAAAGTAACGGGAAATAATGTTCTTAAAATTATCAAACTTTTTTATTTAATTCCCCAAATAGCCAATCCTTTACAAAATCCAGAAGTATGAGATAAAATTCAATCAAAACTTATGTAGCCGAAACCTTTAAAAATTATGCTCCTGACAACTGGCAGAATTTTCAAAATTCAGTCAGGACATCAAGTGAATGTGTTTTCAGAACTTTATGCATCTGGAAAATCCAAAATCTCATTTTATGCCACATATGATTTTCAGTATTGTGCGTCCAATTAAATGAAAAATGAAATTCAATACATTGTAGATTATCCAGTAATGTGATTTTAACTGACAAAAACAGTTAGAGAATTCTTTCAAAGTTTCAAAACAAAAATTAATAAAACAAATCAACGGTGATTAACTCTTAATCGATTTTTTTTTAAATGTATCCTTCACGGAAAATTTATTGAAAATTTTTAGTGATTTTGGTTAATATTAGCTGCAGGCATCACAATTGAAATTTTAAATGTGTTCAAAGACTCAAATGTTTACTTAATAAAAGTATTATTTATTTTCAAATAGATTTTCAGAATTGAAGTTGTCATTCATTCTCAATGCTGATACCAGTTTGAAAAGCTGTCAAACTTTAATTTTTAATTCTCAATCCTTAGTTTTGTTATTTTCTATTTGAATTTCGGGTATCTATTAACTCCCAAGCAACCAGAATTCCCTTAAAAAGGTTCCATAGAAGCTTAATCAGCTCTCGTTTGTGTCTGAAGAGAATGCTAATCAGCCCAAAATTTAAGTTCTTAAAGCTACTTTCAAGTTCGTTTAGGGGGCTGTAGAGAACGCTATTCAGCTCCTAAGAGAATGTCAAGAAACTTCTACGCGCCGAAAAAAAAATCCAATTGACAGATTGCTCTGACAACCACTTGTCAGATTGCTAGGTTGCCGGTCTATCATGGTCTATCTCATTGATTTTAATTGTATTGTTTTGATTACAAAAGCTGCTTACACGCCTAGAGAATTGAACCGCTGCTCTCTAGGTTGCAATGAAACTCACCAGCCTCTCGACCAATCCAGCAATAGCTAATTGCCACTGTAATGATAAGTATTTAAACTTAATGTCATTTGAGATGATTGAGTGGGTTGGTCAACAGAAGGTACACACTAAGAATGCAATTTCTCTCCTCGGGATAATGTCTCTCCGAACCACAGGGAAACTGGTTAATTCATACGAGCTTCGAAAGGGAACCCTCCCGAATCTCGAGACGCTCGACTTTTCCTGAAATTTGGGACAAAAATTCCATGAATGCACAGGTACTCGAACTATCGTCCTGTATCACGGGGAAACTTCAGCTGTCAACCGTTTTCTTTCGCGTTTTTTTGCGGTTGTTTTGGTTTCTTCTCTTTCACACCAGTGCAAATCGCGGAACGTTTTTTCTTGCATGTACCGTTTTTATTTCAATCGGGTGGCCGGTACTCGCGTGTATAGTTATAATTTCTTGGATGAAAGTTAAATCGGTGAACAGCACAACCTATTTTGTATGGTGCTTATGGGCAACCGGAACCGGGAAAATTATTGATGCAGCTATGGATAATTCGCGCTATTCGAACGAGGCTAGTTTAACTCGGGCCCAAGATTCCTTCCTCCGTTTTGGTATTTTGGTTGATCGGCTTGCTCGCAATGGCCCCGGAACGCAAGATCTTGAATTCCAGGTTTTCACGGCCATCGGTAGGTTTCACTGTCAACAGGCGTTTAGTGAATATTACATGAAAATATTTTTTTTTTACAGAGAAAGTGTCCCGCCTGTGTGTTCTGTTGCGGTTGTTTATGTGTCGCATTTTTTTTTTTAATTCGGACGTAAAAATGTGTAATGTGTTGATAAAAATATTTAAAAATAAATTTTATTTTTTGTGACAATTGTTTTTTTTTAATTATAAAAAAGAAATAAGAAGCAGGGGGAGGATGCCTAAATTCACAGAAAATCCCAGGGGAAAGCCGTTTCGAACGCACAGAAAAACTTCAAAAGTCCTGCAAATTACAGAAGAACACAGATTCGAGCATACAGGCCAATTTGACAGTTGTTTTCCTGAGCACTTTTTCTGTCCCGAGATTTGTCCTGTAATTTCAGCTGTTGAAAATACAGGACAAAATCGTCCCGACCACAGGAGAAAAGATTAAGTGTGTACCTTATTTCTTTCAAAGGACTTTCAGTACACAATATGAATCATAACAAAAATTCGCATCATCAAAAATTTATTCGAATATCTTATTTAACATTTATAAGAAAAATTCGAAAAAATCTTGAATTCCATTTGTAAATATCAGTACAGATATAAACAAAAAAAATACCATGACAAGAAATTGACAGACATTTTTGACATGTCGCTTAGAATTCCCATATAGGTTCTTTAAAACACCTTCAAGTATCTTAATGGTGCGCTTTAGAATGTTACGCGAACGTTATCGACCTTCTTGAATAACATTTTTGACATGTCGCTTAGAATTCCCATATAGGTTCTTTAAAACACCTTCAAGTATCTTAATGGTGCGCTTTAGAATGTTACGCGAACGTTATCGACCTTCTTGAAAAACATTTTTGACATGTCGCTTAGAATTCCCATATAGGTTCTTTAAAACACCTTCAAGTATCTTAATGGTGCGCTTTAGAATGTTACGCGAACGTTATCGACCTTCTTGAAAAACATTTTTGACATGTCGCTTAGATTTCCCATATAGGTTCTTTAAAACGCCTTCAAGTATCTTAATGGTGCGTTTTGGAATGTAACGCGAACGCTATCGACCTTCTTGAAAGAAGTTCCATTAAAAGCGCTTAGAAGCTCCGTTATCGATAGTTTAACCTTTCAAAGGGCGATGGAAGTTCCTGAGTAACTTTTACGCGACAAGAGTCACCTGAGGTTCCCGTAATACATTTTTTCAGCCAAATGTGAACTTCGGAGTTCGGAGTTAAGTAAAAACGCGACTTTTGGTTGCTTGGGCTTTTAACCCCGTTGTTTATTGAGAAAACATTCCAGGTTTTGGCATTGGGTTTCTAAATTTTCAACTCAAAACCGGATAATATCCGGGCAACTCCTGCCAAAATCTACGTATGTTCCATAAAAGGCAAGAGAAAAGTTGAAAAATGAACACACGAAAATCCAAATAACAATTTATTAACAATTTTAAAAAATGCATGCTCTGAAACAAGTTAAAAATTTGGAAATTTGTAAAAATAGTTAATAATTCTGGAACAAAAACAGGGCTTTTTTCCTCAATATCCGGGTATCCGGACCGGACCAGGCATTCCCATTTTTCTTTCTACGATAATTTAGGAAAGGTCGGTTAAATCCGGGCAATCTGCAATGCTAATGAGTTATCTATATTCAGAAACATTTAAATTATTGTTTTGAATTCAAATTAATTAGATAGGATTAAGGTGGTTTTTCAAATATTTTTATATTGTTACGCGAAAAAGTTGTGATTATTTTTCGAAATGATTGATTAATTCTAATACGATTTTGGAAATTTCAATTGATCAATTTTCATAGAAGGTGAAAAAGTTATTGCATGCGCTTAAAATATAAAATTTGATGAGGGTTACGGAGAGGCTGTCTAAGAACTCCTTTTTTGTAAATGATAAACTTTGATTTTCTTGTTAGCTACAGCACAACTTTGGTGTTCGAATGATTCAAAAATATACACAGGTTTTGGAAATAAATAATTTGATTTAGGTTTTTGTTGCTTTAAAACAACAGTAATTCTTTACATTCATGGCTATTGATAAATTAAAACTTTATCTCTAAGCTGATGCTTCAAAAACTTTGAAACGCAAAAAATTGCAAAATTTGATAGAGGATTAATGACTTTAATAAAAAAAGAAAAGAAAAATAAGGCTTCAAAATTCTTTTTTGCCATTTTTTGCCAGCGTAAACAATTTAAAATTCAATTTTGGACCTAGGTAAATATGTGTGCCAGGTCACAAACCTCAAAATTATTCAAAAATATATATAATATAAGCGCAGTGAGGTGAAGAGCCGCAGTTTTACATCAAAAGAGCCGCATGCGGCTCGCGAGCCGCAGGTTGCCGACCTATGTCCTAGAATGACAAAACAGCTTAACCTCAATGAACGGGTTCGGCGAATAGTTACTTTTTTTTAGAAGAATTGTACCGTTTTGTTTAGCTCAACTCAGGTCATCTACACCTTGCTACGAGGTAAGTTTTACCTTATTTTCCCTTTTTTACCTTTTTTTCTAGGTGAATTATACTTTTTTATCGAGCTCAATTAAGGTGAACTTCACCTCGCTACGAGGTAAGATTTACCTTTTTTGGATTCACCTTTTTTCTCGGTAAATTGTACCTTTTTTCCAACCTCGATTCAGGTAAATTTTACCTCACTGTGAGGTGAGTTTCACCTCGAAGAGGTAGAAGTTACCTTTTTGGCTTTCACGAGCGTTCACCTTTGCTAACTCGGTAAATTTTACCTTTTTATTATTTTCCGTGTAGAGCTCGAATCCCTCACAAGGGAAAATGGTAGCCATTTTTTTATAGCCACGCAGGGTCACTTTTTTCGAAGCCTCACAGGGCCGCTTTTTTCGAAGCCGGTTGTAGTGAATAAGGTATAACATTAGTCATAAACATAGAAATTGTATGTAGCTTTACAGGATGAATGATATAATAATAGGAGAGAATTTGAATAAGTGTTTTTAGCGCAAACGCTTCGGCATCCGTTTGATTAGGACGAAGTATTGTCGAGATTATGGAATTGCTGATGAGTAAAAGAGAGAGATAAATTAATTGGACTGATGAAAGAATATCAAACATAAGGAAAGCATTCTATCTGTGATTGTTGCGGATGATACACAGTAAACGAAAATTACCGAGTTCGGTAATTTTTTTTACCGAAATCCTAACATGTGTAAATCGTTAAACTGTTCGGTAGTTTTTTCGGTAAAAAATTAACGAACATCGGTAAATGAAGAATCGATTTACCGATGTTCGTTTATTTTTTACCGAAAAAATTACCGAACAGTTTAGCGATTTACACATGTTAGGATTTCGGTAAAAAAATTACCGAACTCGGTAATTTTCGTTTACTGTGTAGACGCGTCGAAATAAACTAAAAAAAACGCGAAGAAATCCGTCGCGAGATACTGACGTTAGGATACGACAATGGCGTAGCAGCTTCCATAACCGCTCGGTAAATTATTGTTCGCAGTGAAAAATAGTGAAACGGGAGTGTTAAACGATTTTTTTCTTGAGATTCCGAATATGATGAAAAACAAATAGTTTAGTAAGGCCACGCGTGTTAGAAACAGAGCGAGAGCACTCTGATACAGAGCGAGAGATCTCTGGATAAGGAAAACTGGTTGTTTTTCTCTGACGGAAAATTCTCGGTTGGCAGCCTGAGAAAAAGAAGTCAGTCACAGTAAAAAAAAAACAGAGCGAGAGTACTCTGAACTAAACGATAAAGAAAAATTTTAGAGCGAGAGACTCTGATTTGTGAAATGATGCGTTAATTGGCCGAGCTATCTGTTTGTTTCAAATTCATCAAACAGGTACGATTCTCGGTTTGTGAAGCCTGAGAAAAAAATGTGAGAAAATTCTTCGGTTTATTACCTGCACAGTAAACGAAAATTACCGAGTTCGGTAATTTTTTTTACAGAACCAGTTCTGTAATATGAAACTTTCGGTAATTAATCAATCTGACGTCTTATTCTTACCGAGTTCTGTAAATAGTTTCGCAATTTACCGAAGTTTGTTAATTTTTGAGTAAACAAATCAGTTTGCCGTAATTTTTCGGTGAAATAGCACCGAAAACTGTAAAACGAGACTGAAGCAGCGGGGCTGCCAGGACAAACGTCAAACTTTGTTTGTCATTTTACTGGCAGTTGCGCATTCTCTCTCTCACTCTTGCTACCGTAATTATTTGTTTCGAATTTGTTACGTGTGCTCGAGCGGGATGAACCAAGCAGTCGTCGCATTTTTTTTCAAAGACGGTTTCGTGTGTTGTGAACTTTTCCATTTTTTCAATTTTGGTGCCGTATAAACTGCTGGTAAATATTATCAAATGGTTCACAGAAAAAGGAAGAACCGAAAATTATGTTGGTCTAATGAAGAAAAGTTTTAATTTTACATCAATGCGGATGTAAATAATTCACACGCAGACAAATCAAAATGAAATGAGAGTTCAATTCGTAAAATCGTTGTTTCGGTTCTTTGTGTTTGCCGCAGTCCGCATCAATGGTGTAGGAAGGTCTCTATAAATATTCTCAAGATTTCGACTGAAAGTTTTCAAGTGTTCGGTGCATTCTGTTAACAGCAGGATCCCATACGAAGTTCAAATATTTTTAACCAGAGCTCCATTTCATATCATTCAACTTCGCGGAACCATCCTAGAAGCAAAATTAAATAATGAAGAAGCCATACTGAAAGAAGCAAAAGTCATGCGAATCTCTGAAGTATTTGTTGTGAAGATGGTCCTCGTTCTCAAATCATGGTTGGATTTACCTACTCAATTAAGGAGCTGAAGCATTTGTTGAAGGTGAGATTTACTGATTAGCTGATGTTGTTGTAGTATATAAATAAACTCTGTTGTCTTATACTTCGTAGGTGTTTGAAGCGAACGACAACCCGTCCGTCCTCATCGGAAGTAATCACAATAGCACACACTTAAACGCTTAAGCAATGGTACATCAGATCTAAATTTCATATTACATTCGATAAGTTTAAGCGCCTTTGTGTATACATGCGATGTTTTTTTTTAACAACGAAAACAAATCAAATTTTGTTTTCGTTTCGAAATAAACGCATTTATAATAGTCTATACAAAGGCGTTTAAAACTTTCATCGAGGAATTATTCAAGGTCTCAAGCAAGGTGTGTATGTACAGGAGGTGTTACCGAATATCGAATTCCCGATTCAGCCATTTTGGCCATTTAGGGTACGCAACTATGCGGAACTAAAGAAGTTTGTTTACCAACAAACCACAGAAAAGCTGAGCAAATAATCTTATGTTTGTAAACAAACACATTGAGAGCCCCGCTCACTCCTCGCTTACTGTGAAAGTCGGAGAACCTCGTGTATCAAAAAACCTTGGTCTCTAGCTAGTTGTTTTGTTTACCTTTTCCGAACGTTTATCAAATTTTCCTGCGAGTATTATAAAAAGAAATTTATAATTTGGTTCGGTTGCTGGTTCGCGATAGATCGATCGTATTCACCGAACGTTGGGTCATGTTTCTTCGCCGAAAACATACCAACTTGTCAAGAGGTTACGTATCAGTAGGTAGGTATCAGGTAATTGGTACTAAATTTCCCCCTTTTTAAAATTTACTTAATTACTTAAATTAGTTCACAGGACTTAAAAGCAGTACTGGAATATTCTTTGACGATGCCAATCCTACCTATAATAATGGCAGTACCAGCATTTGCCTTTGAATCCGCCCTAATTAACAAAGGGCCATTGTTTGTTTTTAAACAAAGTTTCCGGAAGTAAGTATTAGAGTTCAGTAAACCCGTTCATTCGTTTTTCAATTCATACAATCAGATTTGACAGTTTGAATCATTAGGTGTCATTCTATTTTGCAGAGATCGTTCGAGAGGCCAGTGGTCTATGGCCTGTGCGAATTCTGCAAGCAATCGGACGGTGGTTCCTTCGTGATTTTTTGCGACGGACGTCAAACTTTTTCCTTCCACTGGAGCGGAGTGCATCATGCCAACTGCCAATTAATCAAAAACTTCCGGTTTCTGTTACGTGAATGACATTGCGGTTTAGTACTCGAAACGTTTTTAAGCTGAAAAGCAAAGGCCGCCTGTGCAACACCTGATCGTACTGGTACAAATGCGGCACACAAAATAATGGGAACAGCAAACCCAGCCATTAAAGGATACCAGGACTTCAAATGATCGACAAAGGCCTTGTTCCCCTTGTACCAAAAATAGTGAACTCTCTGCCAGTGGGCGCACTAATGGGCGAGCATCATATATTGTAGTTCTTACTTAGTGCTTCCATCAGTTTTTTACTGCATGTTAAAATAAGTTTCTGATGTATTTCGCACAAGCAACTGAAATGCACATTTAGCACACTGATGAACAGAAAACAATATGGAAATCAATCGTGCTCGTTTGTATGAAAATGAACAAAATCTTCCGATTTTGTGCAATATTGATTATCCCACGCGAGGTGGTCTTTTCAATTATTTGCTGGTAAAAGATGGAGAAACAGATTATCAACTTCTGGGCCGTGAGTTTGAAAACTATTCTAATTTTTTTTAATGCAATCTAAAAGTTTTTTTTTTTTGTTAACAGATAAGCAATTGTGCGTCGTGTTTAATCACTACTGGAACCAATAACAACGCAAATACCAAGATAACTATAGTGGTGGTATCACATCTTTTGCCAGCCGTACTGGAGCCCTCCGGATGATAAGGAAATACGAAAATAGCTGTCACCTAGAGTAATTGTCGTAAGTTCAACTTAGCTTTATGGTTTGATATTAGAATAGTTTACCTAGAATGTTAAGACGCATCAAATTAATTATCTTCACATTATGCTTCTAAATTATAGGGCTAATCTAACTAACTTTAGCACCTTTCACAGAAAATTGGATGTCCATCCTTTTTCAGTTTTGCTGCTATACTAAATATCATCACCTCATCATTGAATCCAATAACCAGGGGGCTCAAACGAGCCTCTTGGTGTGGGGGAGTGTGGTGGGCCGCTTTACAAAAAAAACATATTTTTATCCTTTTTTACTTTATATAAAAACAAATAAAAATTATATCAATGTCCGCCGTTCTGCTCTGTATAACGATCAGATATTGAAATTGTAAGTTTTGATTTCTTAATTTTAAATTACTTTGAAGTTAGCATTTGAAAAAAATATGTCTTAATTTTGACGAACTAGTATAATTACTTAAAATCATGAAGACATGGGAGGTATAAGTTTTTTTTGTTATTAACCTCAACGGCATTGCAATTGCTAACGAAGCTTCGAAGACTACTTTGAAATATCCTAAAACCAACGGATACATATTATGACAGATTTTTTTATGTAATTATCTTTTTATGTAAGTATCACTTACATATTTATAATGAAAGTGCTAGATGATAATCGAATTTACTGTTATTGTTTATACATAATACAAATCAATATTGCCAAAATAAATGTTTTCATTTTTTTACTGAGAAACTTCCTTGATATTTATGTCTTAAAAATTTATGTCTTTTGAAATTTATGGCTTAAAAACAATTAGATAGTAAACACTAAACAGCATGTCTGTTAAGAAATGTTGTGAGGCGTTAACAATATATGTATATTAATTTAATTCCTATTTTATATTTTTTAGCTACAGTCAATTTTAATTCATTGATTTTCACAATTCTCAATAAGGCATGGATCCCGATGGGAAGGTGGAAATCCTGAATTACCGATGTGGTTTGTTTCGCACAGCACAAACTTCGATGTGAGATAACACGAGTCGATTCCAGAAAGTGCTCCATGCAAAAAAAAAACGTCCTTTTAACTGAGCCTCTAATGCTCATCAGAATGGATATGTTTCGCTTGTAGTGTCGTCTGAAAATACCAATAATATTTACTGAAAACTGTGAAACGTTCGTAAATGTTTACCGAACATCGTAAAACATTCGGTAATTTCAGTTTTGGTGCACGGCATATAACGCGAAATGATTCGAGACTCGAGTCATCTCGCGTAATAATCTGTGCATCATAAACTCAAATTATCGAATATTTTACGGTGTTCGGTTAAAACTCCTAAATTTGGCAGTTTTCGGTTTATATTACTGGTTTTTTCAGACGACACTACAAGCGAAACATATCCATTCTGATGAGCATTAGAGGCTCAGTCAAAACTACGTTATTTTAGCATGGAGCACTTTCTCGAATCGACTCTTGTTATCTCACATCAAAGTTCGTTATTTCGGTAAAAATAAAAAAATACCCATTTTTCGGTAAAAAATACCGATTTTTCGGTAAATATTACCGAATTTTCGGTAGTAATTACAGACATATCGGTAAAAATCACCGGATTTTTGGTAAATATTACCGAACTTTTTGAAGTTGTCTGTTAAAATTTACCGGTAATTCAGTAGTAATTACAGATATTTCGGTAAACTCTACAGATTTTTCGGTAAATATTACCGATATTTTACAGTTTTTTCGGTAAAAATGATCCATATTTCGATTATAATTACGGTATTTCGGTAAAAATTTTAGGGATTTCGGTAAAAATTTTACGGATTTCGTTAAAAATTTTAGGGATTTCAGTTAGAGTTTTAGGTATTTCGGTAATAATTACAGGTGTTTTGGTAAACTGTACCGGTTGCTCGGTTCATATAACCGAGCTTTATAGTTTTTTGGTTAAAAATGACCGACCTTTCGGTAATAATTAAAGACATTTCGGTTCAACAATACCGGTTTTCGGTAATATAACGAGCTGTCATGTTAACAACTGTCAATATTTTGACAGATGATCTGCCGAGTTTTGGTCATTTTTTACCGAAAAAGGTCCGTAATATTTGACAGCTGTCACTCCTCGGCCATGAAAAAATTACCGAACAGTTTAACGAACTCCACATGTTAGGATTTCGGTAAAATAATTACCGAACTCGGTAATTTTCGTTTACTGTGTAGAACATGGTTTGGGGATTTAAACAGAAAAAAAAACAAAAAAATGAGAAAGCCTTCATTCGAAGGACAGAGACAGAGAATTCTTAAAAAAAAATCAAATGGTAATAAATGTTTTAATTGTTCCTACACAGTAAACGAAAATTACCGAGTTCGGTGATTTTTTTACCGAAATCCTAACATGTGTAAATCGTTAAACTGTTCGGTAATTTTTTCGGTAAAAAATAAACGAACATCGGTAAATCGATTCTTCATTTACCGATGTTCGTTTATTTTTTACCGAAAAAATTACCGAACAGTTTAACGATTTACACATGTTAGGATTTCGGTAAAAAAATTACCGAACTCGGTAATTTTCGTTTACTGTGTACTATGTAAACTTATCTAAAGGTAGAGGTTCTTGATTGGTATTTTTAGGTACTCCAATTTTCAGTCAAAAAAGGGTTTTCTGTCAAAACCTGGCATTGAAAATTTTGACAAATATTCTCTGGGAGTTATCCAAAGTGAATGTTGTACGGAAATAATATACCAAAGTCGGCTATGTAGAGATTGACTAGAACCATTATTTTAACAAAGAAACGCTCTAAACTAGAGCAAAATATTTTTTATGTGGATAAATGAATTTCTTGGTATTCGTAAGTGAGAAAGAGTGAGAGATATGATGCAAATTCTATTCGGAATGACTACAAAAAAAAAAATAGTTTGAAGGCTATTGCTTTCTCTGTTTAACACATGAGAAATCGTATATCGGGATTGTGAACGCGCCCATCGCCAATGGGTGAAGGCAGCCAAGATGAACATGACAGCGGACAAAGAGCTCGCTCAGTAGTTCGGTATATTGCTTCACATAAGTGAAAGTGAGATACAACCACAGAGAACAGACGTACAAGCTAGCCCACGAAACTTGTTTAAAAATTCCAACGCTCTTTTTGAACCAATTATTGTTTTTTGGCTGGGACACCAGATGTCTCCAAACTCACCAAAGAGAACTGCCAAAACAAAACTGAAAAAAAAATAACCAAATTTAAGTCAGTTTTGAACTGGTCGTATGAGCTACTTGGCATGTTTCAAGAAAATCGCTGATGAAGTTTCGTAACACATTCGTCATGTTGCATAAAAAATGTAAGTATCCTAAAATTTATCCGCTATTTTCTTCAAAATTGCAAGAAGTACTAAATTCCGAACAATGGGATGCAAATGTGACACGAGAATGAAACCCGCTTTGAGATGCTTTAAATCAGTACTGATTGGTCGAGAATGATGGTCCAGAATGTTCTTATTGGACTGGAAATAGTCGCAGCTTCCTCTGACTTCGAAAACCGTTCAAGAAGTGCGAAAGCTTAATCCAAAAAATGACAGATATTTTCTGCCAAATTAGTGCTTAAATAATATAGGGAAAATTTTGCAAAGTTAAAGGTAATTCTAATTGCATTTATCAAGCAATAAATTGAAGCCGTTATTTTTACTGAGATTTTGGTAAATTTGTTCATGACCTGATATACGAGTACGCCGTTTCGAAAACTGAGCGCTTCAAAAGTTGATTTGTAACTTTTGAACGGCGCAACAGATGGCACTGTTTTCAGTCAATTTTTAACGTATTTTTCTGATGATAGCTTTCAAATTCTTACACACTTTTCTGAAGATTTTTTGTTCGAGCTTGTACGTCTGTTCTCTGTGATACAACTTCATTCGGATTGCACTCCGATTCTAATGGAATTGCTTGTAAGAATGAGAAGCATTTCATTTTGAAAAGCTTCGCGCTTCTATCCCGATAGGGTATGTAATTTATGAGAAGGCAAAAGACATCAAAATCAGAAAATGTAACACTAACACGGTTAAAGATAGTTGGTTAAAAGAAAAGATTTAAAATTCCTGTTAAAAAAACGTAAGCATCTAAGTATTATCGAGTAAAAGTACAAAATAAACCAATAGCTTTGAAGAAACAGTTTTCTGAAACGAACAATAATTATAAAAACTCTTAAATACGGTTTCTATCGATATTAAAAAAAAAGACATACACCGTCTTAGCCGATTTAGGCTTTACAGACTGAATAAATAACGTGGACAACTTAAGATTAACATTTAACACCCAGTACCGAGATGGGAATCGAACCCATGCCATCAATGGACCAGCGATTACCGTCTTACCACGCTAACCACTTGACCACCGAGACGTACCGATATTGATTTGTAAGCTTGCGGCAAAACGAGGGAATTATAATTCGTTCAAAATGATTTAAGGAAATATATGAGCGGGAGTGAATTAAGCATTTATTTGATAAAAAAAATAAATCAAGGGTTGAGTTTCAATGGTGCAGATAATTTTGAGAAACCCCGAGATCGAACAAATTCAATTACTTTGTTAAGTGTTGGGATTTTTTTGTATAAACTTTGAAAAGTAATAATAATTTCTAACGCTATCGGTTGAATTTGTTTTTGAGTCAATCAAATTTTGTAAATTAATCAAGAATAGAGGAGGAGAATAATGTAGTGAATAAGGTATAACATTAGTCATAAACATCGAAATTGTATGTAGCTTTACAGGATGAATGATATAATAATAGGAGAGAATTTGAATAAGTGTTTTTAGCGCAAACGCTTCGGCAACCGTTTGATTAGGACGAAGTATTGTCGAGATTATGGAATTGCTGATGAGTAAAAGAGAGAGATAAATTAATTGGACTGATGAAAGAACATCAAACATAAGGAAAGCATTCTATCTGTGATTGTTGCGGATGATAGATGCGTCGAAATAAACTAAAAAAAACGCGAAGAAATCCGTCGCGAGATACCGACTCAGAGCTACCTTTCCCTCACAGGGGATTTTTTTTGTCAAAGCCTCGCAGGGCCACTTTTTTTTACCAAAGCCTCACAGGGCCGCTTTTTTTGTAACAACTCGGAGCTACTTTCCCTCACAGGGGACTTTTTACCAAAGCTTCGCAGGGCCACTTTTTTGTAGCAACTCAGAGCTACTTACCCTCACAGGGGACTTTTTATCAAAGCCTCACAGGGCCACTTTTTTAAGCAACGCTAAGCTTTCCCACACGGAAGATAATTTTTCCAAGCATCACAAGTTCACTTTCAAAAGAATCGCGGAGCTTCATTCAATTGTAATCACTCACTTACACTGGGAGCGTCCTTGTTTGCGCCAGTGCGCGTAGTGTCTAGGCCTTGGCTGCTGAATGATTATTTCCTTCAAACGCTTTTTCCACACGTCTTGGTCGTACAACATCACTCGTAAAACTGAATGCTTAAGCGGGCCATAGACTACACAAATTGGCCTGTACAAATTCGATGATTCCGCGTCGATTGTTTGATCTATGCTCGCCCACACACTATACAAACATATTTCACGCGAACACAAATGATTGCTGGCGAAAACAGCAACAGCAACAAAAAAAACCATCTCCACCCGGCTGGGAGAATGTTTTGTACAAAATATTTCGATCCCAACCGATTTTACTCCAACCATTTGGGCGCTCATTCAAGCAGTGACATACACTATACAAATCGTGCTCACAGCGACAAAAGTTCATCGAATTTCATCGCATTTGTACAAATGTTAAGCCCGTTCAACAGCCAATTGAAATCGGTTTCAATCGATTTCGATTGGTAAATGGTTGTTCACTCAGCCAATGTTTTGATCGAATCTAATCAAATTGACGTTCAATGAAGCCAATCGAAATCGATCGAAACCAATCGAAAACGATCAAGCTCGGAGGCAGGATTCGTTTCGATCGATTTCTATTACACCAACACACATGCAGTTGATAACTGTCAAAAACAGCTGTTTGGGTTTGTTTTTGACTAACTGCAGTGCAAATGAAAGTGTAGTCAACCGGTGGAGCGTCGGTTGTGCTGTGCCAGTGGTGCTGTGCCGGTGGCGCTGAGTTATAGTGGTGCGATGGGTGTCAATCGGATCAGTTGCTGCAGCTGCTCATGAATAAGCGCAAATGTTATGAAAAAGAAAGTGGTGTCAGGAGAGTTCATGCTGTTTCGGTGGTGCGGTGCTGGTGGTGGTCGATGCTGTTTTGGTGTTGCTGCGTTGGTGTCGGTGTCAGTCGGTGCACTAGCTACAGTTGCACAAGAATTGTGATGACCCACCGAAGGAAATGGGAAATTAAATTAAATTAAAATGTCAAATAAAATATAAAACTGATCCACTGTATTTTATTTCATAATATCATGATTACATGTTTTAACAATAATAACTATTTTCCTATAGCAAAAATTTTTCGCTTTTGTGCCTTTCTTGTCCCTTAAAATTGCTTTTAATTTTAAACACAATTTCTTTTTAGTATTCTAATTTAGTTCGAGTCGAACAACAAACTTCCTAAACTAAAACTTTTCGGACAACTTGAGTACGGGAAAGAATTGCCATTGAAATGGCCAAAATGATGGATTTATTACAATTTGCCTTGAGTAAACCGCTTTACGCATTCTGAACGAAGCTGGCAAACAAAATTACATCTGAAAACACTGCGCCTGTGCGTTAGTATTAGTGAACGACTGTTCAATCAACAGCCAAATAGAAATCGATAGAAGTCAATTGGAAAAACAGCTGATCAACTGTCAATCCATTTCAATTGATTTCGATTGGGTTTCGTTGAACACACCTGTTGTGTAGTCTGTGGCCCGCTTTATTAAGCGGGCCATAGACTATACAACATTTGTACAAATGCGATGAAATTCGATGAAATTTCGTCGCTGTGAGCACGATTTGCATAGTGTATGGCACTGCTTGAATGACCGCCCAAACGGTTGAAGTAAAATCGGTCGGGATCGAAATATTTTGTACAAAACATTCTCCCAGCCGGGGTGGAGATGGTTTTTTTTTGTTGCTGTTGCTGTTTTCGCCAGCAATCATTTGTGTTCGCGTGAAATATGTTTGTATAGTGTGTGGGCGAGCATAGATCAAACAATCGACGCGGAATCATCGAATTTGTACAGGCCAATTTGTGTAGTCTATGGCCCGCTTTATGTTCATACGTGCAAGACAAGTTTTCATTTTCTCGTTTCTAGTCTCTTGCTCTCACGCACACATATAAGCAATTTTTTTACCTCGCTCTCCGTTCTCAACAAAGTTGCGAGTACTTTTGCCATTTTTCTTGGCTTTACGATACACTCTCAAGAACATAACGGGCAACGTTGCCACATCGAAATCTGTACCGCTCATCGAAAAAATCTTTTTCATCTGTACCGAAAACTCAAAAATCTGTACCAAAATCTGTACCGAAGAACACAAAGTTCTGCCTTCAATGTGTTGATATGTGAAAATTTTGTTTGCTTATTTTTAATCTTAAAAAAGATAGATAATTTATTGCACATTGTACAGGTTTTTAGTTAAACACTGTTTAATAAACTTATTTAATTATTTTTATTTTCTCTCTTTAAAAAACTGACATTAAAAAATATTTTCCATAACGAACACTTCCTAATGTTCATGATGTTTATACAAAATATTATTCAAAAGATTTACGAGCGTCATATTTAATACGATATTTTTCGATCCGCCGTTTTATCTTAAATGATTTTTCGTTCTTAGGATAGCATCCAATGTCTCAACACTCTGAAAATTACGAACTTCGGTTTTATTGGCATTAACTTGCGAGAAAATGCGCTCAACCACTGCTGACGAATGAGGGATTATAATCAGATATTTAATTTAGTGAACCTGTATATAAGAGAAGTGACATCTGAAACACAAAATTCCAATCGAGCAAAAGAACTGTCAAAATCGATTCCAATCGATCCGAGCATTTTGTCGCAGAGCTTTTACCTTTCTTATTGAAAACTCAACCAAGGAAGGTATTGTGATTGTTGTTATAGTTCAAACAGATAATTTTTAAGCTGGTCATATGAATTTATGATTAAGTGCAATTTTTTTCAATGCTTTGGTGAATCGTGTTCCTAGTTAGAAAACTAACTAATGATTAACGAAATTCAAGTCATTCATACCGTTTATCGCGATCCTTCGGCCATCGAGTTCAATGTTGTTTTGTTAGATTGAAGGAGCGTTCACTTTAGAGCTTGAACATTGACCCAGCAAACAGTGCTGGGGATTTTTTTTGTCCAAGATTTCGGCGATGTTGCCACATATTTTATTTTAAGAGGGATCAGATGTCGCTTCTCTTATATGAAGGTTCACTAATTTAATTATGTGTAGCAAATTTGGAAATCTAATTGTTCCATCGTGTACTTCCCAGTAAGGAACTCCTATCGTCAGAATAATAAAGGCTAACTTTTGACTTATTTTTTATAAAGTTTTCAATAAACTGGTTGAAAGCAAAATGTAGAAACAATTTTCAGTTTTTATAAGTAAAAATCTGTACAAATCTGTACCAAATTTTGAAAATCTGTCGTCTGTACGTACAGATTCTGTACCAAAAAAAAGCTCAAAAATCTGTACCTGTCTAGATAAATCTGTACATGTGGCAACCATGATAACGGGTGTAGCTGTGACTACACCGTAACAAATATTCATTGAGTTTTTATAATCATTCTCATTTAATTCTCTTCCTTCGGCTACACATCTCTACAGTTCTAAAAAGATGGGTTCAATTTATTGCTAGATAATTACAATAAGATCTACTTTTCACTTGACAGAATTTCTCTTCCTTTATTTTATACGGGTTTTGTTATTAACTTTTTTCGGAGAGTCAAACCATTTTTTTTAATTTACGTAACGTTTCGGGTTACTTTTCGTCACCCATCATTAGACGTCCTCCAGAGTATCCCGAAACGTTACGTAAATATGAAAATAAAAATAAGTTGTTTCGCTCACCGAAAAAAAGTCAATAAGTAAAAACCGTATAAAAAGTACCGTTGATAAACTTTTATTCATTTCTATTTTTGCACCACTGAGGCATACGAAGCAACTAAGTTTTAGCACTTCTTGAACGGTTATCATCAGAGAACGAATCGGCTATATCCAGTCAATTAGGAACATTATTGACGATCAGCCTTCCCCATGAGAACTGATTCTATAGACATCTTTAAACGGGTTACTTTCAACTATCACTTTTGCACCCCATTGCAAACTTGGCACATCTAGCTCGAAGGCAATAGCGATAAACTTTTAAGATATTTTACCATTATGCACGAAAGTGTTACGAAACTTTACCAGCAATTTACTTGAAACATGCCAGAAAGTTCATACGACCTGTTCAAGACTGACCAAAATTTTTGTTTTTTTTTTCTCAGTTTGGGTTTGACAGTTCTCTTTGGTATGTTTGGTTTGGAGACATCTAGTGGCCCAGCCAAAAATCAAAAATTAGTTCAAAACGTACGCTCTTTTTTTTTAACTCAAAATTAAGTATGACCCGGGTTCAAAACATAGTTCGATTCTATGAACTTAAAGTTAAGTACCATTTTTCCTCCTTACTTTACTTACTTATGGCGTATTTTTTTTTGATTCCGGATTTGGCTCTGGAACCGTCAGAATAAAAAAAACGAGTTTCGGATTTCGAGTTATTCCATACGTAGGTGTGCGTGAGAACGAGCGCAATGTTTACATGCAGCTGTCATTTTGTTCTCCCTTCTGGATTTCTTCATTCGGTTCTTCACATCCGGATTGCCTTTTTTCGTGTTCGGATTGCACTGGACTGCAGATAGTATTGCTCTTTCAGACTTATTTTAGATTTTCTCAACTCTTCCTGAAGAAGAAGAAGCACTACCGCAAACGTCAAACATGGAAAGCGAACTTTGAAACTGAAATAAATCTTCAGAACACTTTCATGCGTTTTTTACTAAGACAAACATCGTGTTTCAGAATCAATAATGATTTTCAGCAACATTTCAAACCATTTAAAATGATTACTGCACATGGTAACGTTCTGATTGGAACATTGTTTACCTATTTAAAGAACTTTGGTAAACTTGATTTGAAACTTCAATCAGAAGGAAAAAGAAGAAAGAATACAGAGCTTATTTCGAATGGTTTTTCTTCGCATTTTTATACATAAAATCGAAGGATTAATATTCAATATAAGAAATTTTTCTTTCAAACTTTGAATCTTTTGCAAATTTTTGTGTTCGGAACAAATTGTCAAAAACTTATTCCAGAGTTTAGTGTCAGTAAAAATGCCAAAAAGTAGTTAAATTACTTTTGCAAGCTTCCTCTAAGTTGCTGTTTTTTGTGATTTTCATCCGCAAGGATGATTCAGTTCTAAAGATTTTTCAATCGTTATTTAAATAACGACTGGAAAATCTTGAGCGATTAATTATCCTTGCGAATGAAAATGATGCTGGCATGCAACCTTAAAGATTACGTAGTATTTTTATCAATTTTATTCAAAAATTGGTTTATGATAAAAAATCCTGAAACCGTGATTAATTATTTAAATATTAAGTAAAAACCAATAACTTCAAACAGCTTTGTTGCTAATTGCCATTCGACTCAATCAAACAAATACTATGCATTGTTTGGGAACTGACAACACAAATACTTCCGACAATCTAGTACAAACCTACTTTTTCTTCGTTGGAAGTCCAACATCTGAGTTAAATTTAGTGCTTTTTTTTTAAATTACCTACTTTATTTGAAACGGCTCATACCTTTGAGTTTTAAGGAGCCAAACTCGTTTTGTGTTTATAACAATTGATTACTTAGGTCTAGCACTTTTTGTTTCAAGAGGAGAAAAAGATAGAAAGGTAAATAGGAAATTGAAAAGAATTATAGACGGGGATCGATAGCTTTTAGAAAAAGATAAATTTCGAACATTTAGTCCAAATCTAGCACAGCTAACACATCCCTCACTGGAACATTGGGTGGTTTTCCTCGGGCCCTAAGGGAGTCTATAAAATTCGTTCTAGCGACAAGATGGACCTCGCACAACCAAACAATATGCTCTATGTCATGGTAACCTTGGTCGCAACTACACAAATTGCTGCCAGCAATATCAAAACGATAGAGTACCGTGTCTAAGGAACAATGATTGGACATAAGACGGGAAAATATACGAATAAAATCCCGACTCAATCTATTAAACCATGGTTTAAGGCTTAACCTTTGGGATAATCGAGTGGAGCCACCGACCCATTTCATCCTCTTCCCATTTGCGCTGCCAGTTGACAACAGAGTTCCTTCGTGCCAAGAAGTAAAACTCGTCGAAGACGATTTCACGGTAATACGTGTCGCCTTCTGTCGCCCCCACTTTTGCCAGAGAGTCTGCCCTCTTATTACCCATTATCGAGCAATGTGAGGGGACCCAAACAAAGGTGATGGCAAAGCAACGTTTTGATAAAGCACTCAGAATATCCCGTATCTTCCCGAGGAAATACGTCGAGTGCTTTCCCGATCTTATTGAACGGATTGCTTCAACAGAATTAAGACTGTCCGTTACAATATAGTAGTGTTCTGTTGGCCGTGATGCGACGCTTTCCAACGCCCAAAAAATGGCTGCTAACTCTGCAATGTATATAGAGCATGGTGACTGGAACTTATATGAGGCGCTAGCTATTTCGTTGAAAACTCCAAATCCCGTTGATTCCTCTATTAGAGACCCATCGGTAAAGCACATTTTATCAGCATCGACGAATCAATATTTAGCATCAAAAATTCTTGGAATCAAAAGTGGACGATGCGCATCCGGGATTCCACGAATTTCTTGCTGCATAGACAAATCAAACTGGACAGAAGAGGTGTCGTAGTCAGGGATGAAAACAAGAGTTGGAGAGTACGAAGAAGGATTAACCTGCATGGACATAAAGACATGATATATAGACATACATCACCAATGGGTTCATGACCTCATGACCTGATGATGAACCGGAGTGATAATAAATTAAATCGATCTTTTAGTGAGAGTATGCCTGCTAAAACTTCAAGACTCATGTTATGCGTTGAGGGCATACAGCCTAAATTTAGTGCTGGCGCGATAGAAATATTGAATAGAAACTAAACTTCAAATCCTAAATTTGAATGAATTGAGTCAACCCAAACATTCAACATTATGACATAATATACAGTACAACGAATGTTTCAAATAAGTCATAGATGTTTTAAAGTAACCGACTCTTATCGATATCTTATAATTTTCCATACTCGCCGAGAAGTCGATTTATTCATTCAAATAATAATTTAGTGCATCTTTTTAAAAAAACGATTAACATATCAAATGATGTTTTGCTTTAGTGTTTCTCGGCTACACTGGCAAAAATGCAACCCATCAGCAGAGCTGTCAAATTACGGTTGTCAAATTTCGGGTCTAACTACCGTTGCGAGAATCCAATTTTTCTCTGAATACGCAATAGGATTTTGCTTGGCTGAGAGGTTCAAAATCGCGCCAATAATCATTTTCCCGTTCATTATTTCAACTGTTTTGCTTTCAGCCAAAAACAGCTGTTTAATGTTTTGACAACAACATTGAGAGTATTGGTGAACTTCTCGCAAAACTGACTTTCTTCTCAGGGCGACTCCGTCCGTTTTTCGAGCGAACCTAGGTTGCCTCTCGAGCAATAAATGAGCACGATGACAGCAGTTAGAGCGAACCTAGGTTGCCTCGAGTTTGCCTCCAGGTGAAAAAAAATACGGTATTAAGTAAAGTATTTTTCCTCCTTGCGATGGATCAAAACGGAGTTCAAACTGCGAACTCAAAATTGATCCCTTTTTTCCTTCGGCGAGGGATCAAAGCTGAGTTCGACCTTATGAACTAAAAATTGAACTCTCTTTGTTGGACTGAAAACACTTAGCGAGTTCAGTCCGAACCGGAACAGCAACTAACGAACACGTCGCAAAATTTTGTTGTTCCGAAACAAGTACCGGAAGACTATGAAGGAAATTCATAATGAAATGCATGTACACCATGTCAGCGTAAAATTCTGTCCGTCATTGTCATTATATGGTGAGCGGCTTGGAATGTTCGGAAACTTCCGGATGTTGTTTACTTCCCATGGGAAGTAATATCCGGAAGTTTTCTTTGACCGGGAGTGTCAAAACTTTCCACCGCTCTGTATTTGCAATGCAATGTACCGGAACAGCAACATCCGGGTACAACAAATTTTAATCATCCTTTAATTCCCTGAAAATAAGCTACCCTCGAAAAAAAAAAGGATAAATTCGAGTTCGGCTGCCGAACTTAGTATTGAGTATGCCTATCAGAACTTAATTTTGCTATTGCCCAGTCAAACTCAAAGTTGAGGGCGGCCACCGAAGTGCTGTTTTGAATCAAAACTACTTAATTTTGAGTTTAAAAAAAAAGAGCGTGCGATTGTTGGATATTTTACACAAGTTTGGTGGGCTAGCTTGTACGTCTGTTCTCTGTGTTAAAAGGCCATAAGTTATCACAAAGGCCTACGCATAGGGAACAATACGTGCTTTTACACAAGAACTTGAACACAAACATTCTTGGCCTACGATACTTGCAAACAAGATAAGGCCACCATATCTAGTTGCAACGTCAAATACAGTTATAAAACCAATATACCTCACTCTTCAAATACCAAGGCGACACATCAAGCATGCCATCATGCGGAAAAAGTTCTTACTATCGTGTGTGAACATCGACGATCTTAACTACTTCTGGCGGATTTCTGATTTTGTGGTGGTGCTGTTGCCGCTGGTGGTGGTGATGGTGGTACTATCAGGGACTTTAGTATTAGTTATTACTATATTTGGCTAAAGGCTTTCTTTATTCGAAATCAAACACTAGTTAATGATTTATTTTACATTAAAGCGGTGGTTTTTTTTTATTAACTTTGGATCAATTCGGTATCGGTAAGCCAGATTGATGTCTCCAAATATAGACTTATATAGGATTTGACAGATGCATATATACTTTATTGCATATAAGTAGTTTATATAGTTCGCGCGTGTGTGATATTTTTAGTAGTTTTAGTGACATCTATACAAGTACGAATATAGGGTTTCCGGTTCATTTTAGGGTTCTTAGGGGATTCATCTGAATTTGTTTTGTTTATTTGGGGTTTTGGGGTATGTATAGATAGATTTTTCAACTGGTAGGTTATGCAATAGCAATACATATGTGGGTTCTCCTGTGAAAGCTTTATCTTGTTATTTGTGATTTTAGGGTTAGAGGCATCAAGCAGTGCTTTTATGAGCTGATTTTTGTTTTGTTAAGCGGGCCATAGACTACACAAATGGCCTGTGCAAATTCGATGATTCCACGACGTTTGTTTGATCTATGCTCGCCCACACACTATACAAACATTTTTCACGCGAACACAAACGATTGCTGGCGAAAACAGCAACAGCAACAAAAAAAACCATCTCCACCCCGGCTGGAAGGATGGTTTGTACAAAATATTTCGATCCCGACCGATTTTACTCCAACCGTTTGGGCGCTCATTCAAGCAGTGCCATACACTATGCAAATCGTGTTTACAGCGACAAAATTTCATCGAATTTCATCGCATTTGTACAAATGTTGTGTAGTCTGTGGCCCGCTTTAGAGGTCACTTAAAAATAGATATAACAGAGCAAACAGAAAGTGTACACTTTGCGAACTAACGCAGCTGAAATTTTTAGTGCTCATTAGCACTAACAATACCATCCGTTTCGTTTTTTTTAGATTACTCTATTCAGTCTTGACACCGTTTTTTAACGTTTAAGGGATCAGAGAGAAATCAAATATTAAAACATAAATTTTCAAAAATAATTTTGAATAAAAATACCAATTGTTTTGAAATTTTGTCTCAACAAAATTTTATTTCCAATTTCGATAAAATACAAATGATAAATAATGTTAGTGGTTAGCCTTATCATATTTTTTCTAAAATAATATTCGGTTGTATATGTATCCGATTGATAGGACTGTTTTTTAATACTTTCTTTATCTTACATGTTCAAAATTTTGCATTAGTTTTAGCTTAATTGTCTTAAATGTTTATTGTTTTATAGCTGTATGCAAAATTGAAGCTAGTTGCGATTTTTTTTATTTCAGAATAACAAGCTAGGTTCTTCTAGATGCGTCTCTTATTTTTTTCTTATTTGACTCCTCAACCGCAACTCACAATATAGAGTATGGAGCATATTTTCATTGAGTTTTGATGTTCTTTTCCAGTGTTTTTTTTACTGTTGTTTGCATTGTGTAAATTTCCATTACAAATTTGTAAATTTTAGCTACCAAATGTGCACATTGTGATTCTTGTTAGAGTGTAGCCAATTTTCTCCCACGTTTAATTTCCAATGAATTTTGACCAACGTTATCTATTAGTGATTCTTGTCACCTCTTAGATCTGGTGCTTAAGATAAAACAAGACTAGAAAAACGTGCAATTTCTTCAAAAACACCAATCGAAATGTGTTGGAACTACGGAAAAATCTTATATATTTTTTGAAGTTCTTTACATCAATTGACGATAAATAAAAATCAGTAGAACATCAAAAGAAACGTATTCAAAAACGTCGTTGAAAGGAATTTTTAAAAACTAAATTAAAGAAAAAGCTCTAGACTGAGAAAAAATGTTGACTTTATTGACGAGAATCTTTTTGCAGATTTTTTTTCTCACATCAGAATAGCGTCGCCGTCATCTATTTGTATAGGTTATTAGTATCCGTTATCCTAATTAACGGCATTGTTGACTGTGCTATTTCTCTTTTTTTTATCTGTATTCTAACTTTTAGGAGCTAATTGTGTATAAAAGATTCACGTCTCATGTTGATATTGTCCTGTGGTTACGAGATATAATAACTTGTATGTTGCTTTTTTTCAAATGGTAAAATGATCATTTTCCGTGATAAATCCTTCACTCAAAATCCGTCTCTATTGTTTTTTTTTGTTTCAATTATTTTGTTCGTTCGTATTCCTGTAACAAATATCGATTCCATTCGTGAAAATGATGATGAATTGGGTTGGACTTGTTTTATTAGTTTTGCTTTCCCATGAGATGTATCCTACACGTTTATAAACACCTGTAATAGATTCTGGCTGGTCTGTAGACGTCTGGTCCGATTTGAATCATGCATCTTAGCACGTTCCTGATGATGACATTAAAACATTCTATTTCTGTTTCCAAAGATCAAAATATACAGTTTTCGTTTCTTTATCTGTTTGATTTGGCAATCGCTTGTTTCCTTTCAGTTACTTTTAATTTTCGTTCTAGAGATATTGTTTGCTTCATTCAGTGGGCTGGTGAGATATGATGACGTTTTTGCTTCGTTTTGCTTGTTCTAGGATATGCTTTTTAACGTTGGTTCTTGCTTCAATTTGGTGCACTGCATGCGAATCTAGCAGTAGCAGGGTGGCCACTCAAAATCAATTTTTAATTTCCCGCATTATTCCCGTTTTTTTCCCGCATGTTCTCACGAAATTCCCGGTTTTATACAACAGAAAACCAAACAAAATTCCGAATATTCATTTTTGAAACCATATAAACGAAAATCGATTAAGCTTTCTTTTAATGGTAAATGATCTTTAGATGGTTTTGTTTCAGTTATGTTTACCAATAAACCTGTAAATCATTAGATTGATAAGCAGGGTTTTTTTCAATTTTCTAAAGCTATGTCACTCGATTCGAAAATGTTGATTATCATTTTTCAATTTTATTTGTTTGTCATATATTTTTAAGTATTTTAATTTTTTCGTCCATCAAGCTTGCCTTTTTCTGAGCGTCGAAAAGCACCTTCAATTTTTTCGCTTCCAGTTCCTTACTCTCCTTTTCTGCCTCTCGCTCCCGTTTCGCTATAGTTTTTTCAGATTTTCCTCCTTTTTTTGGCTTTTACGGAGAGAATTGAGACCATGCATCCTGGATTAACGATTTCGTTACCGTTATAGCTGAAACTCCCCCTGATCCCCTGAAAAGCCTCTTTCTATCGTCGCGTTGCCATGAGACAAAATTAGAATTTTCTGCAATAAGGTCGTTAAATTGAAGAACTCCTTTTTCGATTCGCCCATAAGTTCCATCCAAAAATTGACGAATCGTTGTGTTTCGATATCCCGAAATGATGTTTTTATTGAAGGTATTACACACAATTGTCTGAATTCGTCCTTAATTTTACCAGCACAAGCTCTACTTAAGTGTTGCTTGTCAACAAGTACTTCTAGACACAGGTCTAAACGTTTTTTTTGGCAATACCTGTATAGTGTGCAATCATATCGGGATGGGATAAGTCAAGGGAGATCGTATTGCCATTTTATTCAAAAATCCACAGTAAAACGAACTACAGCTATTTCTGAATACAATGATATCCTTGTCGGAAACATGACCAGACTCTTTTGCTTTCTTAATTGCCGATTTTGTTGAGAATCCAATTCGTACGCTTCCAGGAGGTAGGAGATTTATTTTTGTGTTTCACGCCATTCAAAAGGTCATTCGAGCGCGTCAACGATAAGAATGTAGAACCAATATACCTTGCTTCAACTAGGTTTGTGTTCCAGAAGCGCACACTAATATCCATTTGTTGCTTCTGCAAAATCTTATTCAACGTTTCGTCAAATCCCAATACGAACTCGCTACAATTCTGTTGTAAATTGAAAACTTCATTCAAAAAATAGAGAGCAATACCGTGTGGAATCAAATAGCTTATTTTTGTTCTTCCCATTTCTATTCGATTAGCAATCTGGCTGTTCGGGAACATCTTTTTGTTGTTCAATGAAGCAAGTTCAAACTAATCGAAACACTTCCAGTTCGTCAGGAGAATTCGTTTTGACCTGATAGAATTCGTGTCGGAGTCAATTGGAAAGCGACTGGTGATCAACTGTCAATCCATTTCCATTTGTTTCGACCTATTTCGAATGAACTTCATTGAACAGATTTTCACTGAGCCTAAAATTCCCGACTTTTTGAAAAAATTCCCGGCTTTTTCCCGCTTTTTTCCCGTTGGATTTCAAATCCCGTCTTTTTCCCGCTTTTCCCGTTTTTCCCGTTTGGGTGGCCACCCTGCAGTAGCGAAGAGGTGTGAAAAATTCATTACTCACTGAAACGTAGAAGGCGAATCTATAAGACCAAAAGGGATTTTACAAATTTATTCTTTCTCTATTTCACGTTAGAAGGAAGTTTTGTGAGTTGCCTTTGTTCCTCTTCGAGGCAATTGAACAAAAATGTAAAGATAAGTAAGCGTCTTTAGTTTATCTAAAGGCTCCGACGCATTGTCCGTTAGAACGTAGATGGAGTGTTGTTCGGGCCCAAAGGTGTTTTTGAAAATTCATACTTCCTCTATTTCACGTTAGAAGAACGTTTTGCAAATTGTCATTGCTTCCTTTTCGTTTCAATGGAACAAAAATTAAAGATAAAAAAAATTCTTTAGTTTATAGTTTATTCAAGATGGCGTTGACCAGAGTTCACTAAGACAGACACCGACCGATCGAATCTGTTAGTTATACCTGTTTTTGAATTGAGCTCCGTTTTGATTGTAGGTTTGAAAGTAAACAGAGATTTTGTTCTGCATGTTAACTTCTGTGCAGCTGAAGGATTTTGACTACAGGGCTGGTCTCAAAAGGGCCATAAGCTTTGAATAATTCAGTTTTTTGAACTTCTCATGTAAAATTCAGGTCAATCGCGCAAACACCTCTTCGCAAAGACTCAACTTCCTCCCAAATGATTCGCTGCGCTTCAATGGTTCTGACGTAGAGGCTAGGGATAATAATGCATCGACTACAAGCTCAGGTTCAAAATAGTTTCGTGTACAGCACAAGCGTTCCATTTGTAACATTGAATGGTTTAAAGAGTATTTGAGAATACATACATACATATAATAGTGTTGAATGCATTCGTAAAGGCGATGAATATCCTATAGCTTGCAGCCTTTCAGCATACCTTTCAATACGTTCAATAAACAGTAATACATACGACTATGTACAAAATGAGCTCGTTTAGTTGTGGGGGAAGAATTTGAATATACAAATGTCCAAAAATTAAACTAAATTACTGTTAAGGTAGCTTTTAAAACTAATTGTGCGGCGTGCTTCCTCTGCTGATTCGTGTGGGTCCACTCGGAGTTTAACATATAATTCTTGAAACTTAATCGTACCGAAGGCGTAGTAGCGTCCATTAATAGCAATTATTCTACTGTTCATAACGATTCGGTGCTTATAGTTACACGTTTATTTGTGATCGCTACTGTATCGAGTTGATCTGCCCGGCGTTTATGTACATTTCCCGATCCTGATCCGAGATCATGGAGTAGTTGGCCGAGTCGCGGTCCTCCGGAATCGGAGTGAAGGTGCAATGGCTGGACTGCGAATGAGTTGGCGGAGAGCTGTTGGGCATCGCTAGTGGGTCGTGAAGCAGTTTGGAGAAAGT
Source organism: Uranotaenia lowii (assembly GCF_029784155.1). Taxonomy (NCBI): domain Eukaryota; kingdom Metazoa; phylum Arthropoda; class Insecta; order Diptera; family Culicidae; genus Uranotaenia; species Uranotaenia lowii. Next base: position 269,898,902 of record NC_073693.1, on the reverse strand, counting down.
GTGATGACCACTGCCGAGACCCAGATGTCCATACGGTGACTCGGCCGTTTTGATGTATGGCATGCGTTTGAGGAACTGATTGTTGCTGTTGGAGTATCGGACTCCGTTCGGAAGCGTTGTGTGCTGTTGAAGTTGCGTCCGGGAAGCAGAGTTTGAAGTCGTGAAGGAAGATTGCGAGTGGTAGTGATGTGGCTGATGATGGTAGCCTGCCGGTAGAGGCATGGTACTGCACTGGGGATAGTCGGATCGGTGAAGATCGACGGAACCTCGGGTAAGTGGCAGGGTAGCACTCGAGCCGTCTTTGTTGAAGCTGGACATTTTCATGTTGGTTGAACGACCGAAGGGCTCCTCTTGGATGGCCGGCGGCGGAGGTTTGATGATCGATTTGTAGGGTCCAGATCTCGGTCGGATAACCACTTCGTCGCGTTCCTCCCCGGAGTGAACTCCACTGGATGTTTCCGAAGGGGCGTCTCGGCAGTCCGGCGGTGAAGTCGAACTCTCCGTTGAAGTTGTGTCAGATCGGGGTGTTAAAGCTTCGTTGGGCATTCCTGAATCAGCTCGACGCAGGCAACGTGGCGTCATTCCTGGGGCCTGGAAAAGTTTGATGTTTGAGAATCTATTGCGGCTAGAGTTTATAATCTTAATTTTACCACATGTTCATTGTTGTGTACGGTGACGGTGACGGGAGCCAATGGGCTACCAAGTTGTTGTTCCGGTGATCGCATGAATGTTTCTCGAGATACGGTACGAGCGATGGGTGGTTCCAGGTCTCTAGTTGAGGCGTAGGTGACACTGTCATCGCGTACGCAGGCGAGAAGTTTTCCTTCTTCGGAGGTATCGTCGGCGTGCTCGTTGTGACCACCCGGATTGAGTAGCATTTCTTCCGGCGGTGGTGGATGATCGTCGAACTCGCCGATATGTAGCAAATCACCGGTTGGGCCACCTCTTAGCGTAGCATAGTCTCCGTCGTCAGTTTCCCCCGTAACACTGGACAAACGTATCGTGGCTCCAAGGGGCGGATGGCTAGGGTAAGGGATATCGACAACAGACAACAGGGTTTAGAAATTTGAAGGCAGGAAATAAAACTGGCGCATGCTAAAAGGATCAGTGCAGATGGAAGATCATTCGGCATAACCACTTCATGATCGTAGTGTGAATGGAAACAAATAAACAGAATACACACAGCAAGCAATAATCAATAATGCAAAAACACACGACACGACAATGGATTAAATGAAAACGAAAGAAAAAAAATCTTTAAATTTTGCACACAACAACTTTGCTAGACTCTGTTTACCGCTTGCCATCGTGATCGTGCCCGTGGGCTTGGTCGGATGACGTACTGGTTACTTCGTTAAAGGTTACTTTCAACTTTGGCGAATTGGGTGCAATCTTGGGCCAGTAGACAGTTTCTTCCTCGCTACTGGTGGCACCGTTGCTGTCCCCGTTGTTTTTACCGTTGGACGATCGCATCAACGATCCACCATTACCGGATCCACCTCGGAGCAGAGGTTGAGCGGACCCCGTTCGACCTCCCATAGCCTCCAGCGGTGGAAGCTTGAAGTGCCAACGACGTTTTGCTGTTAAAGCAAGCCACAGGACTATCCATAGAAACAGGTGAAGAACGGATCCAAGAGCTGAAAAACAGATAGGGTGAAAGTTAAGAATCTAAGTCAGACAGCTTTTTAAAAAACGAAGTTACCTGCAGCCAATACAGCCCCGTCCAAACTTCCGCGATACGCTGCGCTCAGATCGTGCAGCAGCGGAGCCTTAACGACGGCCAGTGCCAACACGAAACACAACGACGAACAGTGGGCGAAGTAAGCCCACACATCGGTACTCTGCTTTGCGGTGATCAATCTACGGTCCCGGATCTTCACCGCTAACTTCCCGTGACCGTACAAATACAGAACCATCGACGAGGCGATGGTTAAGATCAGTGCCAAAATAGTCAACGCAATCGTTACCGTTCCATTCAATATGAGAGCCGGAGCTTGCAGTGGCAAAGCCTGCCCTAACGTTTGCAGCTTGTACAGAACACTCGCACCGGCAAAGCTCAACAAAATGTCCACCCCATTGGCGATCATCTGCAAACTAAAAACCCAAGCGAACATTTTTGAAGTGTGCCAAAACACAGATGGGTAGCGAACGGCCCACGCCATCAGGGCGATTGCCAAATTAATAAACTCCAGACTAGGGGTCTGGGTCCAGCGTTTGGCGTTGAATTGTTGATCGACTCCCAGGAACATCTGTAACAATCCCGCAAAACCTTCCAGCTGAACAGTCCCGGTACTGATGTTACCGGGAACTGTTCCAATCAGAAACGCCGGTTTAATTTCCATTCCGTTTTCATCTTTTATGATGAACTCATCTTCATCTACACTCGGTATACTCTCCAGACTCTCCAAACTTTCACTGCTATAGTTTTCGGAGGTGTATCGTTTGATCTTTTTCGGTGTCGCCTTAGCCGTTGCTCCGGTTGTACTCGGTTTAATTTCGATTATTTTAGAATTTGTCGTCACCGGAGTCGAAGGAATAACGTTCTCCGGTAGCCTCATCGGTTTGATGATATGTGTATCGCTATCTTTGGAAGTGGTAGCAGTTTTCTTGGTGCTCTGAACCTTCGGGGACGGTTTCGTGGCAACAGTGGTGGACGTCGAAGCACCTCCATTGTTGGTCGCTGCTGTACCGGACGGAACTAGTTTTCGGCCTCCCGGTTGCTTTTGCTTGCTGTGGTTCACCTCAAACAGTGTCGTGTATTCGTGTTCAGCAATTTCATCAAAGTCCAGCTCCTTCTGGGGTTCCAGCTCCAGGCGAGTGTCTACATCGTCGAAGCGCTGTTGATTCGTTTGATACGGTTTCTCCTTTCTCGATCCATTCGATTTGCTCGATTGTTTGCGGCTACTGCTTTTGCTTTTCTTGAGCGTTGTTGGACGGGTCGTTACAGCTAGCGGCGTCGTAGTCGTGAAAGTTGTCGCCGTTGTGCTAGCCTCAGTCGTAGTAGTCAGCAGATTGCGTATCGGGGGAAAGGTATGCGTCGTGGTTGGGTTATCTAACACGTTAAAATTTTCCATAGTTGAAATCGAAATAGACGAAGCCGAATCGTGACGTTCCATTTCCAAGGCTTCGTGAGTTCGGAACGGATCATCGTCATCGTCCAAATCGTCACTGTCATCGTCTTCGTCATCACGGTCGTCTCCTTCATAGGCCGAGAACTTCTCGACCAGGTCGCTTTGTTCGAAGTAGCCGTTCTGATATGGTCTTCGATTGCGTCCATCGCTGGAGCTCGACGGCTTAGAGGTTGTGTTCGGATATGTTGATGTCATAAAGGACAGCACCACCAGACGGTCGTTGTGGGTGACCATGAAGTCCAAATCCGTTCGCCAGATGTCGTCTGAAAATAAACAATTGGAAAAAAACAGGCTCAGTATGTACCTAAGGCATAAAAGTCATTGGTATGCTAGAAAGCGAGGAGGGTACGCTTGTTATGTCGCAAATAACTGTGTGCTTCTATGTGACATGATTGATGGAAGCGAAAAGTTATTCTTTCTCTCCTTAAGAAAATCCCGTATGATCTGTCAATAGTTGGGTGAAATTTTAGTTGCATCCCACTTGTACTAGTGGAAAACCATCACCCGAATTCGGCACCGCTTCCATCGCCTATTGTCATTCCATAAAAGTCATTTACTGTAGTAGGGAGAGTAAAAATGATTGTCGCTTGCAGTACTTTCAAACGTCCTGAGTTACTACAGTTTCAGCACAAAACACGATTTCGGGGAAGTTTTGATCACCATGAAGGGTGTTCGGATCAAAAAGTGGTCAGACTAAATTGCGTGTAAATCGAGTATTTGTTTGTTAAAAAAGTCAAACTATCTTTCTTTTTGGTGTTTAATATGTATAAATGATGGAAAAAATGCTCAGTTAAGATTCCGGTTAACCTAGTCCAAATAAGCAAGCCTTTCGTTTGACGCCTGCCATCAAATTTTGTACAGTCACGTCAGTTTTCTGTGAACTGCGTGTCGCTGTTAACAGATTTTTTGGTCTTTTTATGGTTCTGCTTAGCTATCACCCAATATTTTTCGATTTTATGAAGTTCTAGTGTGTTGGGGGGACGCGAGGGGGGCGGGGGCCTTGGCCCCCTTAAATCTGCCTTGGCGTGGGTTTCGTCGTCCATTACTACGCAATCAAACTTTATCAACAATGTCGTATACAGCCTTCGAGATCTTGTTGTTGCCGTAAGGTTTTGCTTTTCATTGCGATTAGCAGTCACTACCTTCTTAAAAGTCGATAGTCCGGTTGAACCCTCCCCCATGTTGGTCCAGAAATGCCGAAAAAAATGTTTTTCTCCAAACTTAAGAATAAAATTCAAATCAAATTTTTATGCACGACTAAAATCATTTAAGAGTAACAATCTCGACTTAGAACTTCGAAATCTTATCCCAGGTCAATAATTCTATTACAGTTGTTCATAACATTTTTAACTTATTGAAAGAAATTTAGTCCCGAATATCGATTTCTCATAAGATTAACCATAGATTACCATATTGCCCAGATTTTTCCCGAATTTTACACTTTTTTTTTGCAAAATCAAACAAATTTTTAAATTGAGACATTTATATTATGTACACTCAGAAATGAATAAAATATAAAAATAATTTTTATTTAATCATCACGTTATTTCTATGCCAGTAATTGCCGCAGTGTCTATCTTCTTCTTGCCATGCATGGCAGTCGTTTTATGTTTTTATTTTTTTTTCAGCCAAAACGTGCAAAAATCGTTTGCGGATGTAAGTATTCCTGCCTTCTGCTGTTTTCTAAAAAGAAAATAATAAATCCGTTTCATTAACTACAGACGGTATTCGAACGTTAGGAGCTGCAGCAGCACCATGGGCGATGACTGGGTCGGAAAATCAGTTCGGTCCACTGCCATCAGAAATGTGCAATATTTGTTGGGGGTTTCGATTGTCCGGAATGGATTCAGCCTCTCCTAAAGGATTCACGCAGGTGATGCTGATTAATTGAACCAACACCGAAGCTGCTCATCCCCGGTCGAGCGAAGCAAAGTACCAGTTCAGCGCTGCTCGTGGGTGGTGAAGGTGGGTGTACTTAATTTGTATACTTAGTAATGAATTTCATATTATTTGAAAATAAAAATTTTAATTATAAAATCGTGAATCATTCAATCCTGAATTCTTCCTATATCATTCGTTGCATTCGTTTAGTAAAACCGCCGTATTAAGTTTCGTTCCATTTACCACCACCAGATGTCACTGTCGTAGATATTTCTCAATGCATAAATTTTAATAACCGAGATATTTCTCGATGAGAAATATTTCAGTAATTACACGCCGAGAAATAATTCTGGGAGTGGGCACGGTGAAGCTTGAAAATACATGAAAAATAATATATTTATATTTTTTTCATTTCTGAGTGTAGTGTGCGTCTAAACATATTGAGTAAAATTTATCAAAATTTATGTAAACAATTTTTTTTAAACTTAAAATATGAAAAAAAAAATTGACTTATGTACATTTTTCTCCAAACAGAAGTCATGGGGTTATCTTCATAATTTTAATTTAATGATTTTTATATTGGCATATATTGAAGAAAATATCCAGGATTTGCACGGCCGGTATGTATATTTTGGCAAAAATATCTGGAAAGCTTACGCTAGAATAATTCCAGATTATGTGGTTCCAAATTTGCGTATAATACTTTAAATTCGATTTCTGTGATGAGAATTCGGATTCTGTATCCAGTTTATTGTTACTGAACTTCAGTTTGAATCATCATTAAAAATAAATCCTAATTCGAATCTCGGTTTTGCATTTCAAACATTTATGTCAGGAACTCATTATTTCGAAATATTAGAAGAAAATATTTAAAATTACAAACCCTTGTTACTTTAATTTATCGACCTTATCGGTGGAAATTGATGTCCTTTTTAGTAGGGACATCTAAAGATTATGGATTTTTTTTATAGATGGATAGATTTCCACCATCTTTCATTTCATCTAACCATGATGAATTTCTTCATAAAATTACAAACCATTTTTGAGATTACAAATTTTGACTTTTGATTCATATGCAGAATCGGATTTGAAGAAAGCTTCATGGTGATCCACACATTAAAAGCCAACAATTCAGAATTCGAATATGAGATTTTTGGTTGAGAAATCTGATTCAAATTTCGCTTTTTGGCTAAAATCTAGTAAGAATTAATCTCTGAAACATAGATTCAAAAATCGTTTCCAAATGTGGAATCCCGATTTTGAACTCAGGTTAAAAAGGCAGTACCGTAAAACGGGATAACATTGATCACCGGGGTAAATTTGACCAACAATAAATTTTTCCACATTATCATCAATAACTCAGTCTATAGTTTGAACTTTTGAAAACTGTTTTCAACGTTTGAAAGCCTATAAACTGACTATCAAATAGAAAAAAAATCGATGTATTTGAAATTTTTTTTTTCTATTTTGAATCTTGAAATTTCAATTTTACAAGGCTCGCAAACAAACAGCTCTCCTGAAGATACCGAAAAGCATTTAGAAGCAAACGGGTTGTTGAAGAACAACTTTTTTTCTTTGTATATGTATAGTTAGAGTGCTATCTTTACAGTTATGTAATGATAAATTTGTGATATGTTAAAAAATGGACATTTTCATTGAGTAAGCCTGTATTGGACAACGCTATAAAATGGTTAACTTTGAAGAAATAATGAAAATGGAGATAATGGGAAGGCCTAGGAGAATGTGTGAAGGCAAAATTTCATTTGTATTTTGAAGCTAAAACTATTTATCAATTGTTATAATTTTAGCCCCTAAATATATGCAACATCATTGTTCTTTTTTCGATTATAAATGTTTTTGAAAGAAAACGTCAAAAAGCAAGCAAGGTAAAATTGATAAACTAGCATTTGTAAATATTTTGAAGGTGTTTTGTATCCTTTATGATCAAGAAAATTCGTTATAACCGTCCAAATAGAAACTGATCAATATTACAGTGCTGGTTTTAAAAATATGAAACATGCTACATTCGCCTTAACAGAAAAAAATCAAGATTAAAATATCAATGTGAGAATTTTATCAAGTATTCAAGTGACGTGCGATCTCCGTTTCATAATTTTGATTCTGGATTCAAAATTAAAATTTTATATTCAATCAGAGTTAGTTTGAAATACAAACCAGAAGAAATCACAAATATGAAATAAAACTTCGATTTTAGAGAAAACTCGATTTTATATTTTTTAATTCCACTGAAAAATGTTTTTTTTTGTATAACATCATGCAGATTCCTTTTAAACAAAGTTTCAAACCATCAACTTTAATATCACTAGTTTACAAAATTTAAAAAAAAAATCGTAAACTTGATTAACTGACCAACATTTTTGATGTAAAATCGGGCGCTGAATCCGAAAATGAAATTCGAAAAAATCTCAGTAGAACCGTTTTTGAGTTATGCTCCAAATATGAAATTTCAAAAAAATTAAAAAAGTGCTTGTACTTAGATTAAAATATCTCGGACGGCATAACAGTAATTTGAAATCCCTCTTTTGCATATTGAAGGTGAATAAGTTTTTTACCGATCATCTCAACACTGTATTTGCGTTTGACCAACAGTATTGCGAAATTTGTGACTTTATGAGAAAAAAATTATAAAAAACGCATTTTTTTAGAAAAAATTTCGTTTCAACGAAAGTTTTAGACTCGATGGTAGCATTTAAAAAATCTGATTTCCTTTTGCGCTTGAATGCCAATTTAAATCAAAGATTTCAAGTGGTTATTTATCAAAATCTGTTGAAAATTGAAGAAGTTATGGCTACTTTACCATAACTGAAATTTCTGGAGTTTTTAATTATTTAACGAACCACAGTAAACTTATCATAGTATAAGAAGAATGAAACATGATAAATCTCACTGGTCCAAGTCAAAATTATTTATTAGCTTACCAGAAAGTCACATGCCAAGTTTCAGGAAGATAAAATAATAAAATAATAAAATAAAGTGAATAAAATTTTGAGGTATTTTGCCCGGAAGGAACGAAAAATACTGGTTTTCATCAATAACTTTTTTTCATCACTAGCTGATTGTTCTGTATGGATGATTTTCTTAAAGCCTAAGTTGAGACAAATATTTCACCCCAAGACTGTAACTCGATTGGATTTGAAACAGAAAAGTTATTGCGGTTTTTTTTAAATGCTACCATCGAGTCTAAAACTTTCGTTGAAACGAATTTTTTTCTAAAAAAATGCGTTTTTTATAATTTTTTTTTCTCATAAAGTCACAAATATCAACAGTATTGTTGGTCAAACGCAAAAGCAGTGTTCAGATGATCGATAGAAAACTTATTCATCTTCAATATGCAAAAGAGGGATTTCAAATTACTGTTATGCCGTCCGAGATATTTTAATCTAAGTACAAGCACTTTTTCAATTTTTTCGAAATTTCATATTTGGAGCATAACTCAAAAACGGTTCTATTGAGATTTTTTTAAATTTCATTTTCGGATTCAGCGCCCGATTTCACATTGGAAATGACCTTCAGTTTACTGAGTTCAAAAATGCTGTAAACTAGTGTATTAATCGAGTTAACAAGAGTAGAATATAGATCTTATTAGAACCGCAAACCTAATCTCTTACTTTTATTCCTAAATATTTGGATTTTTTTCCAATGCCTCAAATGGTCATGTTTGTGGTTATAAAGAACTAGCTAACTACTTTCTTATTAAAGAAAATATAGAAAGTTTTTCTTTTAAATAAAACTTCAAATCCATATATATTTTTAAGAGGTTTTACTTCTTAAAAAATGGGTAACTTTTACGACTTATTTTCGAAAGTTAGAAATTAAAATAAATACCTTTAGAATGGGGGTAGGCTTTATAGCTTCACGTTATCCAAACATACGGGAAAATTGTGCCTAAAAACAACCCCAACCCAAGCACCCCCCCCCCCTTGTGAGCCGGTTCTTCCTACGGCCCTGGTAAAAATTATATAGAATTTCCCGATAATTTTGACTTCAATAAGTAAGTTTCAAGCAATTTTCTAGATCCGTCCGCAATTCTTGTTTTACTTTTTTCTACTAAGCTCGCCATCCTCCTAATATTTTTATTTAATGTAGGTTTACCCTTGGAAGAAACAAGTAAATATGTTTTCAAAAATAAACTTCTTTTGAGAAATTCCAAAATTTTTTTTATTTTTTTAAGTTGAATTCTTTTTTGGCTTCAACGTTTCAACTCATTTCTTGACTGTGTTAAAATTTAAATTGATCATTTTCAGTTTTTTTTACGGAAAACAACATGATTTTAAAAGTGCGTTGGTTTAGTTTGTTTTGCATTTTTTTTTTGCTAATTTTGCTTATGGCTATGTTCCCTATTCTGTCTATAAATAGCGAAATAATGAACTTGACGAGTCATCTACTATGACTTTTATAGAAAACAAAATTGAAAAACAAATACATTCCAAAAAGTATTCTTCATTTTTGTCACAGCATTTTCCGGGTATTTTTTTGACAAAAAAAATGTTCAAACATTCTCATCTACAAAAACATGTCACAAAAGTATCGGTTTAAAACATTACACCAATCGTAACTCAAGTTAAACATTAATCTTTTATTTTCGAAAGAGAGTTTTTATTTAAATTCAGTTCTCTATTTTTTTTCCAAATTGATAAAAATTTTGACCAAATGACCAAATTTCAAAACTCGAATTGCTTTCGAATCCTTTTTTCGTACTTTCGAACTTCCGAAATAGAGAACCAAATTGCATATTTAGTTAAAGTATTCGATAGATCGTGAGCAAAACCTTCTTTGTATGTTTTTGACAAAAAGTATATGTTGAGTTTATATTACCTAAAATTAGCTTAAAGCTGGAACATTTCTCAAAAACTGCACTTAAAATCCAAACCCGATCATCTCAGGATGGGGTGGACCGAATTTCAAAATTAGAGTTGCATTCTAATCCTTTTTTCGTACTTATCAAGACACATTAGTTTAATTTTGTGCAAAAAATGGCAATTTACCAAAAATTAATAAAATAGCTACTTTAGTTATCATCCAAAAGTTTGGGATCACCCCGCAGTGTGGTGTAACGGCTAAAAGTTTTGGATCAGTATTCTAAAACATGCATTTTTATTTCACGCGAATTTCTATCATCAAACAACGTATTGTCTATCTATTGAGCTGATTTGGAAGCTAATGAGTTGAACTTGCTTTATGGATATTTAGTTGAAACATTTTTGAAGACTAATTTCATTAAACCTTCAGCTAAAGTTTCATCATTTTCTGATAATTATCACTAAATAGTCCGACCCTTAAAAAAACATGCAAATTTCTTTTGGCCATAACTTAGTTTTCTTAACTGGCGGTTTACTTAAATTAATATTCTATGCAAAACCCCAGCAAGGCCAGCTAAATCCAGATAGCAGTACCTAGTATACAGAGCCAATTTCTGCCGGCAGGGACTTCTTCAAGAAATCCAAACGAAATTTCAACAGACTGTATGCAATTTTTCATTGTCAGTCTTTCTTAGTTCAGTGGATATTTTGCTGGTTTTCATTGTGTGAAGGTGTAGAAAAACTCCTTGCAGGAGTTTAAAATATAGATGGTGGATAATTTAAGTGGAAACATATGTAGGTCTATACGGGATAACCCCGTTTCAAAATCTGCTATGCGATATTCTCGCTCTATTTGTGCTGGAACAGTATCTCAAAATTGACATCGGAGCCTCAACCTGTAGTCGATTATTGTTAAGAAAAAAAAAAAAAACAGAAATTCAAAAGACCAACATGATTTGTAAGTTTTGTTTAATTGTAACGTAAAAGTTCAAAATTTTAGTATAATTTACTTATTTGAATGCATTTTGAAACATGAACCTTGAATCAGGAATCTCTGAAAAGGAAATCTATCGAGATTCATAGTAAAAATAAGTTTATATTGTATCGTCACTTTCGTTTGATGAATCGGTATCTTTTGGCAAAGATTATTTTTTCATAATGTTTTCAAAAATTCTCATGGCTGTATGAGGTACCGTAAAACGGGGTAACTTCGATCACCGGGGTAACTTTGGCCATCAATAAATTTTTTCACACTATCATCAATAACTTAGTTTGTAGTTTGAATTTTTGAAAACTGTTTTCTACGATTGAAAGCCTATCAATTGAGTATCAAATAGACAAAATTTGGTTTGTATTTGAAATTGTTTTCTGTTGCTAAAAATGTAATTGTAATTTCAAAATCTTAAAGTATCTATTTTTTCCAAGGCTCGCAAACAAACAGCTCTTCTGATGATACCAAAAAGTATTTAGAAGCAAACGGTGGTTGAATGTGAAGGAAAAAATTTCAGTCTTTGTATATGTATAGTTATAAAGCTATTTTACAGTCATTTAATGGTAAATTTTTTAAATTTAAAAAGAAAGGACATTTTTCAAGAGTAAGCCCCTATTGGACAAATGGATAGAAATCCTATCAAATAATTAACTTTGAAGAAAAAATGAAAATGGAATCAGTGGGAGGGTATTCATATGTATTTTGAAGCTAAAACTATTTAGCAATTATTATAATTGTTGCCCCTAAATGTATGCAGCATTTTTTGTTTTTTTTCGATCATAAATGTTTTTAAAAGAAAACGTTAAAAAGCAAGGTAAAATTGATAAATAAGAAATTATAAACAATTACTAAGGTGTTTTGTATCCTTTTTGATCAAGAAAACTCGTTAAAACCGTAAAAATGAAAACTGATCAATGTAACCCCAAAGCATCAATTCCTGAACAGCGACGAAATCGTTTTAAATCAAATTTAACGTAGTCCCGTAAATTTCTGCAACCGTGTTTTACGTCCGTAGAAGTCCAGTACTGGTTTTAAAAATATGAAACATGCCACATTACCCTTAACAGGAAAAATAATCGAAAAATATTGAAAAAAGTGATCAATATTACCCCGGATTAAGGTACCTACTTATCTGGAAAACCTCCTTCTAGCTTATAGTCTTTTATTTCTATAAGTATTTTTTATCGATGAGTAAGTAATGATTTAACAAAATTACATGTTTTATAACAAAGTTTTAGGCCTTGAATTAAAGAATTCAAAAAAATTCTAGAAAAAACTAATATGCGTCTCTACTCTCTGGAGCCACCAGTAGTGAGCATAATTGAAATTTGTTACGTTGAGATTCATGACTTTTTTTTCAAGAAATAAACAAACATAATGTTTTTTTATCTCCACACAAAATTCTGACTTTCGTTGTAACGCTTTAAGCTTCTCTATTGTATCTTTAATATTATCGCATTAAACGCAGAGGCAAACAATGACTAATAAAACCATTCATGCCATCACAGGACATAAACAGATACCCACACATTCACCCACACACCGGAGCAATATTTGCCCAACGATGGCAGAACAAACAAGACGCCGTATTTGCGTATCACTCACTTTATCATTCAATTCAGCAGTCTGCCATCTTCAGGACGTTATAATTAAATTTGCTTTATCCCTCGGAACCGGAAGCTCGCCCCACAATTTTCCCACTCTCCCACTAGTCCGTTTACTTTTCGTTTTATCTACACTCAACTACTAGATATAAGACCTCGAATGGGCTATCCGGCTCATCATCGGCGACGGCGTCTCCATTTTCCGGCTTTTTTTTACCTTTTACAGACAGTAGTTCTATAAACCTACACCAGATGATGGTTGAAATAAATGAGTGACACAACCGGGTGACAAAAGTGATGGAGTAGAAAAATGGCCCGCTTTCAACTGCGGAATCCCAGCCTTCGGGGAAAACTTTACCTTGTTTGTTGCACCGGCACTCGTCTATTTTTTTTCCTTTCCGCCCCGAGGACAAACGGAAAGGGCATTGAACGAACTATAACTATACCTACCTACTATAATTTTCACCTTCGTCAGACGGTTTTCTCTTCATTCTGAGGCCAAGGGACTTTCTGTTTTCTAACTGTCAACCCAGATCTGTCAGGATTATTCAACATACACCTGTTCTAAGAAGCCACGACTCATCATAACGGTTCACATTAAAATTTTAATGAGAAAGAGCTCAGCCGACTGCATTTTGCCACAATTTGTTTTCTTGTTTGAGGGCAAAATCGTGATATGATTTCTAGATTTGAAATAAAAAAAAATTTAGAATATGATATCTGTATCTGAAATCTGAATCTGAAATCTGAATCTGAAATCTGAATCTGAAATCTGAATCTGAAATCTGAAATCTGAATCTGAAATTTGAATCTGAAATCTGAATCTGAAATCTGAATCTGAAATCTGAATCTGAAATCTGAATCTGAAATCTGAATCTGAAATCTGAATCTGAAATCTGAATCTGAAATCTGAATCTGAAATCTGAATCTGAAATCTGAATCTGAAATCTGAATCTGAAATCTGAATCTGAAATCTGAATCTGAATCTGAAATCTGAATCTGAAATCTGAATCTGAAATCTGAATATGAAATCTGATTCTGAAATCTGAATTTGAAATCTGAATCTGAAATCTGAATCTGAAATCTGAATCTGAAATCTGAATCTGAAATCTGAATCTGAAATCTGACTCTGAAATCTGAATCTGAAATCTGAATCTGAAATCTGAATCTGCAATCTGTATCTGAATTCTGAAGTCTGATTCTTTCAGATAATTTTATCTTCTTTCGATAATTTTCTAAGACTTATTTATTTTATACGTTGGGGGCTAATTTTTCTTCTACACATTCATCAATTGATATACAGATAGAAAAAACTTAAGTTTCATGAAATTTATGCCTTATTTAAATATATCCTGTCGAAGCGTAGGAGGATAAATTTCACCATCGGAACTAGTGGTACAACTTTTAGTGAAATGAGATTTTGCTGCAAAAAAAAAAAAAATGAACGTCCCTCAACTGGGAGCTGCCACTGATGGGAGGTGTTTTGGCGTGGTTAATTTATGACCAAACTTTCGCTTTGACAAAAACCCACCGACTTCCTCGTCAATATCATCACTCCGGGCCGAGGCGTCGCGACGTTGATCGCAAATTTGACCTGCTCCGGCAGTCGCAAATCACCAGCCTGGCATGAAGAGCGAGAATTTCCGTCTGATGCTGATGGTTCGATATGGCGACCGTCGCAAAAAAATGAAGCTGGAAAGCAAAACTTTTCCCATTGACGACGACGATGGATCAAACGGCGATAGCGAAAGTGGAAGTTTTTTGTCGGCTGCTGCTGCTGTAATTTGGACTTACCAAGTTAGTTGTAATCATTGTGTAGTTGAGCGGTTTGACTAATTCCGGTTGATTAAAAGTGATGGCTTTAGCGGCGAGGATTTCGTCTCTTTGTTCTCAACTTTGAGCATTATGCTTAAAGGCTCCCCGAGTACTTTTGCTCGTGGCTTTGATTATTTTTTTTTTCTGGTCAAAAGTTTAGCCGAAAAGAAGGTAAATTGACAAGAATTCCTTAGGATGATTAAGTTTGCGGAACATAAACTTTAGAAAAAGATTTTGGATGTTGAAAAATAAATAGATTCCATAAATCAAATATTCACTTTCAAAAGAGTACCGCGACAAATACCGCTCATAGAAAGTTGTTCAATTAATGTAAGCTTAACACAGCTCCCTAATGGGCAAAAAGTAGGTAAAACAACTTACAAAACTGCCCCGTCTAGACGAGCTGAACTATTTTTGTTGCCCTGGTCGTCACAGGGGAAATTTCCCTAGAATCAAGACCGATTCTATAGAACTGGACCAAGCTGGACGAATATTTTCTGTAGTCAAAAGCATCGAAAAGAGTTGGACCTTATCGTCCTTATATTAGTTGGGGATGAAGTTTTTTTTTATCATTCTTTCGTTTGAATGCCAGGGCGTTGCTGCACTCTCAGAACTTTGAAATGATAGCAGGAGTTCCGAGAAAAAGTGAATCCTGAACGGTCTCGAAAGTAAATAGTAGAAGTAAAATAACTGAATGCAAGCGATTATGCTTAATTACTGGTTTTTACAAATGGGTAGCTTTTAATTGCTTGTTGATGATTGAAATTTTTATTCGCTTGCCGACGTAATTACGAATATTGTGCATCGTTCATCTAAATTGCTATAATTAGCCAATGAAAATTAACTTCTAATCACAATCTCATGCTATCGGTGGTAAATTTAAATTCATTGATTTTTAATTTAAACCTAAAATTATGCACTTCACAATTTGTAGTTAAATAGGGGCCGATGATCAAAACCAGAAATACAAACTTTTAACCAAAAAAAATGAATTAGGTTTTAGAATTAGAGTTCAGAAAAAGAAAAAATGCAATTATTAATCGAAAAAGCTTATATGCAACAATTGAGTTTATCACTTTAACAGGTAGGAATATAGGAAAAATAAATTCAATTTCATGAGGGTGAAAGATGAACTTTGATCAATGATGAATAAATTAATGGACCATTATGGTTGCAGTTGAAGTCTCAAATGGTTTCAATTCAAGAAAATATATAAAGTACCTATAGTTTGTTACCAGTGGAAATTCGTAGAATCAACATCTTCAATTTTTAGGAATCTCTTATTGTGAATATTGTTCTAGAGTACCGTTTAAATCTGTTTAAAGCAATTTCTGTTTTTTGAAGATAAAACGAAGAAAAATACATACAGGATCTCAATGAAACATTTACTTAATTCTGCGATGTTAAGATGTTAAGAGCATATTACAATCTGTACAGCTAAGGAGTGCCCGATCAGGAGAGCATATCAAAATAATAACTCAAACGTATCTCACCAAGATATTTACATCTGATTCAGTTATAATTAAGTACTCCAAATTTTTGATTTTAAGTTTCTGCAATCTGAATTATATCTTATTCTGATTGACAAACTTGAATGGGGTTGAGCTCATATTCAATGATCAAGATATTTTTCGGATTGTCCTAAAATAAAATGATTATATCTTATTCTGATATACAGACAACTTTTTCTGAAACACGGACATCGAAGTCAACGGCTCAAACCTTACATTAACGAGTTTCGCTCAACAGATTCATAAAATTGAATCAAATTTTTGGGAAACCAAAAATGGGGCATGGTTTTATCAAATAATGTGAATTATTGACCTTCCACTAGAAAATTTTCTCGAAGCACTCATATCTTGATAAGTTATAATTTTGATATAATTTGTTCTGTCCAATATCAAACTATGCTATCTGAACAAGATATAATCTTGATAGGAGCATATCAAAAACTGATATAATTTAGGTATGATTGTATAGATTTTTTGATATAATTTGAGATATTTTAACATCCTACGAGTACTGAATTATAACTCATTTAGATAGAAAAAATAGGTATCAAAATATCTCATTTTGATATAATTTTGTTTTTCCCTCCTGATCGGGTGTATTCGAAAAAAAAAATGCAACACTTTGTTTCGTGAATAGCTTTTGAACGCATGTATGAAAATTGATGAAATTTTCAGTGAAGCTACCTACCCAAGTAAAAATTTTAGCTTTATTATGGTCAGCAAAATTTCATTAGGACTATAGCATTAATCTTCATATAAAGCTAAAGCGCACTCTATAACATCACCAGAACCCTAATAAGGCTATTTGGCCCTATCCTAGAAATGCCATTATGACCAGTTTTTTAAACCTCGATAAAATCATTATGCTTTCACCAAAGTTTTTATAAAGCTATTAAGCATGTAATCAATTTTTGTTTTTTTTATTCTGTGAGTTCCCGGAGGTTTTTTTCAGCAACCATGATGGTTGATGAATGATAATTTCATTATTGAGATATGATCTGATAAAATTAATTGCTAAAACGGCAATGTATTAACCTTATTATGAGCATCTTTTCTACTGCCAGTAATGATTTTAGGTCAAATGTGTAGATAGGTATCTTAAAAAATGCGCCTCGTCAAATCTGATGTCAATCATGACCATATTGTGGGAATTTCATGTGATTTTCAGTGATTGAAATCATTTCAATGTTCAGTGGAAGCCACCATCTTGGATTTCAAGATGACGTCTGATAGCGAAATTTGTCGTCTACTCGTTTATCCCTTTGAACTAATACCCATATTGTGGGAGTTTCAAGCGATTTTCAGTGGTAGCCGCCATCTTGGATTTCAAGATGGCGTCTGCTAGAGGAATTTGTCTTTTACTCGTTGATCCCTTTCAACTAATCATAGTTATTGTGGAAGTTTCGAGCGATTTTCAGTGCTTAAAATCATTTTAATGCTCAGAAGAAGCCGCCATCTTGGATTTCAAGATGGCATCCGACAGCAAAATTCGACTTCTGCTTGTTTAGCCCTTTCACCAAGTACCAATATTATGGGGCTTTCATGCGATTTTCAGTGATTAACAGCATTTTAAAGTTCAGTGGAATCTTGGATTTAAAGATGTCGTCGGAAAGGAAAAATTCGACTTCTACTCGTTTAGCCCTTTCACCAAGTACCCCTATAGTTAGGCTTTAATGCACTTTCAATGCCATTTACAGCATTTAAAGTTTAGTTCTTGGATTTCAAGATGGCGTCTGATAGCGAAATTTGACTTCTACTAGTTTAGTTATTTCTCTCAATACTCATATTGTGGGTGTTTCATTTGATTTCCAATGATTAGCAGCATTTCAAAGTTCAAGAAGGCATCGGAAAGGAATAATTCGCTTCTTCTTGTTTAGCCTTGTTTAGTTACAAATCAAGTTTTCAAGATGCCCAGTTTTCGAAAAGGCGTAATCGTATATGAACTCATTAATAATTAATCACTTTAAAATAGACGGGTTCAATTTATTGCTAGATAAATGCAATAAGGATTACTATTGACCGGACAAAATTTAACTTAAGTTATTTTATACGGCTTTTACTTATTGACTGTTTTCGGTGAGTAGAGTGGAGTTTTTTATTTACGTAACATTCCGGGTTACTTTTCTTCACCCATCATCAGATGTCCCCCAGAGTAACCCGAAAACAAAACGAAAAAACTCACCGAAAAAAGCCAATAAGTAAAAACTGTATAAAAAGTACCGGTGATAAACTTTCATTCAATCCTTTATTTTTGCACTACAGATGCATGCAGTCAAAATAACTAACAGTTTTACAATAAGTTTTGCACTTCTTGAACGGTTATCATCAGAGGACAAATCGGCTATATCCAGTCGGTTAAGAACATTCTTGACGATCAGATCCCTGAAAAAAAAATCTTGACGATCAGGCTTACTCATCAGAACTGATTCTAGACATCTCAAAGCGGGTTACTTTCAAGTATCGTTTTTGCATCCCGTTGTCCAAAATTGAGCACTTCTAGCTGGAAGTAAATATCGGTTAACTTTTAATATTTTTTTATTATGGAGCCGGACCAAAGCGTTACGAAACTTTAACAGCAATTTTCTTGAAACATGCCAACAGTTCACACGACCTGTTCCAAACTGATCAGGCTACCTTGTATGTCTGTTCTCTGTGATTCTCTGGTTGATCTTTTTCAACTAGTACCCAGATTGTATGGGTTTTATGCAATTTTCTGTCATTTACAGTTTTTTCAAGTTGAGTGGTAGCCGCCATATTGGAATATAAGATGGCGACGGACAACGGAATTCGACTTTCACTCGTTTAACACTTTCACTTAATAGCCATATTGTAAAGATTTCATGATATTTTCAGTAATTTACAGCTTTGAATATAAAAGCGAAAGCCACCATCTTTGATTTATGATGGCGTCAAGCAACAATTTTTTTCCAACTATATGGGCCTTTTCACTCAATACTCATATTGGGTAGATATCCCAAGTAACACACAAAAGTAGAATAGGTTTTATAATTTTTACAAGCAGTTTTATAAGTGATATACAATACCTTTTTTTAAGAAGAGAAATCACCGTGAATTTGTTTTATGAAATTAATTTATGGCTTTATCGGTGAGGGTTAAAGAGTTGAAATGAAAAACGGATATTAGATCAGAAGAAAATTCTAAGGTGGTGAAAAGAGCGAAGAGCATTTGAAATAGGAGCTTGACCACATGATTTCTCTTCTTAAATAATAAACATAATTCGGCTATAAAAAAAAATCAATTACAAAACATCGTTCAAATAATCGATAATAGTTAGGCCAAGATTTCTGACCGTTGACCGTAGGCGACAACTCAATCCAGTTGGAACTTGCGCTCAAAACGAAAATAAGAAATCTACCTAGCCATCGATCGAACGATATCGCACAATAGATGACTTAACAGAGCAACCACATGCTAATTTTTTTGTCCGTTCGACACATGTGCATTCACATGGCGGTCGAACCATCCATAATTAACTGTATAGAAAAACGTAGTGCCTCCTCTATTGGGTACTACTTCTTCAATACAGTTAATTGGTGCGGGACAAAGAATTTAGTATGTGGCCAAGCTTCTATTTCAAATGCTCTTCGCTCTTTTCACCATCTTCTATTCGTTTTTCATTTCAACTCTTTAACCCTCACTGATAAAGCCGTAAATTAATTCCATAAAAAAAGATATAAAATACCGTTTACTATTTTAAAATATATTGATTGAAAACCTATTCACAAATTATCTTCATGATAGCTACAAGCGTCTTATATAGTCAATCTGAGAACCAGCAATAAATTTGTATGATTGTTTTTTTATTTGGCTCTTTGTGCAAGCTATAAAACATTTTTATATCTGAAAACATAAACCATTTGAAAAAGTCATGAAACACCTGCGCATACAAATCTGTTTTGATCTATAAAAGCCTTTTTAAATTATTTCGTAGCACTCGTGTTCTTATACGGTCTTTACAAGAAGCTTCAGATTTATAAATGTTCTTTAATGACTGATGGTGGCCTCTTTAAAACGTTTATTTGGAAGAAAATTCCTCTATAAGCCAAAATAAACTTGTTAGTGGTATTTCGCCAAATAAAGGGTTTATAAAAGAATATTATGCAGTTATCGACCAAAATGTCAACAACAGGATGTTTTTCGACAGCAAAAGAAGAAACAGTTGTTATCGCATTTGTCAAGACAACAACGGATGAAATTGACACCGTCGCTCGTCAGAAAAAAAGCTGCTCAAGATGAATTATCCACTAGAAGTGTACGGCACACTGGAATTTTACTTTTTCCGCTATAATTGAAGTTTTCGTGAAAATAATTTATGAAGCCGATGACGTCTTACAAGAACATTAGAATATAGTGATTTTCTAAGTGAATAAAAATTTCTTTGAATGATTCAAAAAGTTGTTTTCAATTAATTTTGCTGCATATTTGATTACCTGTTGAAAGAGCGTAGTGTTGTTGTGGAATTTCAGGAGCAAAATATTTTGTTTGTTACGGGCCTCAATAAATTTAAAAAAAATTTAAGATATCAATAGGAAAATGATCTGTAAAGTGTGCTTTAAGAAAAACATACCCATGTAATATTGTGAAATAATTTTCAACACAATAAAAATTTTACGCATATGCTTTAGAAAGTTTCATTTGGTTATCCATTCCTCTACCGCCAACATTATTTGAATCGGAAAGGTTTTATTAGGTACATGTATTGTTTTTTTTTAGAATATTTTGAGAAGGCCACAAAACTTTATGGGTTTATAAGATTCATCAAAATGCCTCAAAGAAACACATCAAGCCTAAAGCATCAAGCCTTATTTATCGGATTTTTATTCTTTAAAAGTACGAATATCAGCAGGCCCTCAAATTTTCACATACCTATTTGCGGCAAATTTGAAAGGGCAAGTGAATGAACAACTCTAAACGAAAATTCAGGATGAGAAAGTAAAATTGATTTATTAAATAAAGTGATGATAAACTGGTATTAGCTATGTGTTTTGTATTATTTTTATATTTGTTTCGAACGAGATTCATTTGTTTCAATATTAATTGCCAGGATTCTCATTAGGGAGTAGAATTATTTGTAAAGGAAATTTATATAACCAAAAGGAAGCGGAATATAAGCGGAATTTATAAAGAATTTTTAAATTGGATTTGGCATGTCATAGTTTTATAATTTGCTCTACAGAACCTACTGCAGAAGGGCCTTTTTGTGCTATTAAGCGTTGTATTACAGTTTTATTCATCCTAAAATAACCGGACGCAGTTTTATATCTTTAATTTATAGTTGGTTTGGAGTCCCTTAGAAAACTTAAATTGTTACTTGGGATTCATACCAATTCCGGTAATTTGAAGTTTTCAAAGATTTTTATATATTTTTTAATTTTAACTCAAAATCAACACATATAACTTATCAAAAATGTGGAAAAATGGAAATTCCAATTCAAAATCTTAATCGAGAGCTGTCACTAAGTTTTATGGCGGTTTAATAATCAAGCACTGAGTGCTATTATAAAACATGCAAAACTTCTAAGTATGAGTTTTATGTATTATGGTTTAAACAGAGCATTCATAACTCTTTCAAAACAACTCAAACAGTATGTTTATAAAAAGCTTTATTAGCGTTTTCAAAACTATCTGAAAACAAATGGTCGAAATAAGAATACAAGCATTTTGCATGATCCTAATTAAACCGTCATAAAACGAGCTGCACAAAAAATGCCTTAATAAAACCATTATAGAACTTCCTAGCACTGATTCGCTTAATCTGTGTTACTTGGGCTACCCATTAATGTAAGTGTGCGAGTACAAAATTTGGTGACAATCTGTCAAGTGGTTTTTGAGATAGAGTCCAATACTGATGTTCATTGACAAAATGTTTTGGGTAGGATTGAGAAAAATCCAAAAAATCCCAGTAGAAGATCCAAAACCAGCTGGGAATTAACTTTTGACCAAAATTCACATGGTAAATCGATTCAGAAGTCCCAATAGTGAGGCCCAAATACGGTGGTCAAATCGTGCGCGAAATATTTGGACTGCTTGTGGGGAGATTTTTTGGGAGAAATTTGTAATGGGCAGCAAAACGAACTTTTTAACGGTCACGTGGCAGGTTTCCAACCAGAAAATTTTCGTTGACAAGTCTCGCCTGCATTTCCCGGAAATAAGCAAGGAGAAAAAAAATTGAAAATTTAATGTCTTGTACTTGAGAAGGTTAACTATCTGTGGTAACTGCAAATTACTCAGTCTTTCATTAAGATTGACACGATAAATAGATAAAATACAAAGAAAACTGCCTCCAAATGCAACCGTTTTCTCTTCATTAGGTCCCAAAAAGTTTATACTTTGTTTAAGTTCGATCTGGTATTATGACATTACGCAATGGTGGTGGAGTGTTAAAAAAACAAATATTCTGTTTTTGTGCCGAAGGAGGACTTTCGGCTGAATTTGTTCCAATTTCGACCAAATTAAAAATTTTGTGTTATTTTGAAAGCCTAGCTTCAGGAAACAGCAACTGTAATAAAAAATAGTCCTGATTTGAAAAAAAGTGGTTCATAGTATACATTATAGATGTCACATGTGCTGCCCAAAAATTAAAGGATTTGAAACCAATAGACTTCAGTATCTGGGAATTAACATGCTAGGGAAGCTGGACGATGTCAGGCATTTGAGATTGGACACATGTAAAAACGTTTGATAACAATTTGAGACGAAATGTCGAATTAAGTCATGCGTGCGGTTTTCTAAAACTCGGAAAAGCACTTATCAAGGTGAAAAATTTGATATCAAGTTCTTAGTTTGTAATTTTACTATTTACAGATGATATCGAAATCGATTCCGAAAAGAAATAAAAACTGGTTTGAGTTTTATTAAATAAACAAAGTGTATCACTTTCACGTTGCCTCCCTGTAATTTATCATTAATTATAAATTGAATTGAATTTGGACTTGGTAAGTATTCTAACAATTCAAAATTGAAAGAACTTGTAACAACATTTTAACGAGCTCCAAAGTTCTGAATCTGAATCTTCAATCAGGTTTTTTAACGGAGATTTCAAATACGTATCTATTTTGACAACTTAATGTCCCTCAATTATTCCAGCGTTCTATCGTTAAATCAATGTGCAATGTCTTGTCAACAAATACCAGACTCCTAAGTTTGTTTACGAGATAAAAAATTACACCAAATTTCGGTAAATCCCACAATCCACATTTTTCCCTCGAGGCGAGGTTTACCTGTTTTTCATAATTGATCATCAGTAGCGTTACTTTCGCGGATGGAAGCCTCATTTCGTCTGGCTCTGGGAAGATTTCCATTTTTCCTCTTTATTAACCTAATACTGAACGAAGGCGGTTTTTTACCGTTTTTCTTGATTCCCCCGCGTTACTCGCTAGAATGTCTGCGGCTCAACGCGACGACGACGCTTTCTTTTTATGTTTATATTTTTCTTTTCTTGGGCGCCCATTTTTCTCCATCATCCTTGGTTCTGGTTCTTGGTCGAAATGATACCGCGACGGGACGGATGGGTCTTTTTTATTTTCCCTCAATATGACGACGCGAGCGGGCGTCTGCAATAATGGCTGCTGACAACGAGCGCTTCGCTCGTTTTGAAAAATGCTTTCGTAAAATTACCTTAATTAGATTTATGCACACAACAGTCAACACACAGAGATTGCGTGGGCGGTGAGCAAGCGAGGGGAAGGAATAAGGTGGGGGTGTCGACTGGTTTGGCCCCAATCCTCTTCTGGGAGACGACGGTGAAATTATGAAGCAAATAAAAAAAAAAATAGTGACTGGGAAAGCTGGGAGTGACGACAGAATGGTTTGGTGCTGCTGTTGATTTTTTTCGCCTTACTTTCTTATATTTTTTGCCTCTGGAGTATATTTCCGTTCACCGTTCATTAAGCTTTGTTTACTGAGCGCAAACATTTTAACGGGACGGAAAATCATATTATTTGTAGTGTACCATTTAGAGAAGGTCTTCGACCTGAGCATGGGGGGATGAAGAGAGAAACTTTTGCAGCAGAGCTTGAGTTCATAAAAAACGCAGGAGTAGCTTTTCTCAGTGTTGTTTATTCGCAAAAAAATACTAACACATATCAGAGTGACCGATCAGTCGAAAAATCTGATAAAATAAAAAAAAATTAAGGACCTCTTCTAATTCATCGAAAAAATCGAAACTCAAATCTAAATGTGATATAAATGGATTAAACCAAATTTGTAAACCTATCGATGTCTGTGCATTAGGGTGGCAGCCAAATGTCGCCATGTCGAATTTCGAAAACCGGTCTTAAAGGGTGATACGGTCAAAATTTGGCCAATATCAACTTGACGTATTTCTTTCAATTTAGCATTTAAAAAACCTGAACACCCCTCATTTTGAAGGTGTATGTTTGTAGAATGTTTCTCCTATTTTCATTTTGGACTTCACTCTTCAGTTGTCTGAATGCCGTCCAAGGAAGAAGAGCAGCGTATCAAAAAGCTACTCGCACGCAAAGCTGGCAAAATCGCTAAAAGTTACCAAATCTACCGTAACAAATGTAATTGGTGTTTGGAGACGTTTGACGACAGACGACGACAGACGACAGCCAGGAATTCTGAATCGGGGGGAAATCAAAAACCGGAAGCCGCTGAGACGGTAGTTTCAAGCGAAACCCTAACCTCTTTCTCCGAGATGCCGTAAATAAGCTGGGTGTATCGTCTACAACCGTGCATCGAGCCAAAAAACGAGCCGGACTTTCGACTTACAAGAAGGTAGTGACTCCAAATCGCGATGATAAACAAAATACGACGGTCAAAGCGCGATCCGGAGGCTGTACACGACGGTGCTGACGAAGTTTGACTGCGCGGTAATGGCCGACGAAACTTACGTCAAAGCCGACTACAAGCAGCTTCCGGGACAGGAGTTTTATACGGCAAAATGAAGAGGAAAGATAGCAAATATTTTCAAGCACATGAAACTGTCAAAGTTCGCGAAGAAATATCTGGTTTGGCAAGCCATCTGTACCTGTGGCTTGAAAAGCAGCATTTTCATAGCTTCCGGACTGTCAACCAAGAAATTTACTTGAAAGAGTGTTTGAATAAACGTCTGCTGCCTTTTCTGAAGAAACACGGTTGTTCCGTACTGTTCTGGCCGGATTTGGCATCTTGCCATTACGGTAAAAAGGCCATGGAGTGGAACGCCGCCAACAAAGTGCAGGTGGTTCCCAAGGACAAGAACCCTCCCAACACGCCAGAGCTTCGCCCAATTGAGAAATACTGGGCTATTGTCAAGCGGAACCTAAAAAAGACCAAAAAACTGCTAAGGACGAGTAACAGTTCAAGGCAAACTGGCTTTCTGCGGCGAAGAAGGAGGACAATGTGGCTGTACAAAATCTGATGGCAGGGGTTAAGCGTAATACCCGGCAATTCGGATTTGGAAAAGCGGAAGACTAACTGAATATTTTTCCTGAATTTTATATGGGAAAGTGGGGTATAGTGGGCCATGGGGATACGTGGGCCACTTTTAATATCTCAGATGTGTGTTGAGATAAAAATCTCAAACCAACTGTCATCGTCGTCGCTTTGCGTGAGCATATATTCCTATATGTTGTTAACTGAAATACGCATCATATGCTTCTTTTATTTATCAAGTTAAAAAAAGTTAGAAAAATTTACTTGCATAATTAAAAAAAACACCCGCTAATTTCATCGATGGGGAACCTAGAGTGCATAACAAAAATATGCTCATACGCTTATGATCTTAGTTTTGACATGATCTTTCACGTGGAAAAGGAATTTTTGATGAAACATCAATAAGTCACACAAACGCAACCAGTTTGCAAATCATAGCTTGTGGGGAATGGTGGGCCACACATCTACATACATTTTCATGTTTTTATACACATTCAGAACATAAAATACGTTTAACTATCAGTGAACTTTTCTTATGCCATATGAAGAGTTATGAAAAATATTTTGTTCATCCTATATAAGAAATTTTGCCAATCGTTCGCGAGCCAGGTTTTGGAATCTATGCGATCATACACAGCTCTCTTTTTTATTTCATCTTCTGAAATTGCTTTAAAATAACGAAATGAATTAGGAAATCACTGTTTTGGGTCAAATCATAAACTTTGCATGTTATTTGGTCAATTTGGATTTGGTGGCCCACGATTCCCCACCATTTTTCAAAATCCAAAAAATTATGCTTTTTTTCAAACAGTCAGATTTCTGGGAAAAATTATAAAAAATACTTTATGATACCTTGAAAATGTAGAAAACCATACCACTTTTTTTTATTTTATCTTTTATAACAAAGAAGTTATGGAACAAAGAAAAAAAGTGGCCCATGATTTCCCACTCTCTCATACTAATTGAACTTGAAAAAGAAATTTAATTTGATTTTTTAAATAAACGATTTCTTCGATTTACACGCGTTTTCCCTTGACCAAATTTTGACCGTATCACCCTTTAAGTAAAAAATTAGTATATATATTTCAAGAATACCTTAAATTGAAAAAAAACTATGCTCAAATCAAATAAGCTCAACCAATCAATCTCTTGAGGAAATTTAAAAGATTTTAACTATCGACAGATATTAATCGAACTTTTAAAAGTAAAAGTGAGCAATTAAAAATTTCCGGCAACAATATTTTTCTTAAAATCTTAAGTTAAGTTAAGAACAACTTTTCCTATCAATTCCCATCATGTACAGGCCAAGAGCTTTCTAATGATGTGTCGCAAGTTAAAATCTGATCATTTTGATTTTCCGGATTTCGGAACCGGACAGATTGGCCAGCCCACATGGTAAAGTCAGCAGGGAACCGTTTTGACTGTCGCGACATTCATTTTAATGACATTTCATCAAGATTCCTATGAATGTCTCGATTATATTCTGTGACATTCAAAATGTTAAATGTCACCATAACATTTGCCAATATCAATGTCGTCGAAGCAACGACCGACTGTCATCAGCTTAGCGTAACATTTTTTTTCCATGACTATCACAATCTCGATGCAAGTTGTAACATTAATCCCAAATGTTATTTGACATTTTCTTGAGGGAATTTCTTAGCGATGACATTCACAAAATCCAAAAAGGACATGACTGCGACAGTCGTTTTCGTACTGATGAATGTTGCTCAAGGCTTCAGAAAAATGTCGAATGACATTCGGACAGCTATCACCCCTGATCTTAACACATAAAGGACCGCGAATAGTTCTAAGCCAAGAACCTTCTTAATTCGGTATTCTGTACCTCAAAACTCGTTGGACCAAATTTAACATATTTAGTATTTTTAGATCACCGAGAGTGTTGTGTACAATTTTGTAGGACAGAGTATTATTATTAAATTTTTCAAAATTTCAGCTGTGTTTCTAAGAGTTGCTCATTCGCGTCAAGTGAAATAAAGAGTTTTATCGTATTTGTTCCGCAAAGTCTTAAACCAAATTTAAGATATCATTTGAAATTAGTCTCTTGAAAAAAAATGCAATAGTAAACCTCGAGAACCTTTTTTTTTTCGCTGAAAAATTTACAGAAGCTGTATTTTTTGATTACAAATAACTTATGTTTTACAGAAAACCATATTAATGGAAAATATTTGATTCATCAAACAAAATGTTTTAGGCAACTTCTTTAATTTATCATTTTTAACCTAGTTCAGACAATTTTTTTCTTTCAAAAAATCGATCTAGCATCTTTGTAACATTTAAGGCTACTTTTTTTTTCAGAACCAACTATGAAACTATGTTTTCTGAGACTTTGGATAATTTTTGGTTAAAGGGCCATTTTCTCGTTTTTATTGGTTTTTAAGCTTCTCTTAGCAAAAGCGAATGCCCCGCGCAAATAGCATTCATCATTGCGGAATCTTAGAACAACATCTCTTGAATCATTTAGCGTAAAATTTTTTCAAAAATAGCTATTCGATGCAGTTTTATGACAATTTCAGTGAAGACACTGGAGGGTTAATTATGTTTTACAATACAATCAAACAATACACTGTTTCTTTATCTGCAATTATTTTGCATTAAAAATTAATTCCATGATTTAAATTCTGTTAACGATTTAAAAAAATATTTTTTTTTTCATTTAACAAAACCATTGAAATTAACTTAAATTATACTTTATATTTGTTTTTTTCAGCTGAATTGTGTATACAAACTGAATTTGATCAAAAATTTAAAAGTTAGAAATTGAATATGAATCTACAATCTCTTGCGATTTGAATTCCTTATCTTGTGTGTACAACTAATTTATATTCGAGCTAAATCTGAATTAGAAATATAGCTTTTGTTTCTAAATTTTGAACCGGAGTTAAACATTTGAATTCGGAATCTGTTTTCGATGTCATCAATTCAATACGATTTCTGAAATTTTCAAAATAACGGTGTCTGAATCTTAATTCCAGATCAGAATATTAAATATGAGCCAAAGGGTGAGTTTTATTTCATTAATCGATTATTCAGATTCTGATATTGGATTTTTGGTTTTATCACTGCGATTGTTTATACTTCGAAGTTATCGACGTTTTTCGGTGAGTTTTAAAAATAATCAAAACGAATTACCAGTTGTCCATACGTTGCGAGCTACTATGGCATTCGCTCCTCTTCAGTGGGCAAATTGACTGGTCATCATCTAAACTTTTGTTCCAAAATTTGGTTTCGGTTCTGGTTTTGGAACCAAAATAGTTTAGATCAGGGGTTTTCAGATCATTTGCTCGGCGGAGCACTTTTAAAAACCAAAAATTTTGGCGGAGCACCTACATTTTTGAAACAATGAAAAACCCGAGTTTTGAAAACTTGATAGTATTTATCGTTTAAATAAGATTTGTCTTGTCTTCGTAGCCAATAAAATCAGTAATGAATGATTACTCTTTGAATAGTCTTGTTTTTATTAACAAAATATGTGTCATAAAAATTAATGATTTCAATAGAACAAATACGCTTTCTTCGATTTTTCAAGCAATAACAAGTTTGGTTAAATTTGTGTCAGTTGTAGCCTGACTTCTGGTTCCATGTTAAGTCGGGATCGGTTTTTTGTCTTCGTTGCGATTTATGTTAAAAATCCAGACTCACATAGATAAGTTGTGAAAACGGCAGAAGAATAAGTTTTGCTTTATCGGACAAAATTTTAATTTTTTTTTTCAGTTGACACCATCAATACTCCCTCCAACAATTTCTGGGATGCGAATCTTTCCTGAAGCTTTGAATCCGATGTCATATCTATCAAGTATTCATATTCTTGCGATGTTAATGATTCTGGTTTCTTTGACATAAAAATAGGATGTTCCACACATTTAAAGTTTTTGGTCCTTTTATTATTTTATGAATTTTTCGGTGAATTTCGCTGGAACTGTTCAACAAATCCTGCGGCAAAACATTGTAATTGTAAATGACTTCACTAGACACGTGGGCCTGTTAGTTTAAGTTTACACCAAGGATACAAAAATAAATTTATCAACGAAAAGTGTTGTGATTTTCATAATTCTTAGAAATTTTTGGATGATAACTTATTTCTGATTGAATGCTTCTTAAATTCGGAAAGCTGTCCAGACTTTTTGAGTGATTCTGCCCAAAAATTGATTTTTCTCTTGATATTCATGATTTTGCCGTTTTTATCGAAGATGGTTATTCCTTTACCTTGAATTGAAAGACTGAAGTCATTCTTAATTCAAACAGGCGAGACAACGTTTTTCTACGAGATTACCATCGATCTTCGGTAGGCTAACCATCTCTTCGCACAACACGCCTTGAATAACCCTGAATTTTTCGGTCGAGTCTTAATAAAGTTGATTATTTTTGTGCTTTCGTCCAAGACTTCCTTCAAAAATGATGATAGTTTCTTCATAGCGAGTGCATGTCGATGAAGGATTACTACCGCAACTTTTGGTCTTTTCTTTGATCCTGGCAACGACTCCAGCAGTATTTCCAACTATAGCTTCCGCACCGTCCATACATACATCAATGCAATTTCCCCATGGAATTTGTCCGTAACATAATCATCAATTAATTAGCTTGAAAATTTTGGCCCCCGACGTGGAAGTTGACAACGGTTTGCAAAAGAAAAAAATTTTTTCGAAACATTCAGAACCTTGATAGCGAACAAATATCATCAGAATTGCTAGTCCTGCTACATCTGTGGATTCGTCAAGCTGCATGTCGAATTTTGAAGTTCTCAATCGCTTTCAACATCTTCAGCCATGTCACAAATTCACCGAGAAACCGTGTTGTGAGACATGGGAATCGAATTTACCAATTCCACTGTTTTATCATCAACCATGATACGGACGACTTCTAGAATACAAGGTTTGGTTAAGCTTTCAGCAATAGTATGCGCTTCTCCAGCTTTTCCAATCGGTAGGTCGCCAAGAACAGCCTTTTTATTGAGTGTTTTGCACACTCAGTCCTGCAACGCAACGTTGTTCGATCAAAGCAGTGCACTTTGACAATCCACCATTCTTTGCCAACATCCCTTCAGGGATTCAGCCGCCAGTAAAAACAAAGTATAACAAATTTATTCGTTCGTACTATATGCCCTGTGAATTTTTTTTCTCACGTTACGATAAAAAAGAAACGGTAAAAAAATATCAGAGTTTTTCAAAGTTGGTTTATGATTTTCGTTGCGTACGTCGCGGAGCACTTTCAAAACCTTCGCGGAGCACCAAGTGCTCCGCGGAGCACGGTCTAAAAACCCCTGGTTTAGATGATGGCCAGTCAATTTGCCCACTGAAGAGGAGCTAATGCCATAGTAGCTCGAAACGTATGGACAACTGGTAATTTGTTTTGATTATTTTTAAAACTCACCGAAAAACGTCGATGACTTCGAAGTATGATTCTGATATTTTGGGTTTCAATCTGAATTTATCATATTCGACTTGTGAATCTCAATAAATATATGGGTTTCGTTTAATTTATCTGGTTATGAGTTTTCAATTCTGTATCGCCACTTCGAAGCTTCATTACGTTTGAATTCTGCATAACAATCAAGTTTACTAAATTGGAATCTGGATGTGAAACAAAAGCTAAAGATGATTTCTAGTTATATTTTTTTCCATTACTGAAAATTTGATCATAATATTAAAAATGTAAACAAGATTCTAAAATCATAAATCAAATGGTCAATGAAATGAAAAATCAAATTCAAACCATGATTTAAAAACAGCTATTCATGTTTAAAAATGAAAATCAAGAATACTAAACTTAACTAAGATTTAAAATTTGAGTAATACAATGAGTTGAATCTCATTTAAATTTTAGTATTCTGAACTGAATTTCGAACAACAAATGAGAATACCAGTTTAAGGCCAAAATCCTCTTTAAATAAACATTCAACAATATCAACAAATGAGAAAATTTCGAAAATCTGTGACATAATTCTGAATTTAGGTTTATGTTTTCGACCGGAAATGATGTATGGTAATTTTATTTTGGCTTTTTCGGTCTTGAAAGTAGATCAAATAACGGTGGTTTTTGAAATACCCGACGTTTCGACCAGTTTTGTTGGTCTTTTTCAAGGGAATTTGCTGTCTGTTGTTTTTGTCGATTTCGTTTTAGTCCAACGGCTAGGAGTCCATTGATTGCTGCTCTTATATTTCAACGGATGGAACGAAAAAGTTTTCATCCGTATCACTATGGTCACACAGTTAACGTTCGTTTTCAATTAAGATGGCATCTGTTCTTTATTTGTGTATCAAATTTGTTTATCAGTATATTTAGAAGGTCATTTCTGAAACTTTTTTCTTCTTATTTTGAACTCTGTTAAAACATTTTCTATTCCTAAACAAAGTACGAATGATTTTTTTTCCAATTTATAACATTCTTTGTGATAAATTTGGATTTTGTGAAAGAAAAAACAAAGAATACATTGATTGCGATGTTTTCCATACAAACATCCGTCAAAAAAAAAAAAAATAAATAAATAAATAAATAAATCGTCTGTTGGGCGATAATAAACCTCA
The DNA here is from genome assembly GCF_029784155.1 of Uranotaenia lowii. NCBI lineage: Eukaryota > Metazoa > Arthropoda > Insecta > Diptera > Culicidae > Uranotaenia > Uranotaenia lowii. The sequence continues at coordinate 269,867,205 of NC_073693.1, read as the reverse complement.
TTTTCTACCCGGCACAATTTTTGATCGCGTTCATCGATTTTGACTAAACTTGGCCGGGTACTAGATTTTACATCTTTGGACAAAATTTCAAGATTTTTCAATGAAAATTGTCAAAGATACAGAAAATTTAGTGAAGTAATTCTAAACTTCGCTTTTTTACGGGAATAGCTGTATCTTTGTTTCCAGTCATTGTAAAGTCTTCAAATTTTGTAGAGCGGTAGTTGGATAGTTCAATTAGATTGAGTGAAAATTTCATGAAAAAATATCAACCGAGAGAAAAATGGCAGCTTGTCAAAGTTGGTGCGCAGCTTCACGCGATTTCATTCTTTTTTTAACGCAACTGTTTGTGCTGCATTCACCTTTCTGCCAAATTACGGGAAGAGACCCCAGGATCATTCCGGGCTGCCCTGATAATTTTTGCAAGTAGTTTCATGGCCATTTTTCACTTCAAAGTTTATTTTGTTTAGCGCAATGTATCGTTAATGTATCCTGGCTACGTTTGAGTATGGCATTTACAGTCGAATTCGAAGTTTTAGAGCCTTGGCGCACGTACAAACGATATTTCAAATCCTTGAATATGTATTTCAATCGACACGCTTTCTACCTAGTTTCAAGAGTTGTGTAATCTCAACCTGTATTATTTTAAAACGAACCTCAGTTTCTAAAGTGATTCAAGAACTACTTAAGAATTTTTCGTTCATTAAAATGTCCCCATAAAACCCATCACCACCATCTGTAAGAGCAGAAGCAGGCTTCCGAGAAGTACTGCATTGCGACGACAGTTTTTTCTTCGCCGAACAAACTGTCTCGGTTTCCTTTAACCGCTCGGTTCGCTGCTGTACAGTCGGTATCGAATCAAAAAGCTTCGGCATCATCACACACGTTCGGGAACGAAGACTGTATCTGAACAATCGGCTCAAAGCTTGCGCTGCCGAAAATGTTGTGCTTAAAGCTGTAGCGTACCGAACCGACAGTTCGGTTTTTATTCCTTCATGCCTCCTGTTTCTAAAATAATTTCATCTTAACTGTCGGCTGTAGGGCGTGACAGTTTTGGGCATGACTGTCACGGATGACTGTCATACTTATACCGTACCCATGCCCGGTCGTATGCTGCTGCTCGCTTCGAATAGATCGAACGAACCATCCATTCGAACTGAGTAGCCGCATACAACTAGGCGTAACGCAATGTGTGGTGCCGGTGAAGGTTAGGCGAAAATCGTTATTGTCTTAACCAATCGTAAAATTTACTACTTTAACTTTTTTTTCTAAGAATCATAGCCTTAGAAATATTAAACTCGCGGGTTTAAATAGAACCTATTTTTGTGCGATTTGAAAAGAGACTTGATCGTTATCATTTTTCTCTAAAATTTGTATAAGTATTAAAAAAAAAATTAGGTACCTAATCATTTAAGGGTGAAAATCTCAAAGTGAAATCCTAATTTGAACTTAAATCTGTATTGAATCTCAATCTGAAATTTAAATCTAAACCTGATACCTAAAATAAGAAATCTGAAAGCAGAATTTGAATCTGAATCTGAATATAAAATCCTACTCCGAAATCTGAATCTGAATCCTGGACATAAAATTTGAACCTGGGATCTCGATGTGAAATCTGAATCTGAAATCTCAATCTTAAATATGAATCTGGCCAGAGATTTCTGACGCTTTCAAAATTATGTATTTTCGGAAAATAGGTTCATTTCCAGTTTTTCATGATGTGAATTCCACTTAGCTGTAGTTTTTGACCATTGCTTGTCTAATAATCGCAATTAGTATGGATTGTTAAATTAACATGATTTGAAATATTCTGCGCAAAAAAAAATTAAATTAATGGTTGGTTTTGGTTTTATGCTGAATTTAATAAACCACGTCTTAAGGCGGAATTGGATTTTAAAGGATAAAAGAAATTAAATTTTTGATCTTTCCATAAAGTTCCAATTGAAAACATACATGTACACTGTTTTTTTCAATTATTTTTCCAATAATATACGTAACGTATCAAATTGTGGGATTCAATTGTTTTTTTAAAGAGAACATTTTAAAAAATTTTATTCTATATTTATTGATACACTTCTATCAGGTATCAGGTCATATAACAAGCTGGTGTAAATTTCAGATTGTCAGAATTTTATCTTCATATTTATTTATTTTTTGTTTGGTTGGATGCAAATATTAACTTTCGAGAATATATGAAGAACGAACAAAACATTTTTTGTAAATCGATTGAATTTATAAAAGTTTAACACTAGAGATGGTACCAACGCAAAACATGGATTATTTTTATTATTTTTTCACATAACAGAGAGGTAAATTTTAGTGTGAATACTAGTATGTAATGGTAATTTATTTTATTTGCTTATGAACACTACATTCCTTAATATCAAAAATTGTATTCAATATTCGTCGATATAACTGTTACGCTTCTCCAAAAGATTTCATTCTGAAGTCTTTAAAAGTCAAGTCGAGGATAGGTTTCGATCTACATACGATTTCGATCAAGAATAAGCAGTTAAATTTTTTAATCACACCAGTAATTTATGCCCACAAATAGCTCACATTTTTTGGAACATGGTACAGACATTTTTCAATATGCTCAAATTTATCTATTAAGAACATGGCACAGTCTTTCTTCAATAATTGCTCAAATATATCTAATGAATTTCTATCCTATGTTAGCTTGAATCTCATAACAAGTGTATAATGTACTTTCATTTATTAATTCAAAATAAGATATTTCTTACTCAGCTCATAAGGCGATGATTTTTTGACTCCTTGGTATGCAAAACACGAAAATCAACTTTTGATTAAAATTTTCTCGCAGGGAAAATTATAGCATCGCAGATTGAAGTTTTATCAAAATAAATAGAAATAAATTCATAACGAAAATGGGTTCAAAAAAAAAAATAATCTGAAATAAGAATCTAAAATCTAAAATCTGAATCTGAAATCTGAAATCGGAATCTGAATTCTGCTTCTAAAATTTGAATCTAAAATCTCAATTTGAAATCTGAATCTGAAATCTAAATCTGAATCTGAAATCTGAATCTGAAATCTGAATCTGAAATCTAAATCTGAAATCTGAATCTGAAATCTGAATCTGAATCTGAAATCTGAATCTGAAATCTGAATCTGAAATCTGAATCTGAAATCTGAATCTGAAATCTAAATCTGAAATCTGAATCTGAAATCTGAATCTGAAATCTGAATCTGAAATCTGAATCTGAAATCTGAATCTGAAATCTGAATCTGAAATCTGAATCTGAAATCTGAATCTGAAATCTGAATCTGAAATCTGAATCTGAAATCTGAATCTGAAATCTGAATCTGAAATCTGAATCTGAAATCTGAATCTGAAATCTGAGTCTGAATCTGAAATCTGAATCTGAAATCTGAATCTGAAATATGAATCTGAAATCTGAATCTGAAATCCGAATCTGAAATCTGAATCTCAAATCTGAATCTGAATCTGAAATCTGAATGTGAAATCTGAATCTGAAATCTGAATCTGAAATCTGAATCTGAAGTCTGAATATGATCGAATATGATCCCTAAATCTAAATCTGAAATCTCAATCTGAAACCTGAGTCTGAAATCTGAATTTGAAATTTGAATTTGAAACTTAATGCCTTAACCTGATTCTGAAATCCAAATTTGAATCTAAAATCTGAAATCTTGACCTGAAATAGGAATCAGAAATCTGAATTTGTATCTGAAATCTGAAATCTCATATTTCAATCTGAAATCTTGAACTTAATGCTCTTATACGAAACCCAATTTCAGGTTGGAAAACAACACGCATCAATGTGCGTCGACCAACTAATAACGTAAGGATAGCCAGCCGCAGTAGCTAGCTTACGCTCAAGCAGAAGGAAAGCTCATACGTTCGTTAATTCGAAATTAACTCAGTCCGAGCGTAGATGACTATCCAAAACGAATCTCGGCTACAGTCGGACGAAATAAGCAATACTGTCATGAAAAATTCAACGCATTGAAAACTGTCACGAAGATATTCCCAAAACTGTCACGGAGCTTAAAAAGCTTTCATACCCACGAAAAAACTTTCGCATGAAGTGAAACAAGCCATCGTTGTACATCGCACGAACGCTCCTTTTAAAACTGTCGGGGAAGAAATATTCGGAAAGCTTTCATCGGGGTGTATGCGCGACGTTCGCAAGAATACTGTCGTTCGGCAGTACTTTTCGGAAGCCTGAGCAGAAGGATGGTTTTTTTTTCATTTCACTCAACTCAACCAGAGACCGTAATCGAATTCTGTTTTCTGCAAACAGAACCCAATAAACGGTAAGGTCATTTTCTTCAGCCATTCAGGATTTTGGTCCCCGGTTTAGTTTTACAAACTCAACGATGATAACACGTTGCGGACCGAGAAAATTCGATTTTCTCTTATTCTGGCTGCTTCCACTGACTGGTTCCCTGAAGCAGAGATCGTTCAGCCATCCAAATAGCATCATTATCATCATCTTTTGCCACCGAAGACGAAAAAGGACGACAACTAAAGATGCTGGCTAGCGAGATTTCTACAGACTGACTGACTTTGGCAGCAAGCAGTTGCCTACCGGAAAAATTGAAAGACAAGTTTGAAACTCTCCGTCACAGCAGCAGTTGGACTTTAAACGACTTCGTTACCGGCAACCGGCAACAAAAGATTGTTCAGCAGAGAAGACACCGGTTTTCTTTTAAGTTTGCAAGCAGGCAGCAGCGACAAAGTTCCACTGCTGATATTTGCTCCGACTTCCGGTGGGTCCCATCAACGGGGCGGAAACACGGAAATTGGATTACCCCCAGCCTGGCGTAGCGTGTATGTGTTCCGCTCACATCCCACTTGAGAAAGTGCATGTAGGAACATCCTGTTTTGGTGCCACTCTTGGGAGGCCAAAGGATGCGGATTTGCGAATACTGTTTGTGTGGGTGTTTGGATGTGTAACAATGAAGAAACCAAAGTGCAAGAGGTCGTACATAACTTATAGATTTACTGGAGACATCCTCGATGCGGGTATCCTCAGGGTACGGGTACACCGGTCTGTCGGTCGACCCACTTCAATTGGCATCCGTTTGCGGATGCCTGAATAGTGTCAGCTTAAAAGTTGCTATCCAGAACCGGAAAGGAATAAAACTCAACCTTGAACTAAATGGAACTTTGCGTTTCTATCTTTTTATAAACACTTTAAAGCCGTGAAAAAGTAGGTTCAAAAAATTCGCTATAACTTACTACCGACTCAATCAATTTCCACAAATTTCAATTTGTTTGATAACAGGCTTGAACTTTTTTGCACAAGCGTAATTTTTCGTTAATTTTGGACAGTTTTGATTGTTTTTCTTTGTTTTTCTTTAACCTGTAACTGTCTCATTTAGATTTTTTTTCAAAATATATAACGTTTATTTGTATTGGTTGTTGAATTTTAAGATTTTTGTTATTTTTAAGAACTTACTTATTTATTTTTTGTTTCAATTTTCATTATTGATGTTATATTCCATCACTTTATTTTACTTTTAGTTCAAAGGATTTTGGGATACATACATACTAAAATGTTGAGGCTACTATTTTTTTAGTTACCGTCATCTGGGCATCATGCAATACTTTTAAACACAGCTTTGAAATATTAATGTCAACAGATTGTATTGCTTGTATACAAAACAAAAATTAAGGTTGATGGGACATCAAGTTGACGTAGTCAGAAAAATCAAAAATAACTAGGGATTTTTTAATTTACAAAAACATGCGATTTTTACCCCACTAAGAAAAAAAAGGGAAAGTTCCTTAAAACTTTGTTTTTCAAGAAAAATCAAATGAAAACGTTTCAAAATTTATAGTTTTTGATATATTTGAGAAGTCATGTGGTATAAAGCACCAATTGCAGTAATTTTTTGTTTTGTTCGAATTAAATTTTAGATTTTTTCTGTCAAAAATGTTATTAAAGAATATGCCTAAGGGTGTTGCATACATTAAGTGGTTAACAAGTACCTACTTCAAAAAATTCTACTAGATGAAATCATAAAAGTTAATTTTTGGATGAATAAAAATTAGAAATTAACAATCGCATGATGCAAAACAATCATATTCCAGGGTATGGAAACGAGATTGAAAAGGTGAATCTTTGATTTGCATTCTGATGCATTTTAGCACAGACTGGTAACTGAATTATAAAAACATTTATTTAAAAAAATTGGTGATTGTCTGAAAAATATTTTTACATCAACATTGTTCGTATAGAAAAATAATCGCAATATAAAGTTTGTAGGTGATATCGTTAAGTCAATCCGTCATACTGGGTAAAGTTTTATGTTGTTAAGTTGATTCTATGCGAATCAAAAGTTTTAAAAACTATCTTACGATGTGAGGAACTATGTCATCATCATTTTATTAATCTTAAATGATAACTTTATCATATTATATTAAAAAAAATTAAAGAAGTGTTGTGGTACACAAATGTTGCATCTATTTAATCCTGCTTTTCAAAAAAGGGGTATAGGCTTAAAAGCGACACGTTATCTACAGAAACGGAAAAATTGTGCCTATTTTAATCACGAATTTTTTTTTTTTTTTGACAAAATTTTTCCCATAGCATTTTTACTTTAACTATGCAATGCATACATAAAGAATATTGAAAAACTGTGTAGGTTCTATCTGGTTATTAAGGTTCAAGTTATTCCACATTTAAAGTTTTTTTTTCAAATCTTTACTTTCGAAAATAAGTCCTTGGAGTTATAAATTTTTTCTATGCGGGTTTAAAAATAAATAAGGGATTTTGAAGGCTTCTTCATATAGATTTTTTTTTGTATTTAATCAAATTAGCAAATTATAAGCTAATTATTTTTAATCACACGCATAACCATTTAACGCATTGGCGAAAATATATCAAATATGTTTTTAGAAATAATCTGCAATATAAAAAACGTTTAACAACAATGCAATTAAATATTTTTCCAGCTGAATTTTCACTGGAAGAATATGTCGAGTTATTTGACCAACGAAAAATTACATTATGAATTTAGTTCATTATTAGATTCCTCTGAAAAACTTTTTTAAGTTAAAAAAGTATGTCCAAATTTTATTTTTTAGTAGATGACCCGGTGTGCTTTGCTTCCATAAATAAATTAAATTTTAACAAATAATTTATATTTTGTTTTTTTTTTGTGGGCATAATTTTAAATCAAATTTCGATATACATATTTCAGAGACAACCACTTTTAAATGAGAGCCGCAACTGTAAAGTTTTCAGTTTTCTTTAAAGTTTTCGAGATTAAAGTGAGGGTTTAAAATTACTCGTACGCATAAAACCTCTCTTATATGATATGGTCTCTATTGCATGCTAAGAACTCGATTATTGCCAAACAAAAAAACCTGTGTGACAGCACCTTGTTACGATGTTTCGGGTGATGAATGTTGGTTAATCGCCGCGATGTATTGTTGTTGAATTTTATCGACGTTTTTCGGCGAGTTTTACAAATTAAAAAACGTTTTTATAGCATTTGTCCAGACGTTTCGAGCTACTCTGGTATTTGCTCCTCTTAAGTGGACACTAAAATTTATTTTAAATTACTAATAATTACTAAAATTACAATTTTGGTTTTCAAACTTACGAATTACTGGCTTTCGTCTATACTAATTTGTTCTGGCTCAGTTTGTTTTGTTTTGCGTTTACATTTGTGTGTCAGTGTCTGTGTTAATTTGACACACAAATGTAAACGCAAAACAAAACAAACTGAGCCAGAACAAATTAGTATAGACGAAAGCCAGTAATTCGTAAGTTTGAAAACAAAAATTGTAATTTTAGTAATTATTAGTAATTTAAAATAAATTTTAGTGTCCACTGAAGAGGAGCGAATACCAGAGTAGCTCGAAACGTCTGGACAAATGGTATAAAAACGTTTTTTAATTTGTAAAACTCGCCGAAAAACGTCGATAAAATTCAACAACGATGTTTCGGGTTTTAATAATTGTTATAACGAGCTATTACTATTACTACAACTTTAATTCGAGTTTATTGGCAAATACTTTTCGAGACGCCCAACAGATAAGCGCGCTCTTGGTGCTCTCCTCCAACTAACTCCCCACCCAACATTCAGTCCTAGTACATCTGTCATCAGAAAGGCTTGAGTACTATAAGTACTCAAGCATTACATCAACTTTTATATGGAACCCCCTCCCTTGTCAAGTTTAATTCTATCTGTTTAATTTCTTCTCCAGTTAAACCTTTCTACTCTCTGGACGAATGCTGGTGTTCCTCGTACCCAAATGATTTTCCATGTCATATCTGGATCAATTTGTTAGATAAGTTCTTGGTTTATGCAAAACAATTGTATGGTAGCTCTCCGCTTCCCTAACTTTAATCCCAATTAAAGGAGATAGGAGTCTCAAATAATCGTATTACCACTTTTCCACTCGCATCCAAAAGCCTTCAAAATTCACACTAATTGCTTCCTACAACGCTTTAGCAATTTTAAAACACATCGTAATGTATGATGCAACTGTAGATCTTGGCTTGTTTTAACTTTGTGTCAATGACTGCAAGTTGTTTTGTCTTAACTAAAACGTTTCAGATTAAAAAAAAACTGTTTTTCATTGTCATTTTTTTTTAGTTGCAGAACTTCAACATGTTCAGCAAAGTTGTGTATTTTTTAGAGATTAAAAACTTTGTAGAAGAAACTTAAGTCCTAATAATGCGCCATATAAAACTTAACGTCGTTGAAGACGTTAACAGTCTATCTTTTCACCCCTGAGTGCTATGTATTAATTTAGTGTTTTCAGTTTTTTTTTAAACGTGACGTGACGGCGTAACTTTGCGCAGTTGCATCTTGAAAATGGCTAGACCGATTTTTAAAAAGTGATATTTTTGGTAAGTTTTTGCCAGGATCTTGATGATCACAAAGCTAGGTTTTTTTTTTTAAATTGTAAGTTAAGTGAAAACTAAACAAATGTAGCTTTTTCGTGACGTGACGACGCAAAAAACGTGCACACTTTTAGTACATAACTCACTAGTACAATTTTGATGTTCTTTATTTGGCAACATAAATTATTGATTGTGAAGCATCTTGCTTGCCCTACGCTTTCCATACCCAGTTCCCCTATTATTGAATTTCTTGTAATTTTAAGGTTACGCCGTTTAACCTTGCAAAGAAATATCGAAAAAAATCTTAAATTTTCTTTAAGTTTATTTCTCTTCTTCTTTATCTTCCTTTTGTTTTCAATGTGGATTTGGTTATTAACGATTGGAGCGGTGTCTCATAGTTTTAAACATCAAATGATTCTTTCGGATGTTTTCGTCACGTAACGAACTTAGAATAATATGATTACGGTACATGGAGAACACTCGTATTTATGGTAGTAATGGTTCCAAGTATATTTATATTGGCTCTAAATCTTCACACATTGGCACTCATAATCAAGATTGCCGAAATTTTCGAAATAATTGTAGATTTCACAGATGTTTGTACGTATTTTTTTTCAAAATAAAAATTTGTTATGTCTATACAAAAATCTTGGATTTCTAACTTTGAATTGGATAAACATTATAAGTTTTTTAATGTTCATTGATTTTTCGAAAGCAAAATGTAAAAAAACATCTAATTGGTCATGACTTTTCTATGAGATTAATGGAAATAGTATCACAGAAAACCATCGCAGAAAACACAGATTTTTTTTCGGCAACCTCGCTCGTAATCATTTTGCTATTATTTGAATGGTAAGGATCTTATATTCAGAAATAGATAGCGATAATCTTGTTTTTCGAAAACCATTGAAAATATCAATAAATGTTTTATCAAATTCCTGTAAATTTTGACATCACGAATCAAATGTTTTCAAACGGTGCAGTATATGCCTACTTATCCCGACAAGCGCCAATACTTAAATTGCACACAAAAAATATAAGAAAACATGAGCCTTTGATAAAAACTTAGACCAAAAGCTCCTCTAATTTACTTATTACCATCTCAATTCATTTGTCAAGCATAACGCTCACGCTCTGTAGTGAGACACTTGTATGAAGGATGAATCATCCTAAACGGATGAAAATCCTTATAAAAAAAAAAAAAAGTGAGACACTTGCGCATTCCGGTGATACTTACTGACTACGCCCAATCTTCATTTTGTTTCTGCAGTCTACATTCAACACAGTCAGCTTGAGTTCCTACTTCGAAAAGTTTCCCTGATTGGTCGTGTCTCCATATTGTTGATTGGCTTGCGCGTGGGGCGTGATCTACACGTGTACGGTAACAAAGTGATGAGCGCATGCGCAAAAGGAGAATTGAGAACGGAGCGATTCAACTGAACTGTTACTTATCGTATGTAGGCTCATGTTTGAAAAAGAAAACAGAAAAACTGACTCAAAGAATAAAATAACGTGACATGGTTCAGTTGATTGATGAATAATTCATCTATTAACTAAGTTGGTCATGGACACTACTGGCTGTCCACCAGTAAAATGACTGGTGAGAATCGCATTTTGGTAATTCGAAGATAGAAAATTTTCAATCTATTTGCATTTGACATTCAAAACTGTGAATTCTAGAGGTATTTGAGTATGAATTAACGAGAAATTTATCATATAATTTTATGATTTATGAAGTCAAGTCGTGATGATTGGTAAACAAGTCCATGTAATAGCCATGATTTGTCATTTTTAACTCGTTTTACGTTAAAAAAATTATCCTAAATTCGTTTTTATTCCTCATGGCTGATGTCCCATGTTTTATGTATAATATATCACATAGCCTGTATCATGTTACTGGTCACAAGTTTCAAGTTTCCTGAACAATACAACCCGTTTCGGTAAGCTTGGTGTTTGTTATTTAGGCTTCACAAATTTACGTCTATAATGAGAACTGATTTCTTCTTTTGGAACAGCACTTAAAAAAAATTCTTTCCCCGTTTTTATTTAAATACCGTAGCAGTCATAGAGTAAAAAATAGAATCGAAACGATCAATCGGATTCGAAAAACAGACCACAGAAAGCGCTCCTGATAGTCGTTTCGCACAATGTTAAACATTTGTTATCGTGAACAGTTTAGAACAAAAACCAAAAGCTGATATGTTCAAAGGAACAAATGAAACAAAGGAAAAAAAACCATTTATGGAAAGCGAAGAATTTTGTTTTTCCTTGCAAGTTCTCAATCGTTCCCCCGTTCGATAGATCCATGGGAAAACATTTTTCCAAACCTAATCAGATGCTAACGAGATGGAACAATGATCCAATTGGTGCGCCCGGGAAACCGATGCTGACGATGATGATGATGGTGATGAGGATGGAAAAACCTTCATGTAATTTTTCTTTCCCTTTCAGGTCCTTGATTTTCAAAAGAAAAAAAAATATCATCCCTTCCCGGGGAGCGCTTCGGAACGTAAATGCAGAAAAGAAATTTCTGTTTTGTTGTTCTTCCTGAGGCGGAAAAGCTTTGGGGCTCGATTCAATTCATTTTTTTTCTTCGCCACCGGGTCCGGGAACGGCAGTTTTCCACTTTCAGCCTCCATTCCATTTAATCTGTCGTTGAATTGCTAATGAAGTTAGCTGGGGCGGTGCGGAGGCTATTTAATCTTGTAGATACCTTCTCTAATCGGAAAATGTACAGGATGGACGGCCGACGGCTCGCTTTAATCAAAGACAGGCTCCCAGACTGATTCTGGAGCCTGAAGGGACATCCACAAAAGGTACCTGCTGTCATGAATGGTTAAGATGTCTTCCGTTGTTTAGGATTCGTGAAGTGGTTTCAAGTTTTTTTTCGATTAAAATTTTTTGCTGAAGCAGTTTGTTAAAAGTTTGGCTGAATGTATACCAATTAAACGTTTAGACAATTTGGAAAAAATAAATAAAAACCAGGTCTCAATAATGTATTTAATATAATTTCGTGGAAAATTCAACAAAAATGAATAAAGGTCATCACTCTTAACAAATATTTAAATATTCGAACCTTATGTCAAAAAAGAAATAATAAAGTATAAGTACAAAAGTACATAGTATGGTATAGTACAAGTATAGTATAGTACAAGTATAGTACAAGTATTATAGTACAAGTATAGTACGAGTATAGTACAAGTATAGTACAAGTATAGTACAAGTATAGTACAAGTATAGTACAAGTATAGTTCAAGTATAGTACAAGTATAGTACAAGTATAGTACAAGTATAGTACAAGTATAGTACAAGTATAGTACAAATATAGTACAAGTATAGTACAAGTATAGTACAAGTATAGCACAAGTATAGTACAAGTATAGTACAAGTATAGTACAAGTATGGTACAAGTATAGTACAAGTATAGTACAAGTATAGTACAAGTATAGTACAAGTATAGTACAAGTATAGTACAAGTATAGTATAGTATAGTATAGTATAGTATAGTATAGTATAGTATAGTATAGTATAGTATAGTATAGTATAGTATAGTATAGTAGTATAGTATAGTATATTATAGTATAGTATAGTATAGTATAGTATAGTATAGTATAGTATAGTATAGTATAGTATTGTATAGTATACTGCCGCTCATAGCAAGTCCGTCCCATTTGCGTTTTCATCATTTTTCAGTTTATCGCTGGAAACACTTTAGTTTCATCTGTAGTTTCAAGAGAAAACTTTTGTTTTAGTACTTTGTTCTTATGAACATCGAAAAAAACCTCAAGAAATTTTGTCCCATTGAGCAAATGATCGCAAGTCGGTCCCATATGGCATAAATCATCGCAAGTCGGTCCCACAGCCATAAGGGCCCAGCAAATGATTTTCAACAGAATCAAAACAAAAAAATAATCCTTATAAAGCGAAAATCTTTCATTGGCCGTAGCAGTGACAGATTCTGTTGATTACTTTGATAAAAAACGCATACAAGTGCCGAATTAGCGTTGGACTTTTTACGATTTTTCAATGCCATTTTTCTCACTTCAACAAAAACGCAAATGGGACGGACTTGCTATGAGCGGCAGTATAGTATAGTATAGTATAGTATAGTATAGTATAGTATAGTATAGTATAGTATAGTATAGTATAGTATAGTATAGTATAGTATTGTATAGTATAGTATAGTATAGTATAGTATAGTATAGTATAGTATAGTATAGTATAGTATAGTATAGTATAGTATAGTATAGTATAGTATAGTATAGTATAGTATAGTATAGTATAGTATAGTATAGTATAGTATAGTATAGTATAGTATAGTATAGTATAGTATAGTATAGTATAGTATAGTATAGTATAGTATAGTATAGTATAGTATAGTATAGTATAGTATAGTATAGTATAGTATAGTATAGTATAGTATAGTATAGTATAGTATAGTATAGTATAGTATAGTATAGTATAGTATAGTATAGTATAGTATAGTATAGTATAGTATAGTATAGTATAGTATAGTATAGTATAGTATAGTATAGTATAGTATAGTATAGTATAGTATAGTATAGTATAGTATAGTATAGTATAGTATAGTATAGTATAGTATAGTATAGTATAGTATAGTATAGTATAGTATAGTATAGTATAGTATAGTATAGTATAGTATAGTATAGTATAGTACAGTTTAAATGAGCCTATTATAGCTACTTTTTGAAGTCAAAATTTTAGTCATGTAGAGGCTAGTTTGTGGGTATTCTATTGGGTGGGTTATTTGGAATTTGTAAATTTAGTGTCAATGTTACCAGATTTTCTTAAAATTCCTCTGTGGCTCTACACCTACATGGTTTTGTACATAATCAAACATTTATGAACAAATGTCGTAAGAACAAAGTAACGATTTCCCAAACACAAATTGCATTGCAAGATTCCGTAACGACAAAGTTGAGTTAACCGCACGAAAACAATCGTCCTGACTTCTCAAACAGTTTGTGAATATTCAAGTGGCATCCATTTTCTTCGCGTTCACTTCTTCCAGATGGTTTTTCCCGGGAACTGAAAAAAAAAAACACAAAACAAAAATACACAGCATCGCGCATCCATAAACCGAGCTGTCGAACAGCGATAAAACTTACATTAGAGTGGAGCGGTAGAGTGTTAAAGTTGTGTTGTTGTGATGGAAAACGCAGCCACGACAGCGAAGAAAAGATTTCGCGGATTGTTTTCCGTCTTTGGTGATGTTGTATTGTAACTTTTAGGTAGGGCACGTAACTCCCATTCTCGTTCCATATCGTGGCTGTTTTCTTTGTCGAAAAGCGTGGATACAATAACATACAGCTTTGCTACTCGGTATATTGTTGTATTTGTTGTTGTGTAGCTATTGTTGTTTTCTTCTATTGTTGAGAGCCGAACAACGCGCGCTGGGAAATAGTCAAGTTTACACTTCCTTTCGCAAACGGCGGAAATGCAAAGTGGCTGTTTAACATTCTTCTCCATGAGTTGCAATTGCAGTTGCAATCCGTTGCGAATTGGCATGAAGCCAGGCGATTATTTGTACGAATATTTTGCCATCATCGATCATGAAACAGGAAATATGTTTAACCACTGCCGGTGGATTCCACTTTGAAAGTTTTTCTTGAAGCGTAAAATGAATGTAGTTTTTTTTTCTTGAATATCTATTCTAATTTGTCTCAATACTATTTTGTGCTACTCACAACTATATTTACTACACTAACTATATAAGCCACATTTTTTTCAGGTCCCAGGTCACCGATCAAATATTTCAATATTTGCAGAAAATGATCAGGATGCTAAATTTTACGACAATTTACTGTATTTTGCTGTATTTTTCGTTAAAGATATTCTAGGAAACACACCGTTATATATATAAAAAAACACACGCAAGTTCAAATTCTTGACATTGATCCTCCCTGTCAACCCGTTATCAAAGTGCCATAAAAGGTTTAACGGCCCCGTAGATTCATCTAATCAGCTTCGTTCCCCCCTCGTGAAGAAGCCGTGATTGGAATCCGAAATATTCCACGCCCCATTCGGGCGAAGGAAGATAGCAAGAGAAGCGAAAAAAACTCGACAGCCCATTGACCACCACGTTCAGGACTCGCTTCAATCTCCTCGGCAAAGTTGGCAAAGATGCACATTGGAGGACCAGCCCAAAAAAGGGGACAAATACACTTAAAATGCACGGCTCATCGAGAAGCAAAACTTGTACCTGGAAAAACTCCGTCTGAGACGAGAAGAGTTTTTTTTTTGAAAGAAGGATAAAAGCACCAGGAAACTCCACACCGGGTGTCATGTTTTACGACCTTTGCGTTGTCCCCGTGACACCTTTAACCCGAACAAATCATGCCGACGTCTTAGGCGTCGGTCTGCTACCGGCGGCGACGACGATGACGATGCCTGAAATGCCAAAATATCTTAAAACCCACCTCTCTAACGCGTACGAGGTCTGGTGGACGAGCCTTTCCCGGAAAAACCTTTCGTTCCCCACACATCCACCAGGACTATTACAATATGTCTTCTTGTAACTCCTTTGGGAAAAACACACCTCGACCCTTTCTTTGATGTGGCGGCATCGTCCCCTTCTTGTGAGGGATTTATACTTTTCCTCTACCTTCATCTTCTCCATCTCCGAGAACCGAATGGTGGATGAATGACACTGTTGTGGAGACTGACAGAAGGTTGCATCTGGTTTTCCGATGTTTTCCATTTCTTTTTTATGTTGAAAAAAATGATTTCTTATCTTCTTCAACGGGCGTACCCCAAGTGTCCCTTCCTGTAGCCGGTCGGTAAATGGAGTGGTATAATCTTCGCCTCACACCATCTAAAACAAAACAAAAATAACATCCCTCCGGCAGGGATACTTTTGTAGACCAACATGTTTTTCTCCTTCTTTCGGTAGATCCGTTTCAGCATTGATTACACTTGCTGTCGGGAGGAGGATTTTTTTCTTTTTTTTTAAATTTTTTTCTTCTTATTTTCGGAAGCGTTTAAGGAACATGAAAATGACGATTGTGGACTAAGGAGGGGATGATTATTGTGGACTCACGAGAAAAGCTATAAAGGATGAACGCAAAAAAGGTGTTTCAACATTCATAAAGCGAATAAGTATCAACATTACAGAACATTTGAGACTAAGAATGCTGCACTGATTACGGCTAAGTAAGGCCAATCATAAGCGTGTTCAGTGTTTGATTCAAGTTGATCATGAATTTCAATTTCATTTACATTGACTATTCCAATGAACTCATGAAGAATAATCCCTTATCATGATAAAGCAATTGTATGGGAATGGAACTTTCAACAGCAAGCATGAGGAACTCTTGAATCATTTAATAATTTTTATCAATTGTATGCTATCATCTATATTTTTACAACTTAATTGACAACCTTGACAATGCTTGGCTTCCAAAATCGGGAAAGCATTAGGGTGTATAGAAAAAAATAGCTGCTATTGGAGCATTTTTCAGCCACATCTGGTGTTAAGCTCCTGATATCTTTATGTTCCAAAATCGGTTAGAATAAAAGGCTCAACTATGATCTCATAATCAATAAATCAATAAATGAGGTGCCTTGATTTGGTTCTAACGGATTTAGGAGAGCATTGTAGTGCGGACCTCGATTCAGACCACCTTCCAGTAACTTTTTCTTTATCCCAAAGTCCCATTAAAAACCCTTAAAAATCTACTTTTAACTTTCAAAAAGCTAACTGGGAGCGATATAGGAATTTTATAGAACGTAATTTAGATGTAAACGTTCCACTGAATTTGATTGAAGATATTGATTTGGCTGTAGAAAATTTGACAACTTCAACAGTCGATGCTAGAGCCGCTTCAATACCCAAAGTTTAACATAAATTTAATAAACCTTTGATCGATGGTGATTTTCAGGTTTTGATCCGACTGAAAAACATTCGTTGACGCCAATATCAACGAACTAGGGATCTTTATTTGAAATTTATTTATTGCGACCTTTAAAACCGAGATCAAACGTCGTTTGAATTTTATTCGTAATGAAAATTTTGCAAAAGCAGTAGAGGACATAAAACCCTACTCAAAGCCATTAACTAAAATTCTAAAATAGCCCCAGAAGCCAATTCCTACTTTGAAAGATGGAGATAAACTTCTTTTAACTAACAAAGATGGATAACAACATCATCTCCAACTTCAGAGGCAAATCGATGCAGTCTTCCATCGCAGAGATTCGCTCTCTCTACAATTAAGTTAGTTTTTAGGATCTAGGATTATGTTTATACATTTTTTTTTGCTCTACGGGATATTCTCCTATATATCAAATACTTTATGGCTATAGCAAATTTAATTCATATAAACAATGTTTAGAATTTACTGAATCAAAGAGTTGAACTGATCATAATTGATCTGAACACTTAATTTACTTTTATAATGTAACTTAAATGTAATGATTAAAAGACTAATAAAGACATATTAAAAAAAAAGAGGTGCCTACATTTTTCATCAACAGAATTTAAAATTTTAACAAGCAACGACTTTTAATCATTCGAAACGTTACAAAATGTGTGAATAACTCTTGTATACATGAATGGAAATTTATGAAATTTTCGGTGATGCTACGTAATTTAGTAATGTTAACATGTTGAAATTTTTGTGACCATCCCTTAAGTGGTTTTTGAGATAGCGTCAAATAAAGAAGCTCATTAACCAAAAAAAATTTCAGGATCGTCGAAATCCGAGTAAGTCCCAGTGGGAGACTCCGAAACAGCTGGAAATCAACTTTTTGACCAAAGTTCTTATGGCCAATCTATAAGGAGACCTAGAGGATCTAACAGTGAGCTAAACTTTGAATAAAAGTAAAAATGATTGACTCCATGAAGTTAAGAAATGTGAGTAATTTTTTCAAGCGTAATCCGGAATTTCATAGTGGTTGTGATAAAATAGATAAATTTTTCATGCTGGTTCGCATAGCTGACTTATAAAAAGTCAGTGACTGAAATACGCATCATCTGCTTTTTTTATTTACCAAGCTATAAAAAGTTAGAAAAATTTACTTACATTATTAAAAAATCACCCGCTAATTTCATCGATGGGGAACCTAAAGTGCATAACAAAAATATGCTCATACGCTTATGATCTTGGTTTTTTCATGATCTTTCACGTGGAAAAGGAATTTTTGAAGGAACATCAATAAGTCACACAAACGCAACCAATTTTCAAATCATAGCTTGTGGGGAATCGTGGGCCACACATCTTGAATCACCTATATTTTTATGTTCTTATGCCCATTCAGAACTTAAAATAAGTTTTTTCTATATGTAAAGTTTTCTTATGCCAAATGAAGAGTTATGAAAAATATTTTGTCCATCCTTTATAAGAATTTTTTCCAAAACGTTCGCGAGCCAGGTTTTGAAATCTATGCGATCATACACAGCTCTCTTTTTTATTTCATCATCTGAAATTGCTTTAAAATAACGAAATGAATTAAGAAATCATAGTTTTGGGTCAACTCATAAACTTTGCATGTAATTTAGTCCATTTGGATTTGGTGGCCCACGATTCCCCACCATTTTTCAAAATCCAAAAAATATTGCTTTTTTTCAAACAGTCAGAATTTGGGGAAAATAACTTATTAAAAATTAAAAAAAAATTCCTTATGATACCTTGAAAATGTAGAAAACCATACCATTTTTTATTTTCATTTTATCTTTTATAATAAAGAAGTTATGGAACAACGAAAAAAAGTGGCCCATGATTCCCCACTCTCCATACTTTTGTAGAAAAAAGGAGTGCTTATTATGCCCTGGGTGCTCGTTATGCCCTGATCTCCCTTAAATAAAAAAAAATTACCGCACAATCTATTTTTTTTTATTTGCCAAATAAAGTAAATTAATCCGGGCTTTTTCAATTAAATTCGGGCAACAGGGCCGGGTCGAACTTTTCCCGACATTTTGTACTAAATATCCGGGTAAACCCGGTTAAAACTGGGCAATCTAGCAACCTTTTATTATGGCCATCGATTGAAAATTTACAGATCTTAATTATCTGTTTTGGTTTATTTTCAATCACCATCCAAAAAAAGTCAATTTTTCTAGTGCATACGTTTAGAAAAAATCATAACGGTCATGCAATCATTTAGGGGTAAATATTTTAACAAATATTCATTCCTACTTACTAACTCACGTAGTTGAAAAGTTTGGACGGGTGAAATTTTAATATAAACACAAGTGTGTTGCCAAAAAATCACATGGTCACGAAAGGAAGAAAAATTTACAAGGCGTCACATTTGGTTAAGGGTTTTAGGTGGCGTTCTGAGAAGCATGAATCCTTGTTTCAAATTTTTTTGTTGACGGCATATGTAGCTTGCATTTCCTGAATAATTCAAAATCTCTCACAATGGTTCATCTATAAGAAAAATAAATTCTACCCGGCAAACATTTTTGTAGATTTATTCTTATGCTATATGCGTTCCATATACGTTATAGAATAATCGTGTAAAAGTTTAAAAAACAGCATTTACCTACCAAAGTGGAGGCAATTTACATACATAAATTTTATTTTGTTTCTAAAACGACGAAAACTATACCAATTGGGCATTATCCATCACTTTATTCGTACCTATCGGAAGAATGCTAGAGTGCGCTAAGTTTTGCTCTGATTGCCATTAAATCGTTGTCAGCGACAATATTTTCCAGTTCTCTCATTGGTCAATATTATTCAATTTCCATCTGATTTTAAGCAATTTGGATGCACTGCTGGTTGCAGAGAGAACATGGCGTTGATTTGCTCACTTGTAGCCCGCGCGGGAGCAAAATCATTTCAAAATTTACAAACACGGCGGACTTTCTATTATATCCGATTTAAACTGACTTTAGACAATATTTTAGACGATCTTTTCATTATTCAGTTGGAATTGCGATAAGCACGACTTACGTTGTCATTTCTGATACGATTCCATGTTTGCTAGATACTTCCGTAAACATTCAACGATATACAATTATTTTCATTGTAAAGAAATTGTTCAATGTTTTGTACGTCGCAATCCAGTATTGTTCTAGATTTTTTTAAATTGATATTTTAACTTAACATATTTCTGAAATCATGTTTTAGGAGATAAATGATCCGTTTCTTTGCTTTCTCGCCAAAAAATGTGATCGGAGTTGTATGTCTTTTATCGATTTTTTATTTTTTTTATCAAGAAGAAAAGAAAAAAAAATCAAAATTTGTGAAAAAACAGAGAAAAAAATCATTGAAAAACGATGAATTTTTCCGAAAAGCATAAGTCCAGAACAGATTTCAGTTGAATGTTTTTTTTTTGGAAAAAAAAGATTTTTTGGTTTGTAAACATCTTATTTTAATCTATTGACTGCGAATTTATTATTTTATCATATTGCATTTTTGAATGACGCCACTCTGATCTTATCAACAACGAATTAACACGCATAATCTCTTTTCTATTTTTTACCCTCTGGTAATCTCTTGGTAAACAATTCAAGCATTAAATCTGAATTGAATAAAATCACCTCCACCATTTTCAATTACTGTTCAACCGAAAACGTAACTTGCAAAGGGAATGTGAAGTCGTAGAGCTTTTCCATCAAATTGATTTTCCCGAGAAGCGGGAAAATCTAGTCAATGTAAGGATGGAAAAGAGCTGAGCATTTCCAAAGATATCCTTTCGCATCCGGTGGAAAACTTTCCTCCGCTTGTCCCGAATCCACAACCAGGAAAAAGGGCGGAAACGGGCACAGTGGCAGTGAGACACTTAATTCCTACCACTAATCTGTTTCCGCTCCGGGGAGTTTGAAAGTTGTCAGTTTTGAAGTTTGCCTCATTTGGTGATGGGCTGCTAGCTTCTTCCATGGCACTCACTTAATCGTGAGCATTCCATTCGTGAGCTGCTGTCATTAAGATATGTCTGCGTCATTTCCCGGGCGTTGATTTTTGTTAGTTCGGATCGGTAATTTGGAACAGAAGTTTCCTCGAAACTAGGCTAAGGTATTATCATTATTCCAATCGTCGAATAGGGTTTGAGTATTCAGCTTTGTTTGACACAAAAGTGGTGACACGTGCTGTCATCCAACAAAGGAGACAACTTGATTTTACATTTAAAAAATACAAAAAATATAAAGTAATTTTTTGTACGATAATAAAATTCAACAACTCTTATTAAACAAAATGAATTTATAAGCGTTCTCAGAGTTCACTCTTGTTTGTGCAATCAATAAGTTTCATCAATTTGAAGCACTGATCTCAATAGTCGGATTCCTCATAATAGCCAAGACTCCCACGCTTTGTCTCGACACCTACTGAAACTTTAAATTAAATGAAAAATAACAGCTTGGATCGAGGAAGTTTCTTCCGAAAAGTGTCATTTCCGATACGAAAAGTACTACTTGCTGCCCTTCGGCTGGAATCCATAAACACTTGGAGTGCAATAAATATCGAAAACTTTCCAGGGAAAATGAAACGAAACCGAAACTGAAAACCATTTAGCACCCACTCGAAATGAAATCTGTGTGGTACGGCAAGGTTTGGTTTTGATTAATGTTTTGAAGCTTGGAACAACAACTAACATTCGGGAAAACAAACGCCGTTCGAGGTGGTCTTCCGGGGCTGTAAATCGTTTATCGATTGTTGTAAAAGTTTTTGTTTTGGAAAGGGAGGAGTGGAAACCAATGGGGCACACATTTTTCAGACTAAAACTTTATGAAAAATGTTGTAACATGTTAATAGTTTGAAATTTCAAGTTTTAAAGTTACAAGATGTCGCATACAACGCATTCGCATGTCTAGACGATATGATGGTGGAACAGCAACTTCTCAAACAATTTTTGACGGTCGCCATAGAAAATGAATTGTGGAAAAACTTTATTTAGTATTATGTGTAAGACGAAGATTCCATTTGCTTGGATTTTTTTTTAAACCGAGCTCAACAGATGAGGAAAATGTTTAGATGTACATCCATACATAGGTTATTATGGATTCACATCACACAACTCAGCCGGATGTTGGTGGTTTCGAGTTCGTCAAGCTGGTAATCAACCGAACGCACAGTCAATTAACATGAACAGTGCCTTATTTCCGAGCGTCTGATATTTTTTTCAGATCCTACCTATGCTGATAAGTTGGAATCGGTTTGTCGAGTATCGTCCGAATATTTACGCTTGAAAATCAAACCCAAAGCATGGTGAATGGAATAAATAGATTTGGCTTAGCTCGCTTCGTTCTAGAAACGGAAGGATTTGCATCGTAAATGAAGCGAAACGGATGGTTAATTCAGGTTGAGAAAATAGAAATCTACCTTTCTCGGATAAACGCTGAATATTAAACAGCTAAAATATGGTAAATCGTCTGCCCGAAGTGGAAAATTATTTTTCTTCATGTTAGAAAGAATGCTATTAAGTCCATACCACTTTAAATTAGGAACACTTCCAAGAAAAACTCCACCCTCGCAGGATTGGATGACTCAGACTCAGACTTTAATGGTTCAATTTTAAGCTTTTTCTTTCCATTGAAGCGAGCAAACAAAAACCCGAACCCAAACGCTGTGGGCGGACGAAAAATGCAATCTTGATATTGTGGTGGCGTTTCCACCACAATTTTCTATCGTTTAATCATGCCGGCTCTGAGCCGGGACAATTCCACCCCATTAAAATGTACTGTACTGACTTACTGGAGTAGTTCAAGTAAGTAAGTAAAAACCACATGATGATGGAAGGAACCGGAAAGTGATTTTTGCGCTAACCACCCTCAGGCAGTTTAATCAGTAGCACTGGACGACGACGACGCCCCCGCAGCTTTTTGTGTTACTTGTGGTGTGGTCACCAGTCTTAAGGTTTTTAAGGGACAGTAATAAATTACGAAATGTAATGCCCGAGATCTGCTCTTCTTATTTGGATTTCTCTTGCGACAATAAACTTATCTACTGATCTTAACCATTTCGAAGAAGAAACTCATTTTCCCAAAAAAAAAATTACGTAGTTCTTAAGCGAACCCCACAATGCAATTCATTGCAAGAAAAATAAAGTTCTTATTATGGTCTTGTACGGATTCCGGCAATCAACAACCATAGAACATGAAAAGGGAACCAGTGATTCAAACGTGATCCGAGGGTTTCATTCAAACAAAAGGGCTCTGGAATAGAATTGCTGTTTTCAAAGTTTAATTTCGATTCAAAATAAAATCTCTATTCAGATTTTGTATCCTGATACAGATTTTAGATTCGGAATTTAAAATCATCGTTTTTTATGTTTGAAAAAAAAAATTATCGTATCGAGATTTATCTTTTAAAATCATGACCTCGAAACGAAACATCAATGTTTCGAATTAGTAGTATTGACAAATAAAATTGAAGTATTGAAATGTTATCTGCTGATTTCATGGGACATTTTCAATTTGAAGATGACGTGGAATTATCTTTCTTATAACATGCTCTTGGCTTATTTTAATGTCTTTCAACATTACTTTTGATTTATGTGACGGTAGCGCTCTTTAAACTACAACAATTTATAGAAGATTTTAAAAAGAATTCAGCAATCGGACTTTTTTAGGTTCAGAATTGTAAAACTATCAGTATCAATTCAAAGACTGATCATTATTTTGAGGGTTTAGTTCCAACTAAAATTTAGAAACAGAATAGCATTTCATTTCAGTTTTCAGCTTTTTTTAAATTTTTAGAATGAAAATTTTGGATATTTTTTTTCAATGCTTAAATTTTTCAATTTACAAAAGCCTTCTAAATTATGATTTGGTGTAAGCATGTTTCCATAAAATTTAAAACATTAATATCATAACGAGAAAGTCTTAAATCTTTCAAGGAAATATTTATTTACAAGACAGTTTAAACTTAGTTTGTCACAAGGGTGGTTCATCAACTTTCCACTATGGTGGCCTAAAATAAAAACAAAAAGAATTAAAAAAAAGTAGAAAAACCTTATCAAGCGGTGACTTTTGACAATTTCAAAATGTCATAGAGCATAGAGTTTTAATAAAAATCCATAAAAAGTTAAATGAAAAATACTTATCAACAAACGAGAGAATATTGCTTGAATATAAAATAAATATTATAACTTTAAATGACAAAAAAAATTAATAAAATCACTAAAACTAACAACAATGATCTCGGAATATAAAAAAATGCAAGTATTAAGAGACGCGTTAAAAAATTACATTACTAAAAAATTACAAAATTACAAAAATTACTAAAATAAAAAAAAGTTAAAAAGTTACAAAAATAAACAAAAAAATAATAATAATAAAATATCAAAACAATAAATGAAAAATAAAAAAAAGAACAAAAAAAAAATAAACAAAATTAACAAAAACTAAAAATAATTAAGATAAAAAAAATATCTACAATTTTATAAGTAACAAAAATAACAAATAAAAAACCATAATAACAAAAAAGCCATTAGAAACAAAAATAACAAATATAACCAAAAAAACAAAAAAAAAAAAATAAAACAAAAAAAAACCTAAAATAACTGCAAATATAACAAAAACCTTAAAGATAAAAAATTACAAAAAAAAAAAATAAAAAAAATCAAGAACAACAAAAAAAAAACAAAACAAAAATAACAAAAATCATAAAAACAAAAAAACTAAATAAATAAAAAAACAAACATTACAAAAATAAAAACAAAAAAAACCAAAAGAACATAAAGAACAAGAATAAAAAAAGACGAAAAAATATATAAAATCATAAAAAAACAAATATAACCAAAATGACAAAAATAACAAAAATAACAAAAATAACAAAAAAAAACAAAAATAACAAAAACAACAAAAATAACAAAAATAACAAAAAATAACAAAAATAACAAAAATAACAAAAATAACAAAAATAACAAAAATAACAAAAATAACAAAAATAACAAAAATATCAAAAATAACAAAAATAACAAAAATAACCCAAACAACAAAAATAACAAAAATAACAAAAAATAACAAAAATAACAAAAAAAACAAAAATAACAAAAAATAACAAAAATAACAAAAATAACAAAAATAACAAAAATAACAAAAATAACAAAAATAACAAAAATAACAAAAATAACAAAAATAACAAAAATAACAAAAATAACAAAAATAACAAAAATAACAAAAATAACAAAAAAAAACAAAAATAACAAAAATAAAAAAAAATAACAAAAATAACAAAAAAAAAACAAAAATAACAAAAAAAACAAAAATAACACACATAACAAAAATAAAAAAAATAACAAAAATAACAAAATTTACAAAATTTACAAAATTACAAAAATTACGAAAATTACAAAAATTACAAAAATTCCAAAAATTACAAAAATTACAAAAATTACAAAAATTCCAAAAATTACAAAAATTACAAAAATTACAAAAATTACAAAAATTACAAAAATTACAAAAACAAAAATTACAAAAACTACAAAAATAACAAAAATAACAAAAATTACAAAAATTACAAAAACTAGAAAAATTACAAAATAACAAAAATAACAAAAATATCAAAAATAACAAAAATAACAAAAATAACAAAAATAACAAAAATAACAAAAATAACAAAAATAACAAAAATAACAAAAATAACAAAAATAACAAAAATAACAAAAATAAAAATAACGAAAATAACAAAAATTGCAAAATTTACAAAAATCACAAAAATTACAAAAATTAAAAAAATTACAAAAATTAAAAAAATTAAAAAAATTAAAAAAATTAAAAAAATTAAAAAAATTACAAAAATTACAAAAATTACAAAAATTACAAAAATCACAAAAATAACAAAAATTACAAAAAATACAAAAATTTCAAAATAACAAAAATAACAAAAATAACAAAATTTACAAAAATAACAAAAATTACAAAAATTACAAAAATTACAAAAATGACAAAAATTACGAAAATTGCAAAAATGACAAAAATTAAAAAAATTACAAAAATTACAAAAATTACAAAAATTACAAAAATTACAAAAATTACAAAA
This sequence comes from Uranotaenia lowii, assembly GCF_029784155.1. Classification (NCBI taxonomy): domain Eukaryota; kingdom Metazoa; phylum Arthropoda; class Insecta; order Diptera; family Culicidae; genus Uranotaenia; species Uranotaenia lowii. Next base: position 269,841,407 of record NC_073693.1, on the reverse strand, counting down.
ATTACAAAAATTACAAAAATTACAAAAATTACAAAAATTACAAAAATGACAAAAATGACAAAAATTACAAAAATTACAAAAATTACAAAAATTAAAAAAAATTACAAAAATTAAAAAAATAACAAAAATTACAAACATTACAAAAATAACAAAAATTACAAAAATTACAAAAATTACAAAAAATTACAAAAATTACAAAAATTACAAAAATTACAAAAATTACAAAAATTACAAAAATTACAAAAATTACAAAAATACCAAAAATTACAAAAATTTCAAAAAATACAGAAAAAACCAAAAATTACAAAAATTACAAAAATTACAAAAATGACAAAAATTACAAAAAAAAAAACAAAAATAACAAAAATAACAAAAATAACAAAAATAACAAAAATAACAAAAATAACAAAAATAACAAAAATTATTAAACTAAAAAAATTCCAGAAATAGTTAAAAACAACATAAATAACAGAAATAACGAAAATAACAAAAATACCATAAATAACAAAAATAACAAAAATAACAAAAATAACAAAAATAACAAAAATGACAAAAATAACAAAAGTAACAAAAATAACAAATATAACAAAAATAACAAAAATAACAAAAATAACAAAAGTAACAAAAATAACAAATATAACAAAAATAACAAAAATAACAAAAATAACAAAAATAACAAAAAAAACAAAAACAACAAAAATAACAAAAATAACAAAAATAACAAAAATAACAAAAATAACAAAAATATCAAAAATAACAAAAATAACAAAAATAACAAAAATAACAAAAATAACAAAAATAACAAAAATAACAAAAATAACAAAAATAACAAAAATAACAAAAATAACAAAAATAACAAAAATAACAAAAATAACAAAAATAACAAAAATAACAAAAAAAAAACAAAAAAAAACAAAAAATAACAAAAATAACAAAAATAACAAAAATAACAAAAATAACAAAAATAACAAAAATAACAAAAATAACAAAAATAACAAAAATAAAAAAAAAACAAAAATAACAAAAATAACAAAAATAACAAAAATAACAAAAATAACAAAAATAACAAAAATAACAAAAATAACAAAAATAACAAAAATAACAAAAATAACAAAAATAACAAAAATAACAAAAATAACAAAAATAACAAAAATAACAAAAATAACAAAAATAACAAAAATAACAAAAATAACAAAAATAACAAAAATAACAAAAATAACAAAAATAACAAAAATAACAAAAATAACAAAAATAACAAAAATAACAAAAATAACAAAAATAACAAAAATAACAAAAATAACAAAAATAACAAAAATAACAAAAATAACAAAAATAACAAAAATAACAAAAATAACAAAAATAACAAAAATAACAAAAAAAAAACAAAAAAAAACAAAAAATAACAAAAAAAACAAAAAAAAAAAACAAAAAAAAACAAAAAATAACAAAAATAACAAAAATAACAAAAATAACAAAAATAACAAAAATAACAAAAATAACAAAAATAACAAAAATAACAAAAATAACAAAAATAACAAAAATAAAAAAATAACAAAAATAACAAAAATAACAAAAATAACAAAAATAACAATAATAACAAAAATAACAAAAATAACAAAAATAACAAAAATAACAAAAATAACAAAAATAACAAAAATAACAAAAATAACAAAAATAACAAAAATAACAAAAATAACAAAAATAACAAAAATAACAAAAATAACAAAAATAACAAAAATAACAAAAATAACAAAAATAACAAAAATAACAAAAATAACAAAAATAACAAAAATAACAAAAATAACAAAAATTACAAAAATAACAAAAATAACAAAAATAACAAAAATAACAAAAATAACAAAAATAACAAAAATAACAAAAATAACAAAAAAAACAAAAATAACAAAAATAACAACAATAACAGAAATAACAAAAATAACAAAAATAACAAAAATAACAAAAATAACCAAAAATAACAAAAATAACAAAAATAACAAAAATAACAAAAATAACAAAAATAAAAAAAATAACAAAAATAACAAAAATAAAAAAAATAACAAAAATAACAAAAATAACAAAAATAACAAAAATAACAAAAATAACAAAAATAACAAAAATAACAAAAATAACAAAAATAAAAAAAATAACAAAAATAACAAAAATAACAAAAATAACAAAAATAACAAAAATAACAAAAATAACAAAAATAACAAAAATAACAAAAATAACAAAAATAACAAAAATAACAAAAATAACAAAAATAACAAAAATAACAAAAATAACAAAAATAACAAAAATAACAAAAATAACAAAAATTACAAAAATTACAAAAATAACAAAAATAACAAAAATAACAAAAATTACAAAAATTACAAAAATAGCAAAAATAACAAAAATAACAAAAATAACAAAAATAACAAAAATAACAAAAATAACAAAAATAACAAAAATAACAAAAATAACAAAAATAACAAAAATAACAAAAATAACAACAATAACAAAAATAACAAAAATAACAAAAATAACAAAAATAACAAAAATAACAAAAATAACAAAAATAACAAAAATAACAAAAATAACAAAAATAACAAAAATAACAAAAATAACAAAAATAACAAAAATAACAAAAATAACAAAAATAACAAAAATAACAAAAATAACAAAAATAACAAAAATAACAAAAATAACAAAAATAACAAAAATAACAAAAATAACAAAAATAACAAAAATAACAAAAATAACAAAAATAACAAAAATAACAAAAATAACAAAAATAACAAAAATAACAAAAATAACAGAAATAACAAAAATAACCAAAATAACAAAAATAACAAAAATAACAAAAATAACAAAAATAACAAAAATAACAAAAATAACAAAAATAACAAAAATAACAAAAATAACAAAAATAACAAAAATAATAAAAATAACAAAAATAACAAAAATAACAAAAATAACAAAAATAACAAAAATAACAAAAATAGCAAAAATAACAAAAATAACAAAATTGACAAAAATAACAAAAATAAAAAAAATAACAAAAGTAACAAAAATAACAAAAATAACAAAAATAACAAAAATAACAAAAATAACAAAAATAACAAAAATAACAAAAATAACAAAAATAACAAAAATAACAAAAATAACAGATATAGCAGAAATGACAGAAATAGCAAAAAAAAAGCAAGAAAATAAAAAAAAAATAACTATAAATAGTAGTGAAATCAAAAATAACAAATATGAAAAAAAGAAGTTACTCACAGTTCCTTCCTTCTGTTAAAAAAATGCTAATTTGATACGTAAAAGCGAACGAAAATTGGACCAATTTTTTTTAATTGAGTAGCTGAAAAAATCTATTGAAACATAGAAATTTCTACAGAAAAATGAAGATTTGTTCTAGCTACCCGATATTGTTTATGTTTTAAGTTTCTTCTTTAAATTGAGATTCATTATGTAAAAATCAATCGACTTCCAAGTGAGTCCTAAAATACTTGTTTTATAAAATCGCATCTTCTTCATAGGGGTAAAAGGGGGCAAAATAGATCACGTTCTCTAATCTTTTCACCTGTTAATAGCCACTTCAAAATTACGCATTAAATACCTTTCAGTTCATTCCATAGGATTTCAAAGACATAAAATTTCATGTTCGAAGGACATATATAGAAAAAGGCTCAACATTGGGCAAATTAGGTCAAATAACACTCCACTCAATGGATTCGGGTAAATTAAGAGGTGGATTTAAGTTTCTGAGAAAACTTCACGTGTGATAAATGCTATTCCAGACACTCAAACCGGCCGCTTTGTGTTTTTTTAGGCTGAATTGGAATTGGAATTGGAAAGTGCATTGGACGGTTTATATGGATGACCCCCCCCCCTCCCTCATAAGTGGCCGTCTAAAAATTAGATTGCATTTGAACTAGAGGTTCTCATAATAAGCTTCCGTAACAAATATGAGCCTATTCGACTGGTGACTGATTTTTAAAATGTGCAACCATTGGGAAAAATCGGACAACATTATGCACGACACAAAATTTGCCTGTGCAACTATTGGGCACAGACAAGCTGTTTTAAATAATTTAAATAAACACCAAAATCATGTGCTTAGCAGTGCAACGATTGGCAAATCACCCTATTGAATCGGTACATGAACTCATGCTCATGTTCTGTAAGGCTGCAGCAAGGCTACATTTTTTTTTGAAGAACAGTAACTTAAGGCTTACTTACGGAATGTTTTTTTACCCTTGGCTCCGATGTAATTACCTGTAACGAAAAAAAAAAATGGAAAAACAAACTTTAGTTATCTCATGAACGTTGTACTATTTTTTTAAAATAATTTAAAGATACATGCTTAAGCTGTTATTCTATACTTATCTTCAATATATTTTTGTACAAAGCACTCAGTAAAATTATCAAATATTTATAAGTTCCATTGCAATAAATTCAATACCCTCCCAATTCGCCTCCCAACAAACTGCTTCTACTCATTGAAAATTGTCACATTTTCACCGGTTCAACGTTCATTCCTCCACTTGTCTAGGCAAACAATCCAGGGAAAGATGAAAAACAGACAAAAACAAGAAGGGCTCCAGCAGAAGCAAATTAAACAAACAAACGCATACAAGGCACTTTGTCTTTGCTAACGAACGCACGACTTCCGGTTTCTGGGAGTCTGCAAAGTTTCCTAAGCCTTCTCGCGTATGCAAATAAACTGCTTAAGTGTTATTTTCGAAAGCGTTTTTTTCTCTTCGTAGAAGGTGTTTGCGAAGACTAGAAGGGGGACTTCCCGTTTTCGATTGCTTTCGACTTTGAAGTTGCTGTCTCATCCTATGCAAGGGTAGGGACGAGTTAAATTAATAAGATTTGAAGAGTGAGCTACGTGGCGGGAAAAAAATGTGTTCATGAATATTTAAGAGCTTTTGACTTAGAGGATGGGGATTCCTGGGTAATTCTTTTCACTGGGAAAAATTCGGTGAAAGGGATCGTTGGTTTCAATTTTGAATTGCCTTACGGTAAGTTGTGACATCTCAATTTTGAATGGAGCAGTTTTAGAACGAATGAATGTCTTTTGCGTTCTAGATTCCAATATTAGGGGATTAATGGATGTATGGGAAAATTTTTAATCAAGAAGTTTCAAAAAACCGATCGAATATATTTTGTTGATTGTACCAAAAAAGCTGACCTGTATGCTGATTTGGACTTAATTTAGGGAAAGCACAAAGAGCTCACAATTTCAACTTTTACTCTAAAGAATTACCTAAAGGACTTCGGAATATTTATATGATTTTTTTATAGAACTGGCATATTTGTACCTAGCTCCAAACCTTATTTCAAGAATTTTGATGTTCCTAAAGCACCCAAAACTTAATTTTTGACTAAAGTGATTCGCTAATTTTTTTCAAGGGTTCTATACAACTGGAACAAACAAAAAATACAGAAAACAACGCATACGCATATGTAATTTTTGTTTCTTTTTGTGCCATTTTTGTCATTTTTGTCATTTTTGTCATTTTTGTCATTTTTGTTATTTTTGTCATTTTTGTCATTATTGTCATTATTGTCATTTTTGTCATTTTTGTCATTTTTGTCATTTTTGTCATTTTTATCATTTTTGTCATTTTTGTCATTTTTGTCATTTTTGTCATTTTTGTCATTTTTGTCATTTTTGTCATTTTTGTCATTTTTGTCATTTTTGTCATTTTTGTCATTTTTGTCGTTTTTGTCATTTTTGTCATTTTTGTCAATTTTGACATTTTTGTCATTTTTGTCATTTTTGTCATTTTTGTCATTTTTGTCATTTTTGTCATTTTTGTCATTTTTGTCATTTTTGTCATTTTTGTCATTTTTGTCATTTTTGTCATTTTTGTCATTTTTGTCATTTTTGTCATTTTTGTCATTTTTGTCATTTTTGTCATTTTTGTCATTTTTGTCATTTTTGTCATTTTTGTCATTTTTGTCATTTTTGTCATTTTTGTCATTTTTGTCATTTTTGTCATTTTTGTCATTTTTGTCATTTTTGTCATTTTTGTCATTTTTGTCATTTTTGTCATTTTTGTCATTTTTGTCATTTTTGTCATTTTTGTCATTTTTGTCATTTTGGTCATTTTTGTCATTTTAGTCATTTTTGTCATTTTTGTCATTTTTGTCATTTTTGTCATTTTTGTCATTTTTATCATTTTTGTCATTTTTGTCATTTTTGTCATTTTTGTCATTTTTGTCATTTTTGTCATTTTTGTCATTTTTGTCATTTTTGTCATTTTTGTCATTTTTGTCATTATTGTCATTTTTGTCATTTTTGTCATTTTTGTCATTCTTCATTTTGGTCATTTTTGTCATTTTTGTCATTTTTGTCATTTTTGTCATTTTTGTCATTTTTGTCATTTTTGTCATTTTTGTCATTTTTGTCATTTTTGTCATTTTTGTCATTTTTGTCATTTTTGTCATTTTTGTCATTTTTGTCATTTTTGTCATTTTTGTCATTTTTGTCATTTTTGTCATTTTTGTCATTTTTGTCATTTTTGTCATTTTTGTCATTTTTGTCATTTTTGTCATTTTTGTCATTTTTGTCATTTTTGTCATTTTTGTCATTTTTGTCATTTTTGTCATTTTTGTCATTTTTGTCATTTTTGTCATTTTTGTCATTTTTGTCATTTTTGTCATTTTTGTCATTTTTGTCATTTTTGTCATTTTTGTCATTTTTGTCATTTTTGTCATTTTTGTCATTTTTGTCATTTTTGTCATTTTTGTCATTTTTGTCATTTTTGTCATTTTTGTCATTTTTGTCATTTTTTAAATGTAGCCTAAGAGAAGGCGATACACGAAAATAAATATTGCCTGAATTTATGCAACTGCTTTTGATAATAATTTTGTACTTTGCGCAGATGTCTCAGACTATATTTGTGTGGTTTTTATCAATTTTCCAGAAACTTAATATTGAACCTAAAGAAAGTTTTAACCTTATGCAGTACAAATCTTTTTGCATTTATCAATAGTGAAGTTCTGATAAATAGAACTGATTCAAGGGTTGACTGAAACTTTTCTCACCTGTTCCCGGAGGATATTTTCAGTCCCTATTCACCCTTCGGGGGAAACTACTCAGACGATTTGGTTGAACAAGAGCGAATAAAATGATAAAAAACTAAGCGAAGAAGTTTTTTTTTCGTTCTTCTCAATACGGAATAAATTCCACAACTTTCGAAAAAGGAAAATGCGCATAGAGTCACGTTTCCGGGGTGGCAGCAAAATGATCGTATCCAGAAGCATCCGACAGTGGCACCTTTCTTGTCTTTTCTGTTACTCGGTACAACCTAACAGTTTTGTCTGTTCTGTGAAGCATCGTTATGCGCTGGAAAAATATATCCATGGTCTGTCTTAGTTTTCCACCTGCCAGGTGAGGGAAATGTGGTTCGGTTGGGGTTTTTAGGTGGTTAAAAAGTTTTTCCTTTCGGCTTCTTGTCAGCTAGCGAGACGTAGCGGTTATTTCGCTGCTGCTGCAGACGATGGCGTGTAGTTTTCTCGAAACTCTCGTGGTTTAAGGTTATGTTAGAATATCGCTCTAGTCGATTGCATTAAGCGGTAAGAGCTAGGTGCTACAAAATTGTCTAGAGTTACCGATGTATTTTTTCTGAATTCTTAATTAATTGGTTGCCTAAACACAGGCGTTCAATATCATGCAATTATATTGTTTTTGTTTCGTTAGGTTGTTATAAATCTAGACGCACATAAATCTAAAATACCACAATGAACATCTCAGCGATTTTCTTAATTTCAAACTCCTTACGGATAGTAACCCTGTAGGTTTCTTCTGGAGGTGAACGACAATTTTCTACGTCTTGTTCTAGTTGGGTTTGGTCCCTCCCAGAAGGAGCTGCAATTTTATGAAAATTCAGCTAAGTAAGGAAGTGAACAAGCTGATGATGCCCAGGCTCATTGGTGAATCATAATAATAATTTGGGAATGGTTTGCGATGCATTTCAATTAACATAATTCTGAGTAAGCAAACCATTCGTTGCTCCTCTCATCTGGGAATTTGCACTTACAAATGAAATTTTGATTCGAAAGTCTTGTTGATTTTTATGATATTCCATATCTTGCACTTAGAAATACTGATTTAAAATAAATTGTAGAAAAATATTTTATAAGAATAGTTAGCTTATGTAGAAGTTAGATTATTTTGAATGATTTTCAAGATTTTTCTTTTGTATCACCGAAATTTTTTTTCCTAAAATTTCACGTGTCTCATACCAAGCTGACATTTTTTTGCCAATAAAGGCATAGCGAATTTCGGTTCCCACTCAGGGGAATAGATTATAAGATTTTTTTTCCCTCGATAATATTTTGCACACCCAAGAAAAAAAAACGCTCTAAGAAACACATGTGACCTAACGAGAAAATTTGCCATGCCAGCCAGACAGAGGGAAGAAGTGGGCCATTGTGATTAGGCACAGCTGACATGCCAAATTTTCCGGAAACTTTTTCCATAAACATACCGCGCTGCAGGATTCTGGGTCGATTTTTGCATGCCTGATTTCGTGGCAGTCTCGGGCTGATATCAGGGGGAGATTTTTGTTATTGGTTGAGTTTATATTGAGTTTAAAGGATGAAATTAGGATATGCTTAAGAATAATTACCGATCATTTGGATTTAAAGGATGAAAATCACCCTACGAAACACTTGCAATTCCAGATCCATAAAAAGTTCATGGGAACACGGATGTTCCGCAGTTTTGTGGAAGATCTTTCCACTATTTTACTGCTATTAACCCTCCACCCTCAATTTTTACCCGTTACAATCCCTGGAGTGTCAATTTGAAACTCCTGACTAAAACCAATAAATCTCTCTCGTTTTCCAACCGATTTTTTACAAAACTTTTAGTTTTGGGAACCTCGTAATAAACTAAAATATGTTTCTCAGACATTATTCACCTACAACACTTCAGTTTTCCGTTTTTCAAAATCTAAGAGAAAAAAAACGAAAAACATGCTTCTGAAAAGACTGTAGATCAGCTACGGAATGCTAAAAAAAATACATTGCGAAACGTAGCGAAATTTTTTTTTCAGAACAATCGCCAATCGCCTTTAGTCGCCATATAAAGGAAAATTTCTTTGATTTTGGGACAAATAAAAATTCCTTTGTTTCTAATCTGTTTTCCTTTACTTAAAAGAATTTTTCATCTTTGAAATTAAAACAAATTCTTTGATTCAAAGTTTTTTTTAGTTCAAAGAATAAATCTATTGTTTCAAATTTTTTTTCTTTAGAATCAAATTCATTATGCATTGTTACAAATAAAAAGGAGTTCGTTTGAAAACTAAGTTATGGTCAAAACAATTTTGCATGTTTGTTTTAACGGTCGGACTATTGGGTGAAATTTATCTGAACATGATCAAACTTTAGCTAAAATGAAGTAAGTCTTCAAAAATGCTACAACTGAATATCCATAGAGTAAGTTCAACTCATTAGCTTCCAAATCAGCTTACCGGATAGACAATACGTTATTTGATAACAGAGATACGCATGAAATAAAAAACCATGTTTAAGAAGACTGATCCAAAACTTTTGGCCGTTGCATACTGCGGGGTGATCCCAAACTTTTGGACGATTACTTAAGGGGGGGGTAGGGTCTAACGGGTAAAAATAAACACCATTTTCACGATTTTTTTCTAGAGCTATCGTTCAAACAAATGTATTCAAATTTTTTGCATTATATAAAGCATTGTTAAAAGAACATTTAGTAATTTTTTCGTAGAAAAATATTGAAAAATGAGCCGGTGACGGAGCATTTTCGAGGATGCCTTTTAGAAAACAGGATTTGCGGTGGACACTGTATCTCAGCACAGAATCATCTGAAATTAAAAAATCAGAGCAAAATATTTTTAATAGATGTTTTTCTGGACCCCAACGTTTTTATTTTACTTAAAAATTTTTTTATGAAATTTTTGTGGCTGTTTGAAGTAAAAACTACGATTTTTCACGAAAAAATCCGCCATTTTTTATCTGTAAAATCTCCCCAAAGTAAAAAAATAAAAAAAGAAAAACGTTGGGGTCTGGTATTTTATATGTAGAAAACATGTTCCAAATTTTAAAAGAATCGGATAAGTAGTTTTCAAATGACGATGTCCACGGACTTTAAAAACGTGCTTTCGAGAAAAACGCGTTTGAAGTTTCTGCTCTGGCTATCTTGCAGTATTAGATTGGAGGAGATAAAGGCCTATAATTTCTACAGTTTTGCTTCAATTGACTTGAAAATTTGACACAACATTCTTGAAATGTTTTACAATAAGAAAATAAAAAAATAAAAAAATCGATTTTTTGAAAGTGTTAGACCCTACCCCCCCCTTAAGCAGCTATTTTATTTATTTTAAGGACATTGCAAATTTTTGCACGAAATCAAACAAATGTGTTTTGATAAGTATGAAAAAAGGATTCGCATGCAACTCGAATTTTGAAATTTGGTCGACCTCATCTTGAGATGATCGGGTTTCAATTTTAAGTACATTTTTTGGAAAATGTCCCAACTTTAAACTAAGTTTAGGTAATATAATCTTAACATATGCTTTTTGTCAAAAACATACAAAGAAGGTTTCGCTCACGATCTTTCGAATGAGATCTAAAAAATTGCGTTATGTCATAAGATAGCTAAGATATGGCTGATCTAAATTTTCATGTTTTTGAAGGGGTGATCCCAAACTTTTGGGTGGCAGTGTATATATGTAGATTGTCAATTTTTTCCTTATCAATTAAGTTTTGCGTAGAACTAAAGTAGTTTGCTATTATAAAACTAAGCTTCTGTCAATTTTTCTGCGAAGGTTTTAGATGGTTTAAAACACTTCAATATGATAACTTGCTGCAACTTCAAGTTTTTAAACAAAAATGAGTTTCTTGCTTCATAATGATAAAGGGATGAGAATAAATCAAAACTGTATTTTGCTCTCAACAACATGCACTTCAGGCAAATAGCTTTATCGCTCAATTTGTACCAGAAGCTTAAAATAAATACCCCCATACAGCCAAAAACAAAATCGACGACACAGCACCCGGTCCTCTTTGAAACGAAACCCCCCTAGCAATTATGAACTTAAATTAATAATTTACGAACTTATTTGGGGGAAGAATAATAGCGGAATTGACTTAATGAAAAAGCTTTCTCTGCAATTTGGAGCGCCTGTAGGAAAAAAAAGCAGAAATCCTCCGAATCGGATTACATTTTCACAACTCTTTTTGAATGCTGATGCCACGTTTTTACTTCCGGCGGCAGCCACACAACCAGATTCGAAAAAGCCTGCAATAAATTCCGCTCTCAAGCTGTCGATGCGCGAAAAGATAAAAGGCGTCTCGTTGTTTCGGTGTGGACATTTTTCCGGGGAGACGGAAAAAGTTGGCTGGCATGGAAAACAAATTTTATACCTTCCCGCACCTTTGAGCGGTGCCGCGGAATGCAAAATTTGTGCGGTTTTTCCTTTTTTTGCAAGGCCCCATCCCACCATATATATTTTACAGCGGCTGTGCTATATTATTAAAAATGCCACCTTTCTGTGGCAGAAATACCGCACTCTTTTTCGGTTAGCTTTTATTATTTTCGGTTAGCTTTTTCTCTTTCGAAATGTTAATATTTGCTGACGGAAAAGCACATATGAATGGTTTAAAATAATTGATTTATGCCATTAGTGACAGTTCTGTACGGAAGAATCGTAAAAGGAGGATTTTCTAAAAATTAGTATCTTGCGACGAATATTTAAAATCACTTTGATCTTTTTTATTGGAAAACTATTCCAAATCATGATAAGTGTTTAGAAAGAAAATAAAAAGATGAAAATGGAATCTGAATGAAATTATTACCAGATCATAGAATTCTACAAAATCAACAATGTGTATATTTCATAAGGATGACAGCTCTAATAGCCATGATGAATTCTATAAATTGTCAGTTTTCATTTCGTTGATTGGCCCAAAATTTAGTACCATCGGACTCCATTCAGGGGTGCCTCAAGACGCTCAAAGTTCTGAATTTTGTTTATTTACTCTGAGAAATTCGTAATGTGCAGACCAAAATAATTCGGAAAATCGGCATTTTCAATTTCGACGACTAATGGCTTAAGACTGTAAGTCGAAGCGTCGAAATTTGGTGTTATTTCAAAAAACAAAATTTTAAACGAAATTCGACTTTCTGCGATCTGTTTTGGAGCTTGTACGGCTTGTAAAATTAATCACAATTTGCTTTAAACCACATTTTGAATGATTTAATGGCATTTTGAACATAATTGTATATTACAGTTGCCCTAAAAACCTAAAATATATAATGAAAAAAAAAAAAAAAACTTTGAATATGACAATGCTCACCGATATGTCATTAAAAACATAAAAAAATGACAAAAATGACAAAAATGACAAAAATGACATAAATTACAAAAATGACAAAAATGACAAAAATGACAAAAATGACAAAAATGACAAAAATGACAAAAATGACAAAAATGACAAAAATGACAAAAATGACAAAAATGACAAAAATGACAAAAATGACAAAAATGACAAAAATGACAAAAATGACAAAAATGACAAAAATGACAAAAATGACAAAAATGACAAAAATGACAAAAATGACAAAAATGACAAAAATGACAAAAATGACAAAAATGACACAAAATGCCAAAAACGACAAAAATGACAAAAATGACAAAAATGACAAAAATGACAAAAATGACAAAAATGACAAAAATGACAAAAATGACAAAAATGACAAAAATGACAAAAATGACAAAAATGACAAAAATGACAAAAATGACAAAAATGACAAAAATGACAAAAATGACAAAAATGACAAAAATGACAAAAATGACAAAAATGACAAAAATGACAAAAATGACAAAAATGACAAAAATGACAAAAATGACAAAAATGACAAAAATGACAAAAATGACAAAAATGACAAAAATGACAAAAATGACAAAAATGACAAAAATGACAAAAATGACAAAAATGACAAAAATGACAAAAATGACAAAAATGACAAAAATGACAAAAATGACAAAAATGACAAAAATGACAAAAATGACAAAAATGACAAAAATGACAAAAATGACAAAAATGACAAAAATGACAAAAATGACAAAAATGACAAAAATGACAAAAATGACAAAAATGACAAAAATGACAAAAATGACAAAAATGACAAAAATGACAAAAATGACAAAAATGACAAAAATGACAAAAATGACAAAAATGACAAAAATGACAAAAATGACAAAAATGACAAAAATGACAAAAATGACAAAAATGACAAAAATGACAAAAATGACAAAAATGACAAAAATGACAAAAATGACAAAAATGACAAAAATGACAAAAATGACAAAAATGACAAAAATGACAAAAATGACAAAAATGACAAAAATGACAAAAATGACAAAAATGACAAAAATGACAAAAATGACAAAAATGACAAAAATGACAAAAATGACAAAAATGACAAAAATGACAAAAATGACAAAAATGACAAAAATGACAAAAATGACAAAAATGACAAAAATGACAAAAATGACAAAAATGACAAAAATGACAAAAATGACAAAAATGACAAAAATGACAAAAATGACAAAAATGACAAAAATGACAAAAATGACAAAAATGACAAAAATGACAAAAATGACAAAAATGACAAAAATGACAAAAATGACAAAAATGACAAAAATGACAAAAATGACAAAAATGACAAAAATGACAAAAATGACAAAAATGACAAAAATGACAAAAATGACAAAAATGACAAAAATGACAAAAATGACAAAAATGACAAAAATGACAAAAATGACAAAAATGACAAAAATGACAAAAATGACAAAAATGACAAAAATGACAAAAATGACAAAAATGACAAAAATGACAAAAATGACAAAAATGACAAAAATGACAAAAATGACAAAAATGACAAAAATGACAAAAATGACAAAAATGACAAAAAGGCCAAAAACGACAAAAATGCCAAAAATGACAAAAATGACAAAAAGTACAAAAAAGACAAAACAGACAAAAATGACAAAAATGCCAAAAACGACAAAAATGACAAAAATGCCAAAAACGACAAAAATGACAAAAATGACAAAAATGACAAAAATGACAAAAATGACAAAAATGACAAAAATGACAAAAATGACAAAATGACAAAAATGACAAAAATGACAAAAATGACAAAAATGACAAAAATGACAAAAATGACAAAAATGACAAAAATGACAAAAATGACAAAAATGACAAAAATGACAAAAATGACAAAAATGACAAAAATGACAAAAATGACAAAAATGACAAAAACGACAAAAATGACAAAAATGACAAAAATGACAAAAATGACAAAAACGACAAAAATGACAAAAATGACAAAAATGACAAAAATGACAAAAATTACAAAAATGACAAAAATGACAAAAGTGACAAAAATGTCAAAAATGACAAAAATGTCAAAAATGACAAAAATGACAAAAATGACAAAAATGACAAAAATGACAAAAATGACAAAAATGACAAAAATGACAAAAATGACAAAAATGACAAAAATGACAAAAATGACAAAAATGACAAAAATGACAAAAATGACAAAAATGACAAAAATGACAAAAATGACAAAAATGACAAAAATGACAAAAATGACAAAAATGACAAAAATGACAAAAATGACAAAAATGACAAAAATGACAAAAATGACAAAAATGACAAAAATGACAAAAATGACAAAAATGACAAAAATGACAAAAATGACAAAAATGACAAAAATGACAAAAATGACAAAAATGACAAAAATGACTAAAATGACAAAAATGGCAAAAATGACAAAAATGACAAAAATGAAAAAAAATGACAAAAATGACAAAAATGACAAAAATGACAAAAATGACAAAAATGACAAAAATGACAAAAATGACAAAAATGACAAAAACGACAAAAATGACAAAAATGACAAAAATGACAAAAAATGACAAAAATGACAAAAATGACAAAAATGACAAAAATGACAAAAATGACAAAAATGACAAAAATGACAAAAATGACAAAAATGACAAAAATGACAAAAATGACAAAAATGACAAAAATGACAAAAATGACAAAAATGACAAAAATGACAAAAATGACAAAAATGACAAAAATGACAAAAATGACAAAAATGACAAAAATGACAAAAATTACAAAAATGACAAAAATGACAAAAATGACAAAAAGTTCGAAAGTTCGATACTACACTTATTTCTCTGTCGCTTGTTTTTTGCATTTCGTTTTTGAACTCTCTCACTCTTTCTATATTTTTAATCGACCATCAACTCTCCAAAACGCTATTTCACACTTTCATCGATTAATACACGATTAGTTAAAACTAAATTTTTTTCTTATTTCTTATCTGTGCTAGGTATAAATAATAAGATTTCGGCTGAGATAAATTTTCAAATATTAAATTTTCGAAAAAGTATTCAGATTTTTCTATGTTTTCACAAATAACTTTTTTTTTTGCAAAAGTATTTGTAAAATTGGTTTCGCATATAATTTTTTGGAAATAATCAGCTTAAACTTTAGGATTTATGCTTCCGTTTATATGATTTCCGAATATTTGATTGTAAAAAAAAGTGCTTATTTTTTTTGACTAAGCCGTTTTCTTATTACTGCTAGAATGTAATATCTTTGCTACAGCTAGAATGTAATGTCTTTGCTACGACTTTAAACAGATGAGGATCATCAACATAATTATTAAAGTCATCATATAATTGTTTTAGTCGATGAGAACTTCATTTTTTTTTTGTTTTAATATTTAACTTTGGTTTGAAATTGTCCCACAAATATATTGTATTGTAAAACAGTATTGTTATCTATTTGATGAACAATGCTAAAATATTGTTAACAATTAGATTCACATTTGATTATTTTTCTTTTTTCAGAATCAAACTTTTTTTTTCACTAAGGCACTCTTCAAAAACTAAGTCTTGGCCTTCACATCGAAATAGTTTGTATTTTTTTATGTGATATTTTTCTTAAGAAAACTTTGAAGATTGCGGCTGAATTGAAAAAAAATGAGTTGCAGAAAAAGTGTTTGAAATATCCAATGTTTTTGCAAGTGATATTGTTTGCAAAATTTCTGTAAAAAATTGTTTTCGACTTTAATTTGTAATTGAAAATTGAGTATTTTTATGTTTTAGTTAATTTTACGTGAATTACGTATTCATAGTCGTTAATAATGGATCTCCGGCTTCCCAGCGATGTCCTTTTTGTTTTTTTTTTCATAATAGTTTATCAGGATCTTCGCCTTCCTATCGAAGTCCTTGTTTTTTTTAATGTTTTTTTGTTTGAATTTTTTTTTGAATCTTTTTTTTTCACACTAATTGAATCTTCCCCCCCCCCCCTTGTCCTAGCTAAATGCTAACTAGGATCTTTGCCGTCTCATCAAAATCCCTATTTTTGTTACGATTATTTTTTATTTTTCTTTCTTTATTTAGGAGCTTCGCCTTCCCATCGAAGTCCATTTATTTGAAATCACCAGGATCACCGCAATCTCATCGAAGTCTTTTTTTGCAAATTTTATATGTATTTTTTTAAGGATCTCCTTCCCAACGAAGACCTTATTTTAGTTTAATCACAATATAGGCTCATAGTCCCTCACCTAATCCATGGTTCTTACCGACTGTGCCAATGTCGTATTCTCATAACTTTTAGACGAGAATGAACAATCTGCGTCCATCGTCTCGAAAGTTCGTTACTAAACTGATTTTTCCGTTGCTTGTTTTTTTGCATTTCGTTTTTGAACTCTCTCACTCTTTCTTTCTTTATAATCGATCACCAACCCTCCAAAACGATTATCACACTTTCATCGATGAATACACGATTAGTAAAAACTAACCTTTTTTCTTATTTCTTATCTTAGATATGTATAAATAATTCTTGTTAATTTTTCCAAAAATCTTAAACTAATTCATCATTATGCTACAATTAGATGACCTGTAAACTATTTATTTTGGTCAATAAATTGGATTTTTCGTCTGTTCCAGTACTTTTGGTGTGAAAAGGCTGATAAAAAACGAACACTAAATGAAAATTAATTCTTCGACACCAGGAATAGTTTGTCTGATGATAGCACAAAAAGACTCTAACAAAAAGTTGGATGTATATGCTACGGCTTTAACACGCCATTTGGTAAAAAAAGTGTATTCGAACTCATTGAACACCCTGTATATTCTCCCTATTTATTCTGCTAAGTTATTAAAGGGATGTGTTTCGTATAAGTATTGATTATTTAATAAAAAGAACGTGTTTGCAAATTAAAGAATTTATTTCATTGAATCGTTTTTACACCTCTATCTTTTTGTTGATTTTCTCGTTGCTGAATAATAATAATAAAAAAAAGAACGATTGAAATTGAATTTTCTTAAGCGCGGTGTACACACTGCTTGGGGACGTTGAATTTGATCGTCTTCGATGGGGTCTTGTTGCTCATGTCAGGATTGGCTCCCTTGAGGATTTGCTTCTTGTACATTTGAGCAGCCGCGTTGGTTGACTCGGTACAGTAGACGTCAACGTATTTGCCTTCAGATTTGACAGCTTGGCAAAGAGAGCTGCAGGCCGGAAGAGGACGGAGGGTGAAGCAGATCTTTCCTTCCTGTTCAACTACTTGAACCTGGTGTTTGGTTTCGCAGCTCTTTTCGGTGTACTTCTGCTGGGATGGATCATGTTCGCTTGATTCCGAAGAAGACGAAGACGAAGAATCGCTACGAGACTGGGAGCTGCTCGACGACGAAGAGGAAGAATCGGACTCGGACGAAGAGCTGGAAGATTCAACGTTGTGGTTGTAGTAGCGATAACGTTTGCGTCCAGCTTCGGTCTCGCTGATCACATTGCCGTACAGATGTTCGACCTTCACGCACTGTTCCTTCTGCTTTTGTTCCGAGGCGATCGCGAAAGCCTTGGCTGGGCCAGAGCATTCCTGTCCAGTGACGGCCCAGGAAGCGGCGAACAGTTCCGGTTTGCGCATAATGCATTGACGCGGGGTAACGAAGTCATCTTCACCTTGCTTGTTGTTGGTACCGCACAGACCGACCGTGTTGTCGTAGTAGGACTGGCTAGAGAAGATACGGGCACGGTATCCGTCGGTGACGATCATGAACTCACCGTCGTGGATATCGAGCAGAACTTCCTTTCCTGGCAGAGCATGAACGCGCAGAGCTGGCTGTTTGCTTCCATCGTGAGTGTACATTGGGATGGTATGTTTCTCCTGAACTTGCAGTGGTTTGTCATCAACGATCACCTGAGGAACTTCAGCTCCGTTTGGAATGATCTCAACATTCAAATCCAGACGCCAGTTCTGGCCCACAATGACCTTCAAACGTTGCTGCTTGTTTTCATCGGTGCGGGTCAAAATGGTGACCTGTTCGTGGTTTTCGAATCCGTTGCTCCAACGCTTCTCTTCGTCCGATCGATAGAAGTGCGAGTGTGGAGATCCAACAGTCAGATCCGGCTTGACGGTGTGGACAGCCACGTGCCAGCAGCTTCCAGTGTTGTAATCGTAGGTGCGGCCATCGAAAGTGTTGATGTATTTAGGAGACACCGTACAAGATGCTGTAAAAGTCCAAAGTAGTTAAAGTTCAGCATGATTTTAAATAAAATTAAAAAAAACTTACGGTTCATCTGTCCACGGTAAGCGTAAGTGGCGACTCGTTCGTTCCAGTCCAGGGCAGGGTGCACCAGCATTAGGTATTTCATCCATTCACTACGGATTGGCTGTTGTTCGATTTCAATCTTACGGTTTTCGGTGATCAAGGTGATGTTGGCGTAATCAGCACGTGGAGCAAGGTCAATCTTGAGCTGAGCCTGGTTATGTTTTCCCTCGTGGCTGATAACATCTTCAGCAATACGCAGTGGAACCATAGCAAGAATCCAGTTAATTAGCTTGTGAGTAGCCTGACGGGCGTAAGCAGGAACGTCCTTGAAGTCAACGTCGAAGGTATATTCATTGAGATAGCTTGCTTGACGAGTGACGTTCTGGCATTCGGGAAGCTGGAAGTATCCTTGGTCCATCTGTTCCTTGCATTGTTGGCCGATCTTGGAAATACGGAGCTCATGACGGTAGGTATCGGTTTGGTGCAGTTTAGATTTAACGGATACCAGGGCACCGCCTTGACACTTTTCGCCGAAAGCGAGTTCAACGTTCATCGAAGATTCTACATCATTGTTCAAAGCGTTCAAGAAGTTCAACATTGGTACGTTGGGATATTTCTGGGACAAGTTCAGGCAAATTTGTCCTTGTTTCTGAGAACCGACGGCAAGGTACGGGCTAGCTGAAGCGAACACCAAAAGGCGTGATTTTTCATCGACCACAGATTCAGCGTTGGATACAGTCAGGACGAACTCGGCCTTCTGGGAATGTCCTTCGAACTCAAGTCCGATATCGACAACACGGCCTTGGCTGTTGCGAATTCCAGCTCCAGCGTTCTTCAAGAACTGTTCTTGGCGACGGCTGCTAGCCGGGCTGAACACGACCGGGTGAGCCAGATTTAATTCGTTGAATAACCCATCATAACCGTGACGTGCCTTCGGGTGCTTGATTTCAGAGCGCTCAAAGTCTTGAGTTTCATCAACAGTCTTGGACTGGACGGTGAATTTGATATTTTTGACAGCGGTGCGCTGGGCGTCGTACCACAAATTCAACTGATGGTAATGATAAGATTGGGAAGCGAATGGATAAGACAAAGCAGAAATGAAATCATGCTCCTGGATACGTTCGGCAATGTAAGCCATATCGAAGGCAGGCTGGTCGTGTTTAGCTTGAACGCGCAGAGCAAATCCGGTAATGTGTTCACCGATGGTTTTCTCAAACGATTTGGGGCTGGCCTCTGAATCGTGGAGGATCTTGGCAGTCGGGATATCGGCAACTGGGCGGAGGTCAGTGATGTCCTTGTAAACAGTGTATGGCCAGGAGCTAGCGTGAGCGATAAGAACATCCTTCTTGGGTTCCAAAGGTTGGAAGTTGATTTCGTAGTTGTCGTTCAACAGGTCAAATTTGGCATTGAGGCTCAATGGGAGGTTGAAGTGTTGCTTCTTTTGGAAACCGGCAATATAACGCTGGTGATCGAATGGAGTGTTGAATCCGACCTTAGCGTCGAGCATGCGGGAGAACACAGCGTTGATATCAGCAGTAACATTGGCGAGGAATGGAACGTGGACATGATCATCGTTATCGTTTTCAGGATGTCCGGCAGGGCGTTCAGCAACATCCGGGGAAGTTTCTGCGCTGGCTTCGATTTCAAGCTTAACCAGAGTTGGAACTTGGAGAACAAAAGTGAACGGGAAACCAGTTTCCAATGGCATGGCAACGACCATGGTATTGTCCTGGTAGATCTTGGTGGCATTGAAGGTGACTCCGTGTTTCAGGTCCTTCATAACCTTTCGCACTTGAGATGGAATCTGTTCAATGGTGCTGTTATCGAAAGCAAAGAGATGAGGAGCGTTGAAGAGCTCGAACAGAACCTGACCTTCAACTTGTTCGACATCCTCTGGATCAATGTTCAAAAGTTTAGCGATTCTTTCAGTGGACCAGGGTTGCTCAGATTTCGGTCCGTACTTCCTGTTGACCTTGTCTTGTTCTTCCTTGTTTTTACGGTTTCTCAGCATGATTCTGGTTTGTTCTTTGATGGAAGCAATTTTATTGTCCAAAAGATCGAACAAAGCATCCATGTTGGACACGATGTAATGGTAGGAAGAGATCTTCTTCAATCCTCCGAGGTTCTTGTGCAAATGCCAAACAGCTCCAGTCGGAACCGGGTGGTTGTTTGATGCGATTAGACCGGCTTGCAGACGGTAGGACAGATCCATTTCCTTGAGAGCATAGCTACGCAGAGTGGCATAAGAATGCTGAAGACCGAAATCGATTGGGTTCAACATATTCACAGCAGCCTTGGCGTTCTGGATCAATTCAGAGTTCTCGTCGTAATCCTCAGCCTCAGCAGCAGATTCAATCAAGCTTTTGACCAAAGCGCTGACCTGAGCATCACTTTCGCTGGTTTGTTCAGCCATACGTTGCAGCATCGAAACCGGTGGGGAAGTGCGCATCAGAAGCAGAACAGCAGCGCTACGGACCTCATTGGTGTCAGCGGTGTTTTGGTAAATCTTGTAGAGGATAGTGCGAGCAAGCTTCGGGTAGTTTTCGACCAGACGATCCAGAGACATGACAATGGCAAAACGCTGGAAATCAGTGACTGGGATCTTTCCCTCCAGGTAAGGTTCGTAGACGTTCAAGATTTCTGGGTGTCCAAGGTTACCGAGAGCACGTACATAGACCTGGATTTGTTCACTCTTAGCTTCCTTAACGGCATCGCGCAGCTGATGGGCCAACCATGGGATGACTTTGTGGGCCACAATTTTGTACTTAGCATCGGCCATACGTCCAAAACTGTTGACTGGGTAATAATTGACAGCAGATCGGTTGTTGACGTGAGCACGGTTCAAGAAATCGGTAACGGCAAGCAGAGCGGTAGCGTTGAGGGGTCCTTGGTGCTGAACAGCAGATGAGGTAGCCATGAGGAAGAACTCATGCATCTGGGTTTCGGTTGGGAAGTGGAGGCTCTTGGGAAGAGTAGCAACGACGGTGGCAGCTTCGATTCCACGCAGTTTCTTCTCTTCGATGTATTGCTTGATGACGGTGAAAGCAGGAGGAGTACCAGCTTCGGCCAGAGCATCACGAAGTACGTTCCAGCTGTCGACGCGGATGGCGAACTTTTCGCTGTGGTTATCTCCATTGGAGCGTTCCTTCTCCGAAACGAACAATTTCTGGGCAATATCGTAAAGCTGTTGGTGATCCATGGTGCGGATAAGACGGGTAACGGTGTTGAATTTGGCCAGGGTGTTGAATTTGGGAATGGTTGAAGGGTTCTGCAGTTCCTTGGCGATTTTGTTGATCATTTCTGGAACAACTCGGAAGGCGTCTACGTTGCGAGCATTCTGCACGTTTCCGCCCTTGTAGCCGGTAGCAAACGGAAGCAGAGGGCTAGCAGGGGCTTCCTTCATGTTATCCGGTCGTGGTTGGTAGAATTCATCGCTGTTGCTCAGGGATTCGGAAGACGATGAGCTGCTGGAAGAGGAAGAGCTGCTGCTAGACGATGAAGAGGAAGAAGAAGAAGAAGATGCAGATGGGTTTTGCTTGGTGCGGCGTTTTTCGGAAGACTCTGATGACGAAGAGCTGGAGTCATCGGAGCTGCTGGAATCGGATGAGGTATCGTTCTTACGGCTCAGACGGTACTGATCCTGTTTGTAGGCTTCGTAGTATTTCTTTTCCTTCTGGGCGTTCAAATCACGAGTTCTGCGAAGCAGTAGTTTACTACCAGCCATCTTCAGATCGTCTTTGTATTGTTCGGCTGGGCTGATTTTAGCGTTGTCCTTTTCTTCTGAGCTGGAAGAGCTGGAATCCGAAGATTCCGAAGACGAAGAGGAGGAGGAGGAAGAGGAAGATGACGAAGAGGAAGAGGAAGAGGAAGATGAGGAGGAGGAAGAAGAAGATGAGTTCTCCTGCTCTGGACGAACGTGGTTGTCTTTGTCTTCTGGAAGGTTGTAGCTGTAGACCAGTCCGACGAATACGGCACGATCTTCTGCTGGGGCCATTGGTTCGCGAGAGGCTTTCTTGATCTGGCTCAAAGTAACGTTAACCTGAGCAACGACCATGGCGTTTTGCTTGCTGACCAAAGATGGGCTCACAACAATTTTGCTAACCGTAGTCGATGACTGGATAGTGTAGTTCCATGGGTTTCCGGTAACAAAAATACGGCTGACGGCATTCTTGTTCAGAATGTTGCCCATTTGGTTGATGTTTGGCTTGATGTTCGAGGCACCAGTGATACCGAAGTGATATCCCATGCGTCTCTCGCAGCTGCTGAAGTTCCGGGACTTAACGACTTCCAAGATTTGGTCATTTTCCTGCAGGTACTGAGGTTGGGGAACCCATTCCTTGTGCGATTGGATCTTGTACTTAGGGATAGCGTTGATATCGTACAAGGTAGCGCATTCGCCAGCAATCGATGGTTCCATCGTAGAGTAGACAGCGGTGATGGTTTCATTTTCGGGCAATTGATTGTACTTGGACTTGATCAAATTGGCTCCCAGCAGATCGACCTGCAGTTGGCTGACGTACGACTTCAGGATGTTCACTTCGTGGTTCGGAATAGTCTTCTCCACATACAGACCCTTGATGGCTCCCTTCTTGTACTTGATACCGAAAGGCTTCGTGCTCAGGGGCATGGATTTCCAGGAAAGTTTCAGGGAGGCTGGGTTGGTCCTGTGTCCTTCCGGAAGTTTTTCGTTGACTTGGGCATACAGAGGCCGTTCGATCCAGCCAACGACATAGCCGTCGCTCTTTGGGCTGATAATCATCTTAGCCCGAGTGAGCACTCCGGTCCACTGTTCAGTAATATCGGGCAAGGCGGTCATGGTTTTCGTGGTGACATTGTAGACATAAACCTGGTTTGGTTCCCATGCGAGGTGATCTCCGTGGTACTGCTTGGCACCACCTTGGATTACATCAGCGTACTTGAAGTTTTCATTGCTTGCCTTTTCGGCAAAGCAGGTTCCCACTGAAAACAACAAAAATAAACCATTTTAAACACTGTCACTACTAAATCAAAATCTCAGAATCATTACCCAAAAGGATGAGAACGAAGTTAAACCACATCTCGAATTCTTTTCACTTTTTCACTTGATCAGTTTTATTTATTCCAACTTGAGGTATTCAATCTTCCAACTGTTCTCCGATGAACAGGAGAAGATGTCTGTCTTGTCCGAAGAATCTCGCAGCGTTTTAAAGGAAAATTTACCTTACTTTGCAGAAAAATTATATTTCATTCAATAAAGGATTCGGTTTCGAATCAAGTAGGAGTAACGACCTCGACCAACGATAGTATTTAGCCGTGCTGCAATCGGCAGGTTTCCGGTATTTTGTTTACAACGATCGAGTCCGATCGAGTTCAGCGATAAGGGATGGAAGAAACGCAACTCACCTTTTGGGAGAAGTCCATTTTCGATGACCTTTGCTTCCAGCAGCAATCGGGGCAGCAGCAAACAGATTGCAGTTATGATATGTATGAAAGCCGAAGTTGGTCCGCCATGAATCCAAAGAGCGCTGCGAATGGAAAAAAGATCACGGAACGGATTAGTGGGTTAATACCTTTCGGATTGTCATTGCGATATTGGAAACGTACATATATTGGAACACATTGTCACTAGCGAATCGGTTACAATGTTGCAGGCTGATTGTGTTATCATGATTATTCATTGATATTTTTTCGCTCGCTAGGTAAATCCTTATCGCTCAGCAGGGCTCAGCTATGGCCATTGACATGACGGATTGCATTTGCGATCATTCCATTATGAAATTGTTAAATGCTTAGTGCATTCAACTTTGCTGAGATTCCAAATAAGAATATATCAATGGGCCATAGTAGGTATTCGAGGATAGCCGGAAACTTTTTAAACAGATTTAAACAGGATTTTTTTTTAGAAAATTGGATTAAAGGGCCTGATCATATATTAATTTTTTTTTTGAATCTGAAGAGGGCAAATAAATCAAGCTCAAAGTATTATTGATGAATAAATAGAATATTCAAACAGTTACAAAAGCAAATAAAGAACAACTTAGAAAATAAATGATTGTACTGAAAAGACAAAATTTGGCGACATGATTTTGAAATCATGACTACTAAATAATTTTGACTTTCAACGACTCTTAATTTTTCTTGAGAATTTAAATCATGTCGAAAAAAATAGTTTCACCTGTACAAATATGTTGTATTACACAAGAGAACATATTTGGTGCTTGTGTTTGAATAAATGGTTTAGGAAAATTGTGATGTCCTGCATTCGAATCATCTTTCTAATTTTGTCTGTCACCTCCAGTTTATGTGATATGAGGTTAGGAATAGAAAAAATGTATCAATTTTTAAGGAAATAATTCTTTGATAACATATGAATTAGCAAACTTACATAAAAAACAAAAGTGGCTTTGGATTGATTTGTTATTTTCCATTACATTATAGATTCTGATTTTGCCTAGATATGCTCGTTTCGAAGATACTAGCATATTTAGGAATTTATTAGAAAGTTTTATAGATTACCGAAATTTTTTTTCAGAAATCGCTAAATTAAGTTTTTGATTATTTTATTTGGAAAAATTAGATTCATTACAAGTTTGTTGAAGATTGCAAAAATAGTCAACATAAGATTTTTAAACTTACATATCTAGTATTCAATTTGGTTCAACATATCTTTAAATTTCCGTCAAAACTCCCGTACCTTCAAGAATTAAAAAAAAAAGTAAGAAGTATACTCCTTAAACTATTTCTCACGTGCCAAAATACCTCACGATTCTAGGAAAAATTGAGCATGGAATCAAAAACATTTTTTTTCGAAATTGTTGTAATGTTCTCCAGATTTGCCTAAAAAATGAACAAGTTTTAAATAAATCCCAAATCTCCGGCATTTTTCAATGAAATCCGGGTAATTGGGCCAGATCGGAATGTTGCCAATTTTTGGATTGAATATCCGGGCAAACTAAGATAAAACCGGGCAATCTAGCAACCTTAAGCTATCTTATACAACAAAATTGGATTCAGCGCCCCCGAACTGGTCGAAATTAGTTTTCAAATCCTTTGTAACTCGTAAAACGGGAAAGCATATATCAATACCAACACGTGGAAAGGGTCTATACTTATTTATGACGATTCGAAAAAAAACGAGTTTGAGAATTTTGCAACCTTTTTTAAATCGCCAATTTAAATTCACAATGCACGAAGCATTCTTTATATGTTTTTATCGATAAAAGGGTACTTTCTTGGAAAAATAGCTCGCAATTGCTTGAACAACCTAGTCGGAGTATGGATTTCTTTTAAAATGTTTTTACACTCTTTGCATTGTACTGTTAGTATGTCTCATGTGCGTGAGTGAGATGGGGATGAAATTTTCCTTATTTTTTTGGCAAATCCTTCTGGGTCTCTCTTTAGGAGTGAGTTTTTCACATTATCTCCTTTGAAAGTTTTGCATCTAGACCTTTTGCTTTGGTGAAGTAAAGATTGTGTTAACCATTTTTTTTGGCTAATGTCTTTTATGATTTGTGAGCCTACTTGGTTGAATAAAGGCAGCCACACAATACAGCGTCGTCCGTCGCGTCACGTCAGCTGTCAACGCCGTCGTTGTGTACTAAAACGCTGACGCGACGCACTCTACAATTTTTGCACCACAATATAGCGTCCACTGACAGGGCTGACAGGGAAATATTGAGAGAAAACTCGCAAACTCCAACGCAAAATGTTTCATTTATTTTTATTTAAAAAAAAACGGGAACATACAAATCAAGTTAATATTTCTAAAAAACGCTTTATATGTAATTTCATCATTATCATTATAATGTTAAAAATAAATTTCAATGGAGTTTTTCAACAAATGTGTATCATCGAAGAGATAAAATGACGATGATATGAATTTTGAATCTGTTTGTGTCAATCTTTGACGAAAAATATCAAATACGAATAGTTCAAACCCATGCTGACGCGCTTAAATTTTGATATTTTTCAAAACCAAAACGTCGACGCTCGAAAACGCTGCCGTTTAGAACAAGTTTTGCGTTTTAGTACAATGCCTTCGCTGACGCGACGCACCATTGTGGCGACTCAAACGGAAAATGGCATCCTCAAAATTAAATGTCAACGCGACGCGACGATCGACGCTGTATTGTGTGGCAGCCTTAATTCTACTGAATCAAACCAATCGACAGATTCCTTTTAATTACGTGGTTGAATTAAAGGAAATCTGTCGATTGCTTTGAATCAGTTGAGTAATGTCATATTATGACTATAGATCTTTTACATCCTTTGCTCAAATTGCATTTTAAATCAAATGGAAACTGATGAACTAATAACGGTTTATGTCATAAGTAGAGCTTATTCTTGAAAACGGGGTTTGTTTACTTTGGCTTTTATTTATACTTCTATTAAATGTTCAAGCTGATATGTGTCCTATATGAAACCTATATTCGGTTTTTGATAAAGCATTATATTTTAGGATGTCAATTGTTTCATGAGTTTTAGTTATTTATTTTTACTACTGTTCAAAATTTTGCCTCTAAATCATTGTTTCCCAGTATTGTGTTTTAAGGATAAACCATATTTTTCTGTGTTCATCAGAAAAGAAAATTCTTCAATTCTTCAAATCAAATTCTAAACCATGTAAAACACTCAAAATTGTGATAAGAACTTCAAAAATTACTTGATTAGATGAAGCAACTGAAAACTGAAACCTTGTTTTAATCTTTATAACCCTTTTGAATAATTGATTATTAACGTAAATTTAGAAAAAAATGAGAAATACCTTGATAGATAAGTAATTCATAATTTTCGTCAATACCTGGAAGCAAGAGCGAATTCAGATACTCATTTTCAGAAAATAACGGGATTTTTCTTTGCATGATCAAACACATCCAAAGTTATTATTATTTATCCTATATTTTTTGCTCCGGAAATCGAAATTTTTCAAAATAAACATGAACAAATTATAGAATGGCCTAAAATACGATTTAAAATCAACTGATATGAACTTGATTCAATAAGTTAAGTTTTAAATGTTTTTTTTTCAACATTTCTTCGACTTGGTTGGAAATTGGCTGTTTGATTAGATTTTTGATAAAAAATATTGGAATGAATTGCCCGGATATTTTCTGGTTTTTTAATAAAACCTTCCGAATTCACTCGATCCGTATACGAGTGTAAAAAAAACCTAAAATGCTTAGTTAAAAGCATTATGTTAAAAATGAAACACAATAAGAATAGTTTTGGAAGCGCTGATGTAATCTGCTAACTTAAATATTTTTCTATAGTTTATTGATGGTCAGTCGCCGAAAATTTTTATTCTTAAAATGTGTTCACAACATTCAAAACCACTCAAATACCACAAACTAAGCCAACAAGCATTTGAATGTTTTGTTATGGTTTTAGTTTGGCATTTTATATGCAGCTAGTTTTATAAATGTATTATTATGGTTATGAAAAATGCTAAGATTCTTGATTCAACCTTTGGTTTTCAACTAGTTCATAAAACGCTTATAAAGTTTTTACTAATACTAATATACTGTTTATGTTGTTTAGAAAGAGTTCTAAACGCTCTATTGAAACTCTAGTAATACATAAACCATGAAATTTGTTTCAAGGATTTTTTTATGTTTTATAAGGGCACGCAGTGTTCGCTTTTAAAACCATAATAAAATAAGGTGACAGTTCTCGATCAAGATGTCAAAACAGGACACGCTTAGGCTAGATTGCACATATTTGAACTGGAGCTCCCATTTTTACACATTTTTGATAAGTCATGGGTGCTATTTTTGAGTTTAATAAAAAAAAAACATTTAAAAATCTATGAAATACTCCAAATCACCGGAAGTGGTATGGATATCTCTGCAATATGAGTATTGAGTGAAAGGGCTCAACTAGTAGAAGAAAAAGTTTGACGCCATCATTAATCCAAGATGGCGGCTTTTGCTTTTCTTTTCAAAGCTTTCAATGACCGACAATCTCATGAATCATCCACAATATGGGTATTGGGTGGAAGGGTTAAACGAGTAGAAGTCGAATTTCGTTGTCCGCTCAGCTTGTAAATGGCTGAAAATCGCATTAAACCCCCAAAATTTGCGTATAAGTTGAAAGGGCTCATCGAGTGTAATTGAATTCGCTATTTGACACTATTTTGAAATCTTTACTTTTCAAGCCTACATATTACTGATAATAGCTTGAAACCCCCATAAAATGGGCATTGGATGAAACGGCTAAACAAAAAGACGTTGAATTGGCGACTTCCACTTAAGTTTACATAAAGTGCCGTAAACAACTAAAAAAATCAAATGAAATGGGTATTGGGTAAAAGGCTATACAAGAAGAAGTCGAATTTAGTATTCTGATGCTATCTATAAATCCAAGATGGCAGCTTCGGCTTTTCTTTTCAAACCTGTATATTATTGACATTCGCTTGAAACCCCCAAAATATGAGTTTTAAATGGCTAAACAAGAAGAAGCCGAATTCCGCTATCTAACGCCATATTTAAATCCAAGATGGCAGCTTCCGCTGATCTTAAAATGCTGCAAGTGACTTAAATTTGCATGGATCCCCAACTATATGGGTATTGGGTGAAAGAGATTAACTAGAAGAAGTCGAATTTCGCTATCTGGGGCCATCTTGAAACCCAAAATGGTGGCTTCCGCTGCACTTCAAAATGCTGTAAACAACTTAAAATCGTATAAAACTCCCACAGTATGGATATTGGGTGAAAGGGCTTAACGAGTAGAAGTCGAATTTCGCATTCTAACGCCATCTTGAAAATGCTGTAATCCTTGAAAATCGCATGAAATTATGAAGTTATTCATGTAATTTAGTCGTTTCGCATTTCAGAGTTAATCAAGAGCAGTCAACTGGGATTTTATGACGGCGTCGTAAAGCGATATTCGATTTTTCTAGTTTAGCCCTTAGACCCAATACCAATATTCAGGGGATGTCATACGATTTTCAGTGATTAAGAGCATTTAACGTTAAGCGAAAGCTGCCATCTTGGATTTTAGGATGGCGTCAGAAAGCGAAATTTATTTTCTTCTTGTTTAGCCGGTCCACTAAATACAAATATTGTGGAGCTTTCATGCGGTTTCAAGTCATTTTCGGCATTTTAAATTTAAGCGGATTTCAAGATGGCGTCAGGTAGCGAAAATCGCTTTCTTCTAGTTTAGCTCTTTCACCCAATACCCATATTGTTGGGGTTTCGTTGGATTTAAAGTCCTTTAGAACATTATTAATAGTGTTTTCGTTTATTGGCAGTGGCAACCTAGTTACCCACTAGTTTTGCCCTAACTGCTGTTACCTATTATGTTCGTTTATTGATTCATAAGTCCACTAGTTTTGCCCGAGATTTGAACCTCAAGAAGGCGGTTGCACCCTGTGAAAGTTGTCAGTGTTGGGGGTAAACATAAGAGTGAGTATAGCAACCATATATTTGCATCGTCCCGGGTAATGATTCTGTTTGTTTATTCAGAAAAAGTTTTGCCCCGCGCTAGTGGAGAAACACTAAAACGGCATAAGTTAAGCTGATGCCGCCATCTTTGATTTTAAGATGGCGCCAGACAACAAAATTCGACTTCAATTCATTGTTTCATTCCACTGGACATGCACAACCAAGCCATTATTACCTACTAAATTACATGCAATCCATTATTTATTTAATTTAAAAAGTCTGTCCTCATTAACTGTAACTAATGCTTAACAACTTAGAATAAGCAACTTATTTTTCTGATTAGCTTTCGAGGAAACATGAAATATTAGCTATTATAGCGTTTTAATAAAGCTATTAACCCTTCATTTAATGATTTTTTTTATTTTTCCTTAAAAATCATTTCAAACACTCGGAAATGATGTGTACATTAAGAAAAGAAAAATTAAAATAAAATACGATTTCTCACTTTTTCCACACATTAATTGTTGCAAGTTTGTTACTTTATGAACAAACACCACGTTGGTAGCAAAATCGAAGGACGCAAAATGAGGCCATGCTGATAAATTCACAATGTAAAGTTTTTGAAAATATTTTTTCAGACTTATTTTTTATGAATTCCATTATGTATTTATGCTTTTATTTATGTCATGTTTAAATTATATTTATTGAAAAATGTTTTTCGCGATTTTTTTTTTCCATTAAATTAAATATTTCATTAAAATTTTCTTTTTCTTAAGATTTTACGAGGCGCATTTATTTTAAGATACTATTTCATTTACCTTAAAATCTGGACTGGCAGTAGAAAAAATGCTCATAATATGGTTAAAACATTGTTTTTTTTGTTATTAACTTTATCAGATCATATCTCAATAATACAATCATCATTCATCAATCATTATGGGTGCTGGAAAAATAAAAAAAAATCGGAGAACTCATGAATTCTAAAAAAAACAAAAGTTACTAACATGTTTTAGAAGAGGTTCATAAAAGTATTGGTGATCAAAATTTTACAGCATGATAATTTTATCGAAGATTAAAAAATTAGTCATGATGACGTTTCTAGAACAGGTTCAAATAGCCAGATTTCAGCTTTTTGCCCGTTAGCTTTAGAACTATTACTGCTGATAAGAATAAGGATCCAAGATTAGCTTCGGAAATCAGACTTCAGTATTAGGCTCCAGGAATCGGGATCAGCGTTAAATCCGGGATCACAATAAGCATCAAGATCTAGAGTCTGAATCCAGAATCAAAATCCAAATACAAGATCCGCGATCAGGGTTCATACTCTAGGATTGGGATTAAATTCAGGTTCCAGGATCAGAATTTCAAAAATCACTACCGGGATAAAATATCCATAGGTTGGGAAAGGAATCAAAATCGCGTTTTGGTTAAGGATATTAATCCAGCTTTGGATCAGAGCCTGTAGCCGGTTCATGATCTGCAATGGAATCTCAATCTGGATTAGGTTTCGGATCAGAACCAATAACAGATTCCATGTTGAGAATTGGGGATCAGAACAAGGACCAGGAATCCTGACAATTTTTTGTGTTTGGGATTGTGTTGGTAGTGTAGCGAAGTATGTAGAAGCGATAAAGGTAAAGAAGTTATGTTAAACAACTTACAACAAGATGATGACCTTCTTCACTGGATCAACTTTGAGGAAGGTTAAAAGTGCTTACAATGACCGCCATTAAACTTACCGTAAGGTTCCCTCGAAGGCCTCCTCCTCCAGGCCATCGGTGGGAGCCGATGAGCAAAGTCTCGTTCCGGAAGCCAGCTTGATGCCGTCGTTGGCCAGATTGCCGACCCGGAACATGGCTGCTGCCAGCAGCAGCGGTAAAAACAGCACCACCAATCCACAAAACACGATCTGGATGTCCAGTTCGGTGGTGGGTTTCTCGTACTTCCAACTTAGCGCCGAAAGTCCCAAATATCGATGGGCACCCTGCAGTATCAGATAGGCTTGCAGCAGAGTGATCAGTACCCCGTACCACACGGACCAAAGGGTGTTCAGATGCAACCGGCGAGGTTTCTTGGCGTGGCCACCATCCCGGAAGTGCCGATGCTGCTGGTTTCCGGAAGATGCCACGCTATTATTGTGGACGTTCGGTTGTATCACACTGTTGGATATGCTCGAGTTCAGACTTTGGCATTGCTTTGACGAGGCGTTTGAGGTGGCGGTAAGATTGAGCAGCGAGCGATTCTTCTTGGACGTTGGTCCCTCCGAATGTCCTCCCTCGTAGCCGACCAGAGAACCGGTGATCGACATCTTGAGTATCGTTTCCTTGTTTTCTTGTGAGTCACGAACGGGATAAGCTAGTCTTGCGTTACGGTTCTAGATGATCTTTTTTTGAGCTT
The DNA here is from genome assembly GCF_029784155.1 of Uranotaenia lowii. Classification (NCBI taxonomy): domain Eukaryota; kingdom Metazoa; phylum Arthropoda; class Insecta; order Diptera; family Culicidae; genus Uranotaenia; species Uranotaenia lowii. The sequence continues at coordinate 269,809,027 of NC_073693.1, read as the reverse complement.
TTTGAGTAGCCGTTCGGTTTCCTAACTAGAGTAAAGTTATGAGACAGCAGTGATCAGTCGATGGAGTTTCGAGCAAAACAAAACTATTCTAGATGCTGTGATGATTTTTATCGTGATTACATACAATTTTCACAACAGAGCAGAGCTTTGATAGCCGTAACCGAGGCTACGTTTTTGGTTTGAAATCATTTCTTCTGAACCTTCGTTGATATGTTGGCGGCATTTTGCTGGCGATCGACGACTGTTTTACTTTACAGTGTTTAATACCTGAAAAGAAATAGAGAAAAAAAAAAGTTAAACTACATGAACTATTTAAATTCAATAATTATGTGTAAGTTAACATGATGGAATGAGCTAAATAGAGAAATTCAAGTGTTTTTGAAGGTTAAGTGTGGAAAACCTTTAAGAAATAGTTATCTTTTCAATTAACCCCTTTTTTCTTCATTTTCATCAGAATTATGTATGTTTTTTTCAGAGCGAATTTCTGAGCGATATTTTGTTTACATTTTGATTACATGTCCTACAAATTTCATCTAAATTAAACATGATTTAGGAGTACCTTTAATCGCTCAAAATAAATCATTATACTAACATATGAGCGTCGTTTGAAATTTGAAGACGGTCGCCATGCTGATTGAAAGGCACTTTACTTCTTTATTTTCACTCCAATCCAGTCATTTTGAAATGATGATATGTTTCTTAGGCTTTTCATTAGCCCTCTGGAGGAATCCAGCTAATTATGACCGACAAGCTTGAGCAATAAACGTTTCGAAAAAAAAGTTACAAAATCAGGTAATTTTCTCCGGGTATTTCAAATTTTTCATCCGTTTGATGCTCCATAAGCTTTCAAAACACTTTGGCAAGAGCAATTTTCAGTCGGAAGCACTCAGCATCTCTAACGGGCCAGAACAACTGTTAGATGGGGTTCCGTGGTGAAGACAGCACCTATAAAATACAAGCTTCCGAAAACCAGATTATTTCGCATAGAATCAAAGTTGTCCATCTGCAAGAAGACTGCGATGGAAAATACAATTTCTAACTGGTTTCCTACCTTCAGCTGTTTGTTAGGGTGCCAGGAAAATGGGTTATGTCGAATTTCGCACATTTTCATTTTTACGGTATTGAAAGTCTTGGAAAAAATGGAAAAAAACAGGAAAAAAGGCAAAAAGGCTCAAAAACAAATTCACTTAATATTTTTAGAAAGTACATACGCACATACGTTTATTTTTTTCAATTTTTTTTAAGCTCATGACCACAAGAAAAATTGTAAAAAATGGTGTAAAACCGTACTGTTAATTTAATCAATCTTCAAAATTGTTTCAGTTTCAGCCTCAGTTGAAAAATTGACAGTAATTGGCACAATTTGGCATCTATAGACTCTTGAAATATGAACCTCACAATTTTAGAGAAATACTCAAAGGTAGCTTTTTTTCGAACTTTTGAATTTGAAATTTTGAAATTCTTCTACCACCCAATTTCAATTTGCACTGGAATTTGAGTACACATATTTACGTAGGATCTTCCCAATAAAATTTTTCTCGCCAGAAAAGTAATTTCATAAAATAATGATAAATATAAAACTTAAAGTAAATACCGGAAAGTTTTAAGCACATTCCATTTGAATTTTTTTATTGATTCATTAATGCTATGAGTAATTTTGTCGAACATATGTAGTTTCAGTGTTACATTTGAGTTACCGTCAAACGGGGCATCATGCAACAGCGGGGTTCGATGCAACATTTATATAACACTACATTGAATCAATTTTTAATTTAATGTATTGTAATAAAGTTATCTTTTTTATTTATTTATTTATTTATTTATTTATTTATTATTAAATCAACAGATCATATATTGATCCAAATGATATTTTAAAATTAAAAACTAACAACAAATACAAATCTACACTGAACTTAGAACACTAAGAATTCTTCTTCGGAATAAAACCTTCGAAACGTCAAAATCAAAATATTCTGAGAAGCGGTTAAAAGTCTTGATGACGCCAATTATTGCAGAGTTGGCCCCGTAATTGTTTAGTCTTACAGGAACGAAGAGCTGAAGATCCCGATTCCTCAAACCACGAGGTCGGACGCTAAGTGGAAGAACTTCCAAAAGTGCAGGAGAGTCGATTCTTGATGAAAGCAGATCAGCGACGAAAGAAGCACGAGTGGCGGTCCTGCGGGCTTGCAGCGTGTCGATGTCGATCAGGCGGCAGCGGCTTTCGTAGCTGGGAAGTCGAAAAGGGTCTTGCCAGTTTAAGTGTCGAAGGGCATACCTCAAAAAACGTCGTTGGATGGCTTCGATGCGATCAGAGCCGTTTTGATAATATGGGCACCAAACCGCAGAAGCATATTCGAGGATCGATCGAACCAGACTGCAGTAAAGACTCTTCAGGCAGTAGATGTCCTTAAAGTCCTTCGTCATGCGGAAAAGAAGACCCAGGCTTCTGGAGGCTTTGTCAACGATATAGTTGGTGTGATTCTTAAAATCCAGCCGCGCGTCGAGGATCACACCAAGATCTTTCACGTGTTGAGCTCGAGAGATTGCATCGTTTCCAAGGAAATAAACGGCTGAGAGCGGGCGTCGTTTGCGGGAAAATGATATTACTACACATTTATCACGGTTTAAAGGTAGGCGATTGGCATCACACCAGGAGGCAAAGAGGTTAAACTGGTTCTGCAGGAAGTTCACATCCTCGGAGCCATTGATAGAGTAGTACAGTTTCAAGTCGTCGGCATACGCCAATTTTGGTCCATCGAGGAGTTGCAGCACGTCATTGAAGTAAATTAGGAATACTAACGGTCCTAAGTGACTTCCCTGAGGCACGCCTGATGAAGCTGAGAACTGCCTGGAAAAACAGTTACCCGTACGAACTGTCAATTTACGTCCCGTAAGGTAACTGCGGAACCAGCCAATTAGAGATCCACAAAATCCTAAACGCGCGAGCTTTCCGATGGCAATATCATGGTTCACCTTGTCGAATGCGGCAGACAGATCGGTATAGATGGCATCAGTTTGGGATTTCTTTGCAAAACTTTCATGCACATACGAGGTAAAGGTTAGTAAGTTAGTTGTAGTTGAGCGTTGAGGCATAAATCCATGCTGGTCGTTGGAGAGGTTGTGCTTGCAGAACATGAAAATGGGATCTAAAACCACCAATTCGAAAAGTTTGGCAATAGCACACAGAGCTGAAATTACTCGGTAATTATTAACATCTTTCCTATCTCCCTTTTTATGAACCGGGAACATGTAAGCTTCTTTCCACAGTGAGGGGAAGGTGGCCTGGTCGAGCGAAGCTTGGAAGATAAGCCTGATAGGAGTCAGCAAAGAAGGCATAAAACGCTTCAGGAAGGTAGCTGGTATCCCATCCGGGCTCGTAGAGAAGGAGTTTTTGAGCTTAGTGGCTGCTTTAGAGATGATTGTGTCCTCGACTGTTATACCGTTTAAAGAAAAGCCCAGTGGTGAAACACTCCTGATGGCTAGATTCAGTTGGTCGTCGGTTATTGAAGATGTATCAAAGATGCTCGAGAATTTATTGGCAAAGAGATCGCAGATTCCGGAGTCAGAGTTCGCCATGATTAAAGTTGCCAGAATTTTTTCCACTCCCATCCGGGCCTAGCAATTCCGGGCATTTTTTCAAAAAAACCTGGCAAAATCCGGGCATGGATTTCAATTTTTCAAATCAAAAAACCGGGCAAAAACCGGGCAAAATTTAGGTGTTATCATATATAAAAGCAAAGAAATAATGCAAAAAAAATGAAATTAATATTTTATTAATGTATTTGCAGAGTTCAAAAAACTTTTTGGAACACTTAAATATTTAAAGGTTTATAAAAGTAAATCAGCGAAATTATTTGAAACAACCGTTGAAAATTTCCATACCGTTAATCGATTTTGCTGAAACTTACTCAAAAACTTTGATTTTTTTTTTGGTTACTTTGTGAAAGTTGTGAAAAAATCCGGGCAATATCCGGACTTTTTTCACGATATCCGGGCAACCGGGCCGGACCGGACTTTCTCGAAATTTTGCATCAAATATCCGGGCAAACCCGGATAAAACCGGGCAATCTGGCAAGCTTAGCCATGATGCCATCTAAGAACATGCAGGATGGTGTTCCAGGTTCATTCCGCTGATTTTTAACGTGATTCCAGAAGGATTTTGGGCTAGTCTTGAGATTTTGCTGAATTCGACGAAGATGGTTTTGATAGCTACGTTGGCAGGCTTTTTTATAGGCGGAGTTGAGTTTGCGATATTCTTCCTTGGTATGCGGCGATTTGTGCTTGTTGAAATTTCGAAGGGCACGCCTTTTTGTCGCTTTCAGTTGTCGTAAAGCTGCTGTAGCCCATGGAGTCCGAGGATTAGCATTAGCGGTGCGTTTCGGCACATGACGGTCGATTACGTAGTTGAGGATGTGCGAGAAAGTTTCGGCTGCAGCATTAGGGTTAGCTAGTTCGAGTTCGGATTCCCAGTCTATAGTGGCCAGTACGCGAGAAATGATATCGAAATCGGCGTTTTTATAGTCCAAGTAGAAGGGTGTGAGTTTATCAGCGGGGTTACACAATCTAGAGATATTAATTGTAACCAGTAAAGCCGGGTGATGTGGGCCTACTTTAACTAGCGGTGCCGGTGCTGATTCGATAGTTGGTAAACGGAATCCGTCATTGGCAAAGCAAAGATCAAGCATCCGGCCATTCTCGTTTACAACACTGTTGATCTGACGTAAGGTTGCTGTACTCAAAGAGTCTAGAATAATGTTCGAGGAAGCCGAAAAAGTGGAGCGTTCAGGATCGGGATACAGGATGCTAGCTTGGCTGGAACACCACTTTATACCTGGCATGTTAAAATCGCCTAAGACGATTATGTCGTCTTCTGGAGCGCAGAAAGAGCTTATTTTAGAAATGCAACTAGAGAATGATTCAGCTAAGGTCACGTCTCTCGAGCGATCAGGAGGCAAATATAGTATGCCAACGTAAAGCTTCCGGTCGCCGAGTTCGATGCGGGACCACACCATCTCAAGATTATGCCAAGATTCATCATCGATTGGCATGGCTCTGAATTTGGACCTTACGGCGAGTAACACCCCACCACCTGTAGCCTTTCTGCTGTTACGGGAGCTTCGATCGCAGCGGAACACTGAATAATCGGATCCGAAGATCTGGTTGGAGAGAGTGTGATCGTTCAACCATGTTTCGGTAAAGGTGATAATATCGTAGCAGGAACATGAAGTAGCAAGCAGATAATCAGTCACGCAGGAATTGATACCACCGACATTCTGATAGTAGATGTTTATGAAATCAAGCGGTTCTGATGCCGATCTGGAGCCGTTGTCACTGAAATGGAGAATACCATCACGCGGGCAGGCAGTCAGGAGCAGCGTACTTGCCTGGTAAAGCAGGCTGGAGAACCCCTACGCCACAGACGAACTCAGGGCCGGGACGACTGGTGACGCTGGCAGGAATCAGCTCGACTGAGTCGAAGGGCACAGGGGTCTCCGTGAGGCCCGATACGTTGCGTCCCGGTGATGAGAACTCAGTACCAGTCGTGATGATCGTGGGGGGCGATGAAGAGCATGTTGGAGTACTAGCAAGCACAGCTTGGTGATAACCAACGAATGATGTACTGTTGGGCGGAAATTTATCACACAAAAATAATGTTCGAGGTGATGTAGAGTACTTGCCTGAGTATGCAGGCTGGAGAACCTCATTGCCACAATCGATCTCAGGGCCGGGACGACTGATGACGCTGGCAGGAAACTGCGCGACTGAGTCGAGGGGCTCTGAGGTCTCCGTAGTGCCTAGTTCGTTGCATCCCGGGGTCGAAGCCAATGCCGCTGGGACAGAACCTCCAAGGTGTGGTAAAAAATCGATGAATCTGTCGAAAGGCAGGAAAACATCAGGCGCAGGGAGCGCTCTCAAGATTGACGAATACTTGCCTGTAAGGGCAATCTGGGGAGCCTCATCACCACAGACGAACTCAGGGCCGGGACGACTGAAGACGCTGGCTGGAAACGGCGCGACTGAGACGAAGGGCTCCGAGGTCCCCAAAGTGCCAGATTTGTTGCGTCCCGGTGATGGAACCCGTAATGCGGCAGCAATAAGATCAAACTGGAGGATGTCGTCACAACAATCGAACGGAGATTTTATGATGAAACTAGAAGCATTTGATGTCGAGGCCATCAAAGGCCCGCTGTCAGAGAACGTTGAGGCGGTCAATGAAGCGGCGTGACTGGAGTTGTCGAACCACCTGGAGTTGACCTCATCGACGATCTGGGTGGCAGCGTGACAGCTGGTGTTATCGAGTTTTTTGTTCCCATATCCTCAAATTCCCGGAATAGGACCCCTGCTGGCCAAGTCCTCGGGGAAAGTGCCGCGTCCTTGAGCTCAGGATCCACACCAACTTTGAATGAAATGGACCTAAGCGTCGAGACGTTAACATCCTTGCGAACCAGGAGATGAACCTCGGCAGAATCGCATTGAAGACATTCCATGGCAAGCTCTTCGATGTCTTTAGCTGTGACATTGTTTTGTAGTCTCGCCAGATAAACCCAGAATTTTTTTTCGGGAGGAGCGACCGTTGCAATAGTTTTCACGGTGGCCTTTTTTGTACCCACACAAGGTGCCAGAGTCAGATTCTCGACTCGTCGTCTCTTATTCGTTGGAGTTGGAACGCTGGGCCAAGGGGAAGTGATACGGGGGGCAGGGTTGTTGTTGGTCAGCGCTTTCAAACATTTATCCAGCTTTGAATTCGTCGCGGCTAATTCCAATTTCAGCTCCGATACCAAGGAAGCTTGACTTTTTCGAAGGTCTGCTATCAGTAACTCGTAGCAAGCCAAAGAGCGACGAAAGAAAGAGTGCTTCAGTAGTTCGCAACACTCGTCGCAAACCCATAGCAAATTTCTGTTGTCGGCCTTAGATTTTAGGTGCGATGAAAGCAACCCAGCGCATTTCAAGTGGAAAGCTAAACTGCATAGGCCTTGGCAAATGATGCTATCCGTGTTGCTTGTTGGCTTAGCGCACTTATCACAGGCCATTTCGTTTGATGACATGGACGTAACAAAACGAAAATGATATCCAATTCACGGTACCTTATCTTTTGACTAGAATCGAACAGTCCGATTTTGTTCAGTGCAAAGCAAAACAAAATAAACAACGAAGCGGCGTGTAGAAACCGAACTTTCGGCGACGGATTCACGGCACGGAGAGGGCAGATCAGTGAATATTCCACTATGCGCGGCACTACCAGCACGAGAATGTAACACAGGACACGGACGGAACGGTTAAAATCAAAGAGTTCACGGTAAAAAAACAGTAAACACGGAGCACAGTAAGTACACACCATAAACAATGAACTTGACTTATCTCGACTGTTGTTTTAATGATAACAAAATGATGATGACATAATTTCTCGCATCTTAAGCTAGTTGTCTTAAGTTTTTTATTTTTATGTAATATTTGGAAAATCGAGCAATAAATGTACAAATTATAACATTTTTTGATGCCGAAAAAAACTTTACCCAGTATGACGGATCGGCTTGATAAAATTACCTACAAACTTTTTACAGGTTTCCTCATGTTATACCAACATTGTTGGTGTAAAAATATTTTTCGAACGATCACCCAATTTTTTTAAATGAATATTTTTAAAATTCAGTTAGGTTTCTGGGGTTAAATGCAACAAAATGCAAATCAAAGAAATACCTTGTAAATCTCGTTTCCATGTGCTGGAATATGAATGTTTCGTATCACGCGTTTGTAAACATTTAAATTTCATTCATCCAAACATTTATTTTTATAATTTCAGCTTGTAGATTTTTTCGTAGTATTATTTAACCCCTAAATGTATGCAGCATCCTTATTTTCAGAAAAAATGTGAAAATTTGTTTTGACAGACCCAAAAACTACTGCAATTGGTGTTGTCATGCGTAATGGTCTTTAATGCATCGCAAATATATTAAAGACTATGAATTTTTGTACGTGTTCATAAGATTTTTCATTAAAAACAAAGTTTGTTGCAAGTTACCCCATTTTCTAAGGAGTGTGAAAATCGCATGTTTTTAGAAAATTAAAAATAACTGAAGAAACCAAAATTTTTTTTAACTACGCCAATTTGATGCCCCAGCATCCTTAAAACTTTTGATGCATAAAGGATACGATTAACTGTGAACATAAGTTTTTTAGAAGCCATTGAAGTTGAAAATTGTTGCATGTTGCCCCAGTTGACGGTATGCTTCTTAGTGAAGAACAGCCGCGGCGAGCGAAAAAATCTCGTTTGGCGTGTATCTCGTTTTGGGTCTGCAATGTGTTATAGTACTTATATATTTGTAGAAATTATACTGAGAATTCAGAACAGGTTTTTCAGATATTCAAATTAGTGGACTAAAATAACTATTTTTCAGTTTTGCGAACAAAATACACGAGCAACATTTTCAAGTTTTCGCTAATTATGTTTCTTAAGAGCTTCAAATTTAACGTTTTCAGTTTCGATGTGTAAAAATTCCTTAAAAAAGTAATAATTTAGAAATTTTTAAAAAAATCGTTTTTATTGAATTTTTTTGAAAAATTTTTGAATTTCGAAAAAAATGTGAATTTTTTTTATCATCCCTATTCAAGGCAGAATGTCATTTTGAGTTGAGTGAAGAGAGTTACAATTCAATCGTTCATAAATATACTATTGCTCCATAAAAATAAATGATTCTCAAACTCAATTTTAAAGGTTCCAGAAATGTGACGAGTCTCTACGTGGTAGCAAATAATTTATTTGGAATTTAAAAAAAACGATATTAAGTGTTTTCGAAAAAGCTCTATAAGGCTGCATACATTGAGGGGTAAAAAAACTTAAAAATTTAAAAATTACTTTTAACTACAAAAAACAAACAAAATTAGTGTGGCGTGGAACTTTCTACCTATAACCATTATTGTGTTCTTTTATTTTCATCGAAATTCACCGATTAGATGGTTACCTGATAAATTTTAGATATGTAGATTTACTTTTAAAAACTTAGTGAGTATACATGGAACCATTTTATTTATCGAAAATTTGCATCTCTAATTTTAGCACCATTCAAAAGTTGGGGCTTTCCCTATTCACTTGAGTCCAAATTTTAAATAATCTATCGGAGGGTCTTAAATAATTATTTTTTTAAAGATTTTTTTTACATTTTTAATGTTTTTTTCAAAGACAAAATCATACTAATGACAGTTAAAACGCTTGTCTTATCTTTATCGTTAATCCAACTTCATATGCTCATAACATGATCTAATAGGAAATTTTCCTGGCTACAACTTTGTACAAGAAATTAAAGTGATACAAATTAAGGGAAAATCAATCTTTTACATACATTTGATCAGGATATTCTGAAGTAAAGAGCATTTATGGTAGGCTTACCAGATACTTTCAGAAAAAAGCGGGACATTTCACAAATAAAAAGCGGGACATCGCCGAAAAAAACGGGACATTTTGGAAACTATTCAAAATCAAATTTTTACGACCATTTTCATACATATGTACATATATGTTCCTTCAGCTAAAATAGTGTATAGAAAGTAATGAATATGGATAAAGGAAATTTGTTCAAAAAATTTAATTCTGAAGAAAACTTCCATATTTGTAAACTGCGAACACTGCAGTCGAAAATGTTGAAGTTCAAAGCAATTTGAATCCCAAATTTGAAGAAAGTATTTATGTTTTAAAATAGTCGTTTTTGATCATCTACCTAGATTATTTAATTTAACTCTTCCATTCATTCATTGTTTGATTTAAAACTTTTTTTTTCGCTCGGTAGTCCTGTTTTATTTTATCCGCAATTAATTTTTTCTAAGGCTTTATATTCAAGGGATTTTACTAGGATTCCGGAGAAAAATATTGAGCCATCATCATTTGAAACAATTTAAAGAATGTCATTTTCAAAAGAAACATATTTACATCGCTAGTACGTGATAAAAGAACGCTTAACTGAACCCAATTTTTATGGTGATGAAAAGATAAGCTTGCCTGAGAGCCGGGCTTGCCCGAACTTACCCGGACATTTGACACAAAATTTAAAAAAAGTTAGCTTCTGCTTGTTGCCCGGATTTCGTAGAAAAAAAGCTTGGATTTGGCACAGACTTTTTCACATTATTTAAAAAATTGAACAAAAAAATTAAATTGAGCCATTTATTTATTTCTTTTTTTTGGCGTCCACAAACGATTTTTTGAGCAAGTTAAATAATTATGAACAGTTTTTCGGAAGCCTAAGACACGATTTAAAATGAGCTGTTATGTTTTGATTTTTATTGATTGATGTTTATTGGCTTTTTGATTTTTATTGAATAATTCCGTGGTATTGACCAAATTTTTCTCGGATATCGCCCGGATTTTGGGTTGAAAATTTTAAAATCAGATGCCCGGTTTTAAGATCAAATTTCCCAGATTCACCCGGTCCGGATATGTTTGAAAAATATCCTGGCAATCTTAAATTCTAAACTAAACGAGTTATTTAACTTTGGAAAAATGCTAATAATTTTGAGAAAAAGAAACACAAAAAAAAACATTATACCTATTTGAATGATTTTCTGTGTTAAACCATTGAATATGAATTGAAGCAAAATTAAGGTTTTCCCGTGTAAGACAGTGAAACTTCATAAAAGTGTTACCTATTTAATTTTTACAGCCTTATCGGTGAATGTCATGTTCTTTAAGTAAGAAAGTTTCTAGTTTTTAAAATCATAAATGGATAAAAAAAATTAGAAAACAATGACAGGAGTAGAAAATGATCGAAGTGCGATTTTATAAGAAGCGTTTTCATTAAGCTCGGACCAACTATTTTGAAGTGAAGAATCGAAGAAGGTTGAGTCTACCACAAAAATTTTCTCAGGAAAAAGCGGGACATTTTGAGAGAAAAGCGGGACGGCGGGACATCCTCTAAAAAAGCGGGACATGTCCCGCTTTTGCGGGACGGATGGCAACCCTAATTTATGGGGTTTTATTATTCCGGAAATAATATCAATTTCTTTTTTTGTCACTCCGATTTTTCCAACAATCCCCGAGGGGAGGATTAAAAAATGTTTAAGTTGTTTTAAATAAAAATTTGATAAATTGTTCGAAAATTCAAACAGTTGAAAGAGCGGAGTCCTAACTGACAAAATGAGACAAAATAAGAATTATATCACCTGTAGTTTACGAATTTTTTTTCATATTTTTGAACTAAATTTTCTTCATTTTATGATTTGTGCTATGTATTTAGTTTGTTCACAAGTTTGTTACATGAAAGCTTTTGTCCAAATTTTTCCAAATTATTGAAATTTTAAATTTATTTTTATTAATCCCTCCCTTCCTCGCGATGTTCCAACTACGAATAATAAAAGAAAGATTTCAAATTTTAAAAAAAAATGACACCTGAGCTGTACATGAAAATTTTGATACTCATTTCATATTTTGTGCAATGTATGTTCTTGAAAATGTACATAATCTGGGCAAATAAATGTAAAAAAAATTGTTTTATACATTTCAAGCCACTGCAAAAAAAATCTAATCAAGACAAGATGTTATTTTTTTCATTCATAACAGTTAGAAAATGACATATCTGGGGAAAGCCAAAAATGTAGAAATCCACAGACAATCGTTTGCAGTGTTCTATACTTTCAGATAAAAATCCGTGCTTAAAAAATTAATCTAGGAAATTTTATTAAAAAAAGTTTCGGAACGAATGTAAAATTTATAGAAACGTAACAAAAAATTCTCGAAAGGCTGATAACTTAAGATCTGTCATCTTAAAGTGAATTGAGAGAAGATTCTCAAATAACATTATTACACAAAGATTTTTTACGCGGTTTTTTTTACACGGTATTTTTTACACGTTTTTTTTACACGGTTTTTTACACGTTTTTTTTTAACGGTTTTCGGGAATAAACACGGTTTTTTTTGCTCGTCAGTGTAAAAAAAACCCTACTGTTCATTGAATCCATCATTAAAAATTGTTGAAAACAAAGTTGATGTTGAGATTTTGCAATCTTCTCAAAATCAATGAAAAACGATCTGTTCGTGAACTTTTGACAAAAATTAACCATCATTAATTCTCACTTGAAAACTCAAATTTTACCACATTTTAACATACACGAATGCCTCCAAAAACGCTAACAAATGCAATAATATTTTTGGTTCTATATATGGCACTTTACTATCTTTGTGATACCCGTGTCTAAGGTTTAACAATCGATTAACAGTGAAAAGTATGAAAACCTTCAAAAATCATAAAAAAGGATGAAAGGATTTTCAACAAAGAAATCTCATTTCGATATCCAGGTGAATTATTTAAAATTTGGGCCTAAATGTAAGAAGAAAGTCCAATTTGTTTCCTAGTCCTAAATATTTGTTCAAGTAGTCCGCACACTAACTTAGCTCAAAATATAAATAACTAAATTTCCAAGAAAAGTGGGAGACATTTTTATCATAAAAAAGCCCCAGAAATGCATCCTACTGTAGATTATTTTGAATAAATTTATGTAAAGGATTGATGTTTTAATGTAAATAAACTATTATGAACATTTAAATACTCTACAATCAATAACTAAGTTGGTAGAATACTGTTTCTGGGCTTGGTTCAATCAGTGATGAGGAGCTTTGTTAATTTTTTTAAATGAAATAACCACTCTGTTTGTCACATTACAACTCTTTTCCCTCAATTTGTAGAACTTTGATGTCTTGTACAAAGTTTTAGCCAGGAAATTTCCTATTAGAACATGTTATGAACGTACGGAGTTGGATTAACGATTAAGATAAGACAAGCCAATTTATTTCACAAAAGGACTAAACTCACGCAAAGCCGAAAAGTTTAACTTTCATGTGAAGTCAATCGTTTTTTCCTTAATGGTTCCATTTTATCATCAAATGTGTTTGATTTAGGCCAAATATTTTTTGAAATTTTAAGTTCCAAATAAAACAATTCAATTTATTGTTGCATAAATACCAATTTTCATTTATACGAAGCTGGATTCATCAACTTTGAAAGTTTTAATTTAAGACAAAATTATTGATGATCATCAGTAAAAAAATATTCAGTAAAATCTTCAGTTAAAAATTCTGGAGGATCTATGTTACTCTGGTGCTCAAAATGACCCCAGTTAACGGTATTTCACTATTGAATCATTGAATGTATTGAGAAAATGAAATTTCATTCGCTTATAATAGATCCAGCATCAATTTTATTATCAACAATTTTATCCAAACTTGAACATTCGATGACGTTGATTGAAAACTGAATTTTATTTTCAAATAAAAATTTTTATTAAAAGCTTGAAATCTAATTCCAAATCTGCATAAAATGCCATTTTTGCCTTCTCCACCTTTTGGCTGACCACGTGTTTTACTGATCGCTGATTGGTGATCGACTAAAAAATTGACTACTCAAGGAATCTCCAGTAGGAAACTTTGCAACGAAAAAATCGGAATAAAATCGTTCTAGCTAGAAACGTCGTTGGGTGAAGTTCTTTCTTCAAATGGAACAAAAAGAACATTGTTACTACAAAAGTTTATTTTCTGTATGAGTTTTAGGGGCTTATCGTATGGAAACTAACTTTTCAAAGAAATACAGTTACAGATTTTTTTAAAAATTCAATTGATTTTATCTTAACAAAGGCTGAAAAATTCACATTTTCCGTGATGCCAAGAGTGATGTATATGCTTATTTTGATTATTTCGAGCTCATATAAGTTTGAATGCATTATTGAGAAAGTTTTATCAGAACAATTTCCTATTCTAAGCTTTTAATGCTGATTACAGAGATCAATTTATTTCACCCTACCCAATTGTTCTATGATCAATATAATCTACCCAACTTTCGCAGCAAATTAGCTTGTTATTAGCAAACCAATCGAAGCGTAAATTAAAATCTAATTAGTAACTCATTGAAAGGCTCAACGCGTACCAATAAAAAACGAGCAGAATTCGCGATTTCCATAAATGGCCTGAGCACGCTTTAAACAAAAACAATACTACATCTCTGGTGTTCATTTGCCAAACATGGTCACATTAACCCATTCCATAATCCAAACGAAACTAAGCCCGGAAAAACCACTCAGCGTGATTATTATTTCACAATTAATTTCATGTCCGACAGATGCCAGAACGATCAATCATTATTAGAGGAAGCTCTCCACATTTTACGCCGCAAAGCTTCTACCTACACAATTTAGGATTTCGTTTCGGCAATTTGTTGAGATGCGTTCAGATTTTCCCGATATTTCGAAACCATCCTTTTCCAGGCCATTATAAACGAGCAAAATTTTTATTCATCACACAGTCAGCACAAATCTCTGGCAACACCCCAAAAACTCCCCCGAAAAACAACCGGATGCGAAAATTCCATTGAGCCTTTTGGGGTTGGGTAACTTTGCTTAAGCATTAGGCAAGTTTGAAAAGTTCGGCAAGCGTCGTAATTTTTGCGCGGGCCCGGTTCGAAATCCAATGAAACCAACTTTTGCCATTGCTTTGGGCTATTTTACTGCGTCAAAGCTGAAAGTTATTTCACTTCTCCCTGTTTTTCCCCCCGTTTTCCAACTCATCTTTTCGAAGCTCCTTTTTTAAGATAACTCTGAGTGTCGGTTTCCGATTCGTTCTCTTCTTAACCGAATTGCTGCACTTCGGAGTAAATAATAAATTTGCCTCTTCTTAATATTTTATCACCGGAATAGGAGGTTTCCCTTCGTTTCATAAATAAAACCGTTCGTTTGTGGTTTTCCAACAGCAATGGCAAATAATAACACTAGTTTACAAAATTTAAAAAAAAATCGTGAACTTGATTAACTGACTAACATTTTTAATGTAAAATCGGGCGCTGAATCCGAAAATGAAATTCAAAAAAATCTCAGTAGAACCGTTTTTGAGTTATGCTCCAAATATGAAGTTTCGAAAAAATTAAAAAAGTTCTTGTACTTAGATTAAAATATCTCGGACGGCATAACAGTAATTTGAAATCCCTCTTTTGCATATTGAAGGTGAATAAGTTCATCTGAACACTGTTTTTGCGTTTGACCAACAGTATTGCTGATACTAGTGACTTTATGTGAAATAAAAAGTATTAAAAACGCATTTTTTTAGAGAAAATTTTGTTCAACGAAAGTTTTAGACTCGATGGTAGCATTCAAAAAATCTGATTTTCTTTTGCACTTAAATGTCAATTTAAAACAAAGATTTCAAGTGGTTATTTATCAAAATCGGTTGGAAATTGAAGAAGTTATGGCTACTTTACCATAACTGAAATTTTTGGAGTTTTTAATAATTTAACGAACCGCAGTACACTTATAATAGTATAGGAAGAATGAAACATGATAAATCTCACTCGCTCCAAGTCAAAATTATCTATTAGCTTATCAGAAGGTCAAATGCCAAGTTTCTGGAAGATCTGACCATAGGGAGGGGTTGCTTAAGTCTCAAACGTGAATAAAATTTTGAGGTAATTTGCCCGGATGGAACGAAAAATACTGGTTTTTCATCAATAACTTTTTTCATCACTAGCTGATTGTTTTTTATGGTTGATTTTCTTGAAGCCTAAGTTGAGACAAATATTTCACCCGAAGATTGTAACTTGATTGGATTTGAAACAGAAAAGTTATTGCGGTTCAAAGGTCGCAAAATTTGTCCAACACGCAATGAGTACTTTTTACGCATTGCATTTTATATGACAATTTTCGACCAAAATACAATCTTTGAACCGCAATAACTTTTCTGTTTCAAACCCAATCGAGTTACAGTCTTCGGGTGAAATATTTGTCTCAACTTAGGCTTCAAGAAAATCAACCATAAAAAACAATCAGCTAGTGATGAAAAAAGTTATTGATGAAAAACCAGTATTTTTCGTTCCATCCGGGCAAATTACCTCAAAATTTTATTCACGTTTGAGACTTAAGCAACCCCTCCCTATGGTCAGATCTTCCAGAAACTTGGCATGTGACCTTCTGATAAGCTAATAGATAATTTTGACTTGGAGCGAGTGAGATTTATCATGTTTCATTCTTCCTATACTATGATAAGTGTACTGCGGTTCGTTAAATTATTAAAAACTCCAAAAATTTCAGTTATGGTAAAGTAGCCATAACTTCTTCAATTTTCAACCGATTTTGATAAATAACCACTTGAAATCTTTGTTTTAAATTGACATTTAAGCGCAAAAGAAAATCAGATTTTTCAAATGCTACCATCGAGTCTAAAACTTTCGTTGAAACAAAATTTTCTCTAAAAAAATGCGTTTTTAATAAATTTTTTTCTCATAAAGTCACTAATATCAGCAATACTGTTGGTCAAACGCAAAAACAGTGTTCAGATGATCGATAAAAAACTTATTAACCTTCAATATGCAAAAGAGGGATTTCAAATTACTGTTATGCCGTCCGAGATATTTTAATCTAAGTACAAGAACTTTTTTAATTTTTTCGAAATTTCATATTTGGAGCATAACTCAAAAACGGTTCTACTGAGATTTTTTTGAATTTCATTTTCGGATCCAGCGCCCGATTTCACATTGGAAATGACCTTCAGTTTACTGAGTTCAAAAATGCTGTAAACTAGTATAATTACATAGTTGATTCTGTGAGAATAGTGGAAGCTCAAAGATTTTAAGGAGGCCAACAATTGTTGATCCTATTTTAGGAGTTTACTATAACAATTCAATTTTATTTAAAAATTTTGAAACCCCACGTTTTAAAGTGAAAAGACCAAAAAGCTGAGAAATATATCTAGGTTAGGAATATTGAAATGAACTTAATAAATTGTATTTTTGAAGCTAAACATTCGATTTGATTGTTGAATTTTATTTGATTCAAGTGATTGAATGTTTTGTTAGAAGCTTCTTGTGAAAAAGACCCGAAACAAATAAATGTTCATCAAATCTAAATTTCTTGGTGCTGAAAGATTCTCAGAATGGTTCCATGACAAGGCGAACATCAGCCACACCAAGAACGGTAGGAAAATTAATTCTACTTTACGCTGCTGCTGGGAAACTGCTGGCTCTATGTATTGTTAATAGCTAAAACGGGAAAATTAATTAAAATTTGTACTTTCGGTTGAATGTTTATCTACCTACTTACCCTTTTCAAGGGGGAGCTATTGTATGATGGTTTTCTTATTTCGTTCCACCGAGATAATCCTTTAAAGAGTTTTTCGTGCCTTTTACATAAATCATTCAAATATTAAGTATCGAATGCATTTTTTTAAATTCAAAGTACATTGGAAGTATTTATCCATATCGTTCAATGTTCGGAGATTTGCTTTCCAAATTACTTAGGTACTCACATTTTTGCGATTCTGTGTATTGATTTTAAGATCTTGATTTAGAACTTGTTCCGAAAATTATAAACAAAAGTTCTCAACATATCTATTTAATCTCTTTTAAGCAAGGCTTCCGTTATTGTCGTGAAACTGCAACGGATTGATATGGAAATTAAAGAGACGTAGAGCGGAGGGTTATTAACTAAGGCCTTATTTTGAATGAGTTTAAGAAATGGGTTTTTTTTCTTGTTTTCTGACGGGTTTGCGCCAGGCGTCTTCAGATCTTACTCATAATTTAAAATAGATTACTTACAATTTTATTTTTTAAGTTTTTTTTTCGTGAATCAAATAAAACCATATTTCTTACATAACTCTGATGGGGTAAGAACACTATATCTCGCGTGAGCTTTCAGTACGCCGAGTGAAACATTTCATGAATTCAGTATAATGATGAAAGGTTTTTTGGATGAAATTTTGATAGTGTGGCTTAAGCTTGTTCCACAGCTTCGAATCTTCATGTTTTTTTTCGGGGAAATATGTTTTAAAATCATCATTTTAGTCTTTTTATTCAAATTGTTTTCTCCCAGTTATTAAACACAATGATTCTAATATTGAACAGGCAATGTTCTAATTATTGAACACGTAAACATTGGAAATCATTGTATATATTTATGGGTATTTCGCTTGATAGTATGCTTTGCACGGGCGATTTTGGTTGAGCTAGCAACCAAGAATGAGTTTATTTATATTTCCAAGCACCAACCGATGTTTGTTCAATAACTGGTACAGACCCCGTTCGATTTTGGCAACACGCCCTTACAATTTTAGTTGCGAAAATCGAATGTTGCCAAAATCAAACGGTTTTTTTCTTAACTTTTTTTCAGTTATTTTTACAAAATAACTATTATTATTATCAATAGCGTTATTTTTAGTCAATTTCCGACCATTTGTAGTCAATATTTTATGTTTTTCATCATGTTTTTGATGCATTTTGCACTTTTCTTATTTTATTTGAAATGTTTGTTTTCATTTGTCGTATTTGCTGTTTTTGTCATTCTTCATCATTTTTTCGTTGTTTTTGTCATTTTCAGTCTTTAGTTTGAATTTGTTTTTAAACTTTTTGAATTAAAGGTTATGTTATAACGAAAACTAAAAGGTAATGTTGTTTCTAAAAACCGTTCAATTTTGGCACATTTGCCAAAATCGGATGTTGCCAAAATCGATTGTTGCCAAAATCGAATGTTGCCAAAAACGAACGGGGTCTGTACATGCATTTCTTTACGAAACGAGTACTGCAAGATTGAACGTTCAATAATTGAAACATTGGCGTTGATCCAATGATTGAACACTACACCGCTACAAGCTTTGTATTAAAATTTCAAATTCTTAAATTTTTACACCTCCCATAAATTTTTTTGGTTGGTTTTGCTGTCAGAAATAGCAATACAAATTTTAGAAGCGATCCATCCAGTCCGGAATTAGCGCAACGAGTTTTCATTTTGTATGGAAATTAAAGGGTAATACGGTCAAAATTTGGTCAATATCTACTTAACGTATTTCTCTCAATTTTGCATTTAAAAAACCTGAACACCCCTCATTTTGAAGGTGTGTATGTGTAGAATGTTCCTCCCAATTTGATTTTGGAATTCACTCTTCAGTTGTCAAAATGCCGTCCAAGGAAGAAGAGCAGCGTATAAAAATTTTGCTCGCGCATCGCGAAAATCCGAGCTACTCGCACCCAAAGCTACCAAAATCGCTAAAAGTTGCCAAATCAACCGTTACAAATGAAATTAAAGTGTTTGGGAAACGTTTGTTGACAGCCAGGAAGTCTGGATCGGGAGGAAATCGAAAACCGGAAGCCGCTGAGACGACAAAGAGAGTTGCCGGTAGTTTCAAGCGAAACCCTATCCTCTCTCTCCGAGATGCCGCAAATAAGCTGAGTGTGTCGTCTACAATCGTGCATCGAGCCAAAAAACGAGCCGGGCTATCGACTTACAAGAAGGTAGTGACTCCAAATCGCGATGATAAACAAAATACGACGGCCAAAGCGCGATCCAGAGGCTGTACACGACGATGCTGACGAAGTTTGACTGCGTGGTAATGGACGACGAAACCTACGTCAAAGTCGACTACAAGCAGCTTCCGGGACAGGAGTTTTATACGCCAAAAGGAAGGGGAAAGGTAGCAGATATTTTCAAGCACATGAAACTGTCAAAGTTCGCGAAGAAATATCTGGTTTGGCAAGCCATCTGTACCTGTGGCTTGAAAAGCAGCATTTTCATAGCTTCCGGGACTGTCAACCAAGAAAGTTACGTGAAATAGTGTATGAATAAACGTCTGCTGCCTTTTCTGAAGAAACACGGTTGTTCCGTACTGTTTTGGCCGGATTTGGCATCTTGCCATTACGGTAAAAAGGCCATTCAGTGGTACGCCGCCAACAACGTGCAGGTGGTTCCTAAGGACAAGAACCCTCCCAACACGCCAGAGCTCCGCCCAATTGAGAAATACTGGGCTATTGTCAAGCGGAACCTAGAGAAGACCAAAAACAGCTAAGGACGAGCAGCATTTCAAGGCAAACTGGCTTTCTGTGGCGAAAAAGTTGGACAAGGTGGCTGTACAAAATCTGATGGCAGGGATTAAGCGTAAGGCCCGGCAATTCGGATTTAGAAAAGCGAAACGGCACTGAATATTTTTCCTGAATTTTATACTAATTAAACTTGAAAAATAAATTTAATTTGATTTTTGAAATAAACGATTTCACTGATTTACACGTGTTTTCCCTTAACCAAATTTTGACTGTATCACCCTTTAGTATGGGAAAACATAATTTTTCAGTCAAACATCGCCAGAGATGTTCTGAAAGTTCTAAAAAATATAACTTTGGATGAAACATGTTCTTTGATTCTTGCATTACAATTCATGTGAACAAAGCACCAACCATAATTGTACCCCTGAAAAGATATTTAATGTCATATCAAATTTTTGTTTTCAAAATTCATTTATTTTATTATATCGTTTTGACTGCTTGTTTGAAAGCTGTGTAACAGTAGGAAAAATTTACTAATTAAATTTTCTATTATTTGATCGATTTTAAATAAACATGTCCAGAAAGGGCGAAGCGCGCTATGTACCTTTAGCAGTAAGCAGATTTCATATTTGTTTAAATTTATGTGCAGTTTTCAACATAACACTTTAAAAGAAATTTTTATGTCAGTATATTTGGCAGCACTGCGCGTAGCAATACATGTTTACATCTGTGAACAGGGTTGCCAACATTTTTTTTTTAAATCATGGAACTGATGAAATAAAAATCAGGTGTATTCAGGCTACGTTACATGAAACTAATGAGTTTACCCGACAAAACTCAGTAACACGAGACTCTTTGACCTGGGTCTCAGAGTCGGCGCGCTACTGGGCAAACTGGAGGGGCTACGCGGGAAAAGGGCGGACCAACCTTTAACTTTACCAAGGCACTTCCTATCTGTTTAGTAAAAAACTTGATTTGTTCTCAAGGGGTTTTTATTGTTACAATTGATTGGGTGTGGGTGTGTAGTGTGTGAGATTTATTTGGGCTATTCTGGGTACGTACCATCGATGGTTCTCTCGTTGTTCGTGGTTTCCGGTGATGACGACCTTCACCAGGCCACCAGGATTGGCCCAGGTGAAGGCAGAGCTCGTCTGGTGAGCGGACCTCGGCTGGACGCAGCAGCACAAAATGGCGGGGTAAGTCCTGGGTTTGTTGGCTTAACAGCTCGGAAAAGGGCGATTCCGAGCTGCGTGGAGTGTAGATAACAGGCACTTCCTTCGTTGGCGAAATCGGTTGGCTCCGGACGGTACCGGTAGTTGCCAGCCCGAGAAGGGTAAGGTCTCCTTTATATTTAGAGTCAATCTATGACCCGAGACGTCCTCCTTGATAGTTATGGGGCGCACCCCAGAGGACAAAACGCTGGTCTTTTACGGTTAGACGTAGGTGAATCCCTGGGGCCACCTAGGCCGGGCGTGTGCGGTCGAACGATCGTAACCGACGACAGAAAAAAACTCATAAGTATCCGAAGTGTCCCTAACGGTGGGTACACTTCACACTCCACAAAGATGCACACGCTTGCCTGTTCAAACAACTAATGATCGATGGCGCACCACTGATCGATTGTTGGGCTTTTCTTTTAGAAATCCAGCCCTATTCAAATTTTCCCGCTTTTCAACAGCTTTTCCCCGCTCATGCGTCTTGCTCCTTCCATGCGTAGTTGCTCCCACGTGAGCAGCCATGCTGCTTGGTATGCTGTACGTGTTCGCAGAGTGCACCCAGTAGCCCAGGTGTGTTCAAAACTGCTGTTTTAATTGTGGGGAAGTGAATGGTCGATAATCAATGTGCCGATTCAAAAAAAAAAAAATAAATTTAAATTTTGTAACCTACTGGTTACATACAGTAACGGAAATTTCTCTTAAAGCCTATTTTTGTGGTCATCGCTCCACATTTTCACTCTAATATGTGTTGTGAGCCCACTTGGATGAATAATTCTACTGAATCAAAGCAATCGAAAGATTCCCTTTAATTCCCGTTTTTAAATAACAATTACAGGGAATCTTTCTAGCTTTTATTCAGCCACATTTTCATCTTTTTGCCTTTCTTTCAGAAAGGTATAGATATCGGTCGATTTGCGAGATCATTAATATTATGGGTCTTAAATAACCTTTATAGGTACCTATCGAATCAGCTCGACGAGTTCAGACGATGTCAGTGTATTTGTCTGTATTAGTGTGATTTTTTGTAAACTTTTTACTTCAGCTATGGTACCTAATCCAATGTCTATTTATTACCCACTCGCCACATTCGCAATATCAGGCAAAATCAGGCAAATTTTAAAAAATCAGGGAAATTCAATGGCTTATCAGGTTGTCAGGCTGAGCCTCGAACAATCTGGGAATGCCTGAAAAATCAGGCATATTGGCATCTCTGTCTGCGAAGTAAAATAGAAGTGATTTTACCTGGCAAACATTTTCAGGGGCACTTGAATCTATTAACACGTATTGAACGTTAGCCGGCGCGTTTGGGAACACACATATGCGCACTTTGCCCCAAATGAAATGAAAATCATTCTTCAGAAAGCCTTTCAAAATTTCACGATTAAGACGTAGGTATATCATTGATTTAAATGTTCCTGTTTGTATATTTTTGGTGAGGAACAGTCCTCTTTTAAAAAGTATTTTCGAATTTACTGGATTACATTTTTCATTTAAGAGTTTTAAAATGTCGTGATTTTACGATTCTTATGAATCTCTATCCAGAGATTCACTCAGGCACGTCTTTCACTCACAAAAATAGATCGATGACTAACTTTGTTTTGACTAATGTTGCCAAAAATAACAAACGTTTTCATAGACATTTATTTGAATTTATATATCTTCAGTTTTGCCGAATATTTTTTTTATAAAATTTGAATTGTTTTCTGTATATCCTTCATCTCATTCCTACATTCCTTTTCACCCATATTCTCTATTAAAACTTTTCACGCATCGACATTTGTTTTTTTTCTCTAGAACAAAATATTATTTACCATATATCCTTAATTTTTGTTCCATATTCCACATGATTATTCTCCATTCTACAATTTCATTTAGTTTCTGCATATTCTTCATCTCATCTCTATATTCCTTATCAACTCTACTCACAATAGAATCTTTAATCTACAGATTTTTGTTTTTCTAAAATACAAAATTTTTTATTCCAAACTTGCTGATCCGGTAAACTTCGTTTTACCTTCTAAAGTATAAATCGTAATAAATGTTTAATTTTATCTACACGTCCTTAACTGCATCGTGCTCGCGAATAGATTCTTATGGAAATCGTAACAAATAAAGTTGAATTTGTATTGGGACCACCATCCATAAAAAGTGAAATCCTTGAAACTATTATACAAACCATCTCTGACCCAAAAAAACCCTCAGCTACAAAATTTCACTTCATTCCGACCGACCATTCATGCGTGATATTGTTACAAAGAAAACGCCTCCATTTTTATATATAAAGATGTGGAAAAGAGATAATTTTGTATGGGGACCCTCCTTTCATAAAAAGTGAGATTCTTGAAACTATTATACAAACCATCTCTGACCCAAAAAACCCTCGGATACCAAATTTCACTTCATTCCGACCGACCATTCATATGTAATGTTGTTACAAAGAAAACGCCTCAATTTTTATATATAAGATGTGAAGAAGAGATAACTTTGTATGGGGACACCCCTTTCATAAACAGTGAGATTGTTGAAACTATTATACAAACCATCTCTGACCCAAAAAACCCTCGGATACCAAATTTCACTTCATTCCGACCGACCATTCATACGTGATGTTGTTACAAAGAAAACGCCTCCATTTTTATATATAAGATGTGAAGAAGAGATAACTTGTTTATAAAAGGTGACATTCTTGAAACTATTTTACAAACCATCTCTGACCCAAAAAACCCTCGGATACCAAATTTCACTTCATTCCGACCGACCATTCATACGTGATGTTGTTACAAAGAAAACGCCTCCATTTTTATATATAAGATGTGAAGAAGAGATAACTTTGTATCAGGACCCCCCTTTCATAAACAGTGAGATTGTTGAAACTATTATACAAACCATCTCTGACCCAAAAAACCCTCGGATACCAAATTTCACTTCATTCCGACCGACTATTCATACGTGATGTTGTTACAAAGAAAATGCCTCCATTTTTATATATAAGAAGATATTCCTCATCTCAATTCTACATTAGATTCCCTGCAAAAGCTTTACAAATCTTAAAATTTTATTTATTTTCTGCATATTCTTCATCCGATCCGAAAATATTCTAAACAAAAGCCTTCCCAATTTGTGCTTTACCTGTTGTTCTGCTTTTGTTTACCAGAGCCGAAACAATCCGAAAACATTCTAAGCAACAGGTTTCTCAAACTGTGCATTTCTTGTCACTCTGTCTCTGTTCACCAGAGCCGGAATAGTTTGATAATATTCTTAGAAACAGCATTCCCAACCAGAAGGTAAATTCAAAACAGACGACCAGCAGCAGACAATTCAAATTAAAATAACAAAATCAGAAGCAGCGGCCTTGAAAATCTGCGCTTTCTAAGCCAATTTTCATTTTTTTTTTCAACAGAAGGCCAAAATCAAAACAAACAATCAGCAACAGCAGCCTTAAAAATCTGCGGTTCCAAAGCCAATTTCGTCTTTTCCACCGAAAGGCCAAATCAAAGTAAACAATCAGCAGAAGCTGTCTGAAAATCTGCGCTTCCAAGCCTTTCCGTCTTTTTCCACCGGAATGCGAAATCAAAGTGAACAATCAGGAACAGCAGACTTTGACCAATAGAAACATCATCATGACCAATCATTGTTGGTCACCAAAGCTTTTAAAAAGCTATTATTAAACATGTTAGCAATTTTAGTTTTTTTTCGATTCTGTGAGTTCTCGGAGTTTTTTTAAAAAAAATTTCCAGCAGCCATAATGGTCGATGAATGATAATTGCGTTATTGAGATATGATCTGGTAAAATTAACAGTCAAAACACCAATGTTATAGTATCTTAAAATAAATACGCCTCGTCGGATCTGATGGTCTATCATGATAGAATTGATGAAAAAAAGGCCTGAAAAAATATTTTCAAATACTTGCATTGTGAATCCATCAACAAGGCGTCATTTTGTGCCCTTCGATTTTGCAACAAACATGGCGTTAGTCAATTCAATGATTAATAGCATTTTTATGGTCAGAGAAATTGCTAATTGCTAATTTATAATGGTTTTATGAGAGCCATATAAAAAGATTAAATTTGACGTTTTTCTCGCAAGCCAACCAACTACACGCTTAGGATGAGTTCTTCATTTCTGAGTTTTTAATCATTAGTACAGTGAATTATGATAGACTTTTTGAATGAAAAGGGATTGGTTGAGAATGACGCGTGAAATAAACCATGAATTGAAGTCGAATTCTTTGTCTAACGCCATCTCCATGGATGGCAAAACTCCTCAGATCGGCTTGTCCAGTGATAGAGATCTGTGCGGGGAGAGATAAATCGCACTGAAATGAAGAGTGAGATTGTCAACACATAAAAGTGAGCGAGAGCATTCATATCCGCTGATGAAGAGAATTCCCTTCTCCGGAAAAATCTGTTGCGCAATGTGCTGAGGAGAATTCGAGAGCTAACTCAGTTTATTCTTGGTACGTTCACGAGAAAAGATGCTACTTTCCGAATACAAGCTTCCAGCGGTGTCCTGATTTTCTAGAAGCCGTCCTGATCTTAATTGCAATTGATTTTGCAATAAAAACAGTTTAACCTCTTAAACCAGTGGTAATCTTCGGTTCAGATGATATTTGAACGGTGTTTTTCGGTATAAACTAAATGCCACCTAACTTCATATCTCTTCTGCTGCATAAATTAAGGCGTATACTGCACCGCTATTTCGCCTTAATTTATGCAATCTAAGAAGAGCTGAATTTCATTTCCACCAATCTACTGGGGTCCTGAAAAATCCTGGGTTTTGTTCTTCGCGGTGTCCTAATTTTTTGATGAAACCACCTGTCACCTCTTCTTCGAACGCTACCTTTTGCAAAAAAAAAATTAAAACAGTTAACAGCAGTAGGCATGGTAGCGGGGGAGAAATTGTTGCTATTTTTTCTACGTTGTGTGGTGGGAGTCTTAATATTTTTTTCTTCTTTACTCTGAGGTGTACGACTGAATCACAGGGCGCTTTTTGTTTAGAATTCTCTTTCTCCCACTCAGATGCAAATGCTCTCACACTTGCCGTCCGAGTCACTTACAGCTCGTGTAAACTCGGGTAACGAGTGGAGCACGATCAGCGAAAAAGGATTACACTCGGAAGCCGAACTGAAAACAGTGTTGTTTTCTCCCGGCTCTTTGTTGTTTGAGTAGAGCCGACCAACCCTGGCCATCTCAAAATCCAAGATGGTGGCATCCGCTCAACTTTAAATGCTGTAAATGACAGAAAGTCGCATTAAATCACCACTATATGAGTGTTGGGTGAAAGGGCTAAACGAGTAGAAGTCGATTTTTTTTTCTTTCCGACGCCATCTTGAATCGAATTTCGTTGACAAACCACCACACAGAACTTATCAAAATGTGTAAAAATGGGAATTCCAATTCAAATATGTGCTATTTAACTTGAGAGCATGGTCGTAGGGATGACGGGGGGTTTAAACTCCTTCATGAGGATCCAAAAATGCAAGCGAGGTATTCTACTCTACACTCAAAATTTTAAATTGAGAACCGAATTACGATAATAGTTTAAGGTTAATCAAGAGTAACATTATAGACTCTAAACTAATGCCAAAACCTCAAAAACCCGTTCCAAGTTCAGAATTCTGTCACACTTTTTCAAAATTTTCTCACTTCTTCATAGAAAATCAGGACTGAATATTGGATTAAATTAGTTTAAACTCATTTCGGAGGTTCTGATTCCATAATTACCATAACCAAAATTGTATTCCTATTTTCGTATTCCTGATTTTGTATCACATCCCAGATTCTTGATTTTCAGTTCGGTTATTCATAAGAAATTAGAAATGAAAAGCTGCTTTCAAATTTTGGTTCCAATTTGGTTTTTGAATTTCATATCAAATTTTAATCATGTTTTTCGAGATCATTTGTCAATATTTTGAAAAAAGTTCTGCGAATATGAAAAAAAGAAAACTTTTGTTTTATATTCAAATTCGAAGTTCTTAAACTTAATTCTTACACAAAATTCTAAAATTAAAAGCTCCAAAATGCAATCCAGAATTAAGAAGCCAGATTCAGATCTTTGTCAATTCACATTTCAATTCTGGTTCACAATACAGATTAAAAATAAATAGTTTTAATAGTGAATTTAGATGAAACCTGAACTACAGAATTTAAATAAAGATTCATGAACGAAGGCTCTAAAACTTGGCTTATAAAGTTCTGATCTAGAATAAGATTCGGAAATCGTATTTTCGTACTTTACAGAACATACAGAATGTACATGTACATACAGAAATCGTTAAGAAATTTGAATACAGACTCAAAGCGCAATTTTGAATTTAGGTTCAAATCTAAGATTCAAAATTCAGAAAATCTTTATTTATGATTATTTTTGCAAAACTTGTTCAAAAAAATTGGTTTTCCATTATTTCCAATTCTATTTTGTTTTTCATTTTTGAAATATAACTTTCACTAAAGCGAAAAAAATAGCAAATATCTTGATGATTTCAGCTTTTTTTTTTTATTGAAAAACCGTTGATAATTTGAAAATTTTAAAATGCCTAAATGAAATTCCACTTCGTTCTTGACTTGGTGTGAATATCCTACATCTAAGATTAATATCTCTATTTGTCACTTGAATTTTTATTGCCAAAAAATTTTTGTAGTAATAGAATCAGAATTTTTGAATTTTAATTTTCATTTAAGGTTCTTGTTCTTTCTTGAAAATCACAAAAGAGAATCGCATTTTTAAAGCTTAAATTTACAAACACATGCATCAAGTATTCGAAATTGGAGCAAAATTACCTCTGATTTGAGATAACTTTTTCGAGTGATTCAAAATTCTTAAACCTGACTTAAGAACTTGTACCGTATAAAGTCTTCAATGTCACTCAAACAGATCTTTCCTAAACGGTTTTCAAAATCAAGCTATGGCATAAAAAAATTATAATGATTTGATCAATATTTCAATCGAAATTCAATCCTGTAACATAAAAGTTTCCGGAGATCTTCGAGAAACCAAACGCTTGATTTATAATTCCATTAACTACTCGTACACGGGACGAAGAAGTTTTCAATTCCCTCAGATAAGTAAATAAATCCCTGAACAATTCATTCCTAGTGACAGAATTCACAAGTCATGTTTATCAACATTAAAATAAACACTTCCATTGTTTCTTACCAAATTGTGATGAAGGATTCTTGATGATGGCATAAATTAATTGTTTACGTTTAACGACATTTTTAAAACTTAATCTAGGTTCATCCCCTTCTAGGTCAATCTTCTGTGACCGGAAAATTTTTCTTGTCATTCGTTGATGTGGGGAAAAGTTCCAAATGTTTGAAGCCAAACCTGAAGCGTGTCGCCCGATACCTACATGATTTTTTCCTTCTTCTAGCTTTAAGAAATCACCTAATGGAAAACGAGCAACATTCGGATCGATAAATTGTGTTGGGTGATTTTGGTTGGCCCAGCTGCATACAAATCGTTCGATTTTGCCTGAAAATGCCCAACGCTAAATAACGACTATGTTTGAAACTCATTTTCTGTTTGATTGGAAATGGATCACAAGAAGTTGACAAAACGATGTTACTTTGAGGATATATTTGAAGATCTGTATTTACTTGGGAAACTTTTAGAGCGAGAGATTCGATGAACATTTTAGCTTAGAAAGTTTTTTGAGATTCTGTTTGATTCTATTTTCTACAGAAATCTCTTATCAATTTGGCACTACAGAATTTGTGTAATAGAAAAGTTGAATCCTATGAGACATTAGAATAAAATCGTCAATTTTCAAAGGACATGTTCCCGTTGCTCCAGATTTTACTATGACACGTTGCTCAAACAGCGTTTTTCTGCGATCCCAAACCATCTGGCTGGCGTCGTTTGTGTACATAACCTCAAACTCCCCGTAAACCATTTTTCATCCCGATTGGTATCAACAAGGGATCAAATTTTCATAAATTGCCTCCCGCCTTGCGAATAGATGGCCGCATCACACAAAAGCACCAACTGAGATATGGGCCACGATAACTGATATCGGGCAACATTCTACCTTTCTTCCCCCACCATATGGTGAAACATAAACCTAAGAATATCATCAGGCGAAATGTTTGGTCTTATCCAGCCCGAGGATATTTTCCGGGACTGGATGATCGCCCTGAATGAATGTGGGTAATTCGTTGTCGTCTTTTCATTGTTGTTGCTGTTGTTCATCCTACGTTATTCAAAACATTGTCATCGTTAGAGGAGAAAACAAGCACTTGCTACATCTTCTTGCGAGGACATGCACGTTGTCTACGCTACGATGATGACGACGACAGGTCTACCTTTTTGCCCTCGTCATCTTCATCACAACGACGGACGAGTGTTGTCTGTCTAGAAATTTCTCAGTCTGTCCGCAAAATGTACCACAACCCAGTTCAGCTGACAAGAAGAGGCAGCGTCAACAGATTCAACGCCCCGATCTGAGATATCCGGAAACGAGGCCACTCCACACCTTTGGAAAAAGTTGCTGCTCACCCTTCCAAAAATCAGTATCGCAATGTTTGTTCAGATGTCTGACTGGAGTTTTACTTCAGGGTTCCGCGATTATTGGAGTCGAACGAAGTTGCTCTTTTGTGTATCAAGCT
This sequence comes from Uranotaenia lowii, assembly GCF_029784155.1. Lineage (NCBI taxonomy): Eukaryota > Metazoa > Arthropoda > Insecta > Diptera > Culicidae > Uranotaenia > Uranotaenia lowii. Next base: position 269,779,436 of record NC_073693.1, on the reverse strand, counting down.
CAATTATTGGGCTCAGTCCAATAATTGATAAAAAAAAAACAAATCAACCAACATGATCAATTTCCAAACTAATTAAATTTTCTTTAATATATTGGTAATCGAAACGATAAAGCAAAAATATCAAGAGTCACCCTAATTGGATATTAGGCTAACGCACAACACCCCAAAGTGAGTATCATTAGATGACGAATCCATTAAGTTGTAGATATGAAAAATCAGGAACCAGATGAGTGGAATGGTTGGCTGGTTGTTATCAGTCTTATCTCATAAGACGAATATATAAGTCTATTTTAATCATTGAGTACGATGTTTAACAGATTTGTGGCTCCTAAAAAAATTCCAAATGCAATAGATTATTTAAAGACTCCTCAACTAATCCATAACAAATTTCTCACTTTTCAAAACTAAGAAATAAAATTATGTGTTTTTAACACTAGAAAGACCGCACCAGTCAAAATGACTGGTTGGGCACTTTGTTTGTTGAATATCTTTTGAACACTACGCTTTAAAAATTCGTAAAAAATACGACTTTTCATGAATTTTGAATCTCTACAAAAGTGTGTATTTTTTATTCCACTAGCTCTTTTAATAAGCGAGAAAAATTTCGCCATGGACACTCGGACCGTGACCAGTCAAAATGACTGGTAAAATTCACAACCCTATAACTCAAACAAGATAGAAAATTTTCGCTTGCTTTTGGTTTCATTTGCAAGCTACATTCAAGTCAATGAGCCCTAGTTTATTTATTGTGGGCAGAAGTGTGTCATTCGTTATGAAATTATTGATTTTCGATGCGAAGTCATGAAGATTTATAGAAAAAGTTCTCGGATTACTCCCAATTTTTTTGGTCATTTTTGTTACTCAACTATAATCAAACTTTCTGTCAAAATTTGGCGGAATTTCATCAAGATTTGTACAAGTTATGTTAGATTTAATACGAGTAATCGAGTAGTTTTAGGTGATAAATATGTTTTATACTAAACTAGTATGAGTAAAATAATTATGAATTGTGTACTTTTTTATTCAAATTTGAAGACATCAGCCATGAAACTGAATAATTTAAATGATATTTCAACATGGGTACACGGAATATTTTTTATATGATGGTCATCCACCATGGGTGCACGGATTCACCGCAGTTTCTGCCCAAGTATGTATTCACATGCATTCTTAGATTATTAGGTTCGACAAATTTCCAATGCAAGTTCACTTACAGGTATTCCGGCACCCGTGTATATACCTGGCCAGCTGGCAACTGATTAAACATTCTTATTGAACATTCTTATTATAAGAGGAAACACATCTTACGTGTCGGCAACTTTTGGGGTTTGAATCCAAGTGTTTTCTTGCCGATACGGGGAATCGAACCCAGTACGTCTGGCATACCTAGACCATACTCGTGCCAGCCTATCTGATAGACCACATCGGTGCTAAGGTATTTCAACATGGGTGCACGGATTAGCTGTATATTCGCCGTTGAAAATTATATATGTAGAAATAAATAGTTTTCAACTTGCTTCAAAACACAAAATATTTTTGAGTTAGATATGATAGGTATTTGAAATGCAATATTGGTGAATCGAAAAACAAATCAACGTGTACATTTGACAATGTTTATTCATTATTTTTATTTCACTGTTTTCCGTCGCACGACATAACTTGATGCATATAATTTCAAAAATTCACTCGGTCCATGGTAACCATTTTCCAATTTCTTGGATGTTGATCAGACCTTATCAGATAAATATACGATTGCAAAAACCTGTTTTTTAATAATAAATAAATAAATTTCTTATTTCACGATCTTATTGATATATAAAAAACGGAACTTAAAATAAAAATCGTTATTTAAATCATTCTGTCTCAACATGAGGGCCATGGTTTCGATTTTGGTTTAGTTAAGATTTGTAAAAATGCTTTTTAAAAATTGTCAAAAAGTCCAATATTTGATTAAAACGCAGTGAATCCGTGCACCCATAGTGAAAAACCATAAATATAACACAAATTTTCATTCAAATCTATTAAAGTTTTTATGTTTTATCTTTAGCATGCAAAAAAATTGATTTTGGATGAATGGCGGTGAATCCGTGCACCCATGGTAAATTGCTCTACTTATAGAAAAAAAATACGTTTTAAAACCTACAATATCAGATATAATTTATAGGCAACGTGTTGAAAAATTCCAGAGCGATGGATGCTAGAAAATATCAACTAAAACAAAACTGAAGTGAAACCATGCACCCATGGCATAACCATCTAACTTGGTTTTATAATAAGATTGATAATGTGTTTTAATTTTTTGATAATTATTCGAAATATTCAATTTATGACATACACGCATTCGTCAACTATGCCAAAATGAGGTGATTCCGTGCACCCATGGTGAAAAAACATTTCCATTTTTTATCGAAAATGTTATTGAATAAATAATAAATTAAAAAAAAATAATTTCAGAAGAAAAAAGTAAAAAATATTTTGATATAAAAAATTTCCCCTTTACCAGTCATTTTGACTGGTCACGGTCCGAATAGGTATATTCAATTTGCCGGTCCTTCTAGTGTTAAAGATTCAGAATACAATAATAGCTGAGAAGCATATCTTGAATCTCAATCAATAATCTTGTATGAATTTTCTTCAGGTTGGCTTCAGAATCATCAAACCATTTGAACCATACATTTATATTTTGGTACAGATAAACAGTGGTACATACAGCCAAAGTGTGTCCAATTGAAACTGCCGGAAATATCATAAATAACGATTCTTGTTCTGATAAAAATATCTTCATATTTGACTGCAATCATAACTTCTTCAGTGTAATCTCGCTTCCAGCTACTCTGAACGAGATTTACACGCAAGTTTCTCCAGGTATTTAAATTTTTTCATCGGTTTGATCCTCCTGATGTCTCGGAATTCCGAAAACCACACTGTTTCGCTCCTGTTGGTTCTCGAATGAGTTGGTTCCACTTTTGTTTGTAAGCGTTCTCAAATACTGAACTCACAAAAATATGTACTTTTCCGGAAAAAGTACCTTTTCTACGCAATGCCCGGTTCACCCGATCATTTTTGAAAAATGTAATTTGCAAGCTTGTTTAAAATTACTATCAAAACAGCCTTGATGAAGGAAATTGGTGGTTAATGCAATAGCAAACAACCTAAACTGCCCATCTGCTCGAAAAATGCGATGAAAAATTCTCTAATCCGATTCTTCCTTAGGATGTACGCTTACCCGACTTTCCCCTATGTTGTTTTCATAGTTTCCGTCTGCATATTTCAAATTTAGCTTAAATGCTTGAACTTTCTTTATTCGATCATTTCATTGTATACAAACCATTTGGATATAAACCAAGAGAAATAAAAATGATCAGGGTTGGACTTAAACAACAAAATCAAATTTTAGATCAAAAATAAAATAAAAAATATCTGAAATTCTTAGGTTGGAAATTTAATTTCACTTATCGAGTCATTTTCTGATTTAAGTTCAGTAAACTCTACTACAGCTACAATTCAAACTTCAAAAGTTTTAAAAGAAAGTGATCGTATCCATATCAAGATTTATATAATCTTATAAAGTTATCTTTTTTGTAATGCTTACTAACCCTTTTAATAACGAGCAACACTAGCGAAAATAAACGGCCCAAATCGGCGAATTTGCAGTCGTTTCCTGTATAGCTCATAGAAATGAAAATAAAAGTGATTTTGATAAAATTCATACATCCTTGCTTTGCATGAAAAATGAAAAATGTTTTTTTCCTTATATTTATTTAAACTCAAAGGTTTTACGCCATTACAAGACGTCATTGAGTATTAGGAGAATCGTTTCTTTATTTGAAAACATCATGACATCATGACATCATGACAAAAGACTATAGACAACCTATAAAATGCCCAAAAAATTTCACTTAGTGCCTAAGGATGCTGGAGTAAAAAGCTGTAAGTTGCGCACAAGAAAATGACCACGCGAAATTGTTAAATTGTGGTGTAAAAACCGTATTTTCCGAGAAATGAACCACCAAGATTGTTTCAGTCATAGTAGAAAAATTTTGAAAAGTGGATAGGAAAGTTGACGTAATTTGACACATTTTCGCACCTTTAGAATCACAGAACATTTAAGTGATTTCTTGTAGGTCCCAGACAACCATCTGGTGGGTATTTTGAATTTGCAACACAAATATACGTGCAAATATACGTGTAAACATATCGTATATCATGCAGTAAAACCAGTATATACGTATCATTTTGGAGGCTATAAAGATACAGTAGCACAAATATTCTTGATTTAGATTGTCTTGTAGTAATAAAATCATGCAATGTATTTAAATACGATAAAGAATATGCATGGGCCGCACGTTGTAGGTGCAGATATACGAAAATGAGCTTAAATAAGATTCTATACGATATAATCTGTAAAATAAAATACGACTTCTGGTTGTCTGGGGTATCTATTTTTCGAACTTAAGATATATAAATTTGCAATTTCTCAGATTCTCTAATATAAAACTCAAAGTTAATACAGAAAACCTACGAGAATACTATTATGTATTATAACACTAATACCACATTTGCATAAATTTATATTTTGGAGGCTATTTTTGTGACAATTTTAAATTACTTTAGAAATTCATTTACTTTAAACAATATTTGTGAAAATGCGTAATTTGTCAACAAAAATCTGAGATAAAAAAAATATGGGTGAAGAATTGCTCTATGGAATTGAATTCAGAATTATGATCAAAACCACTAAAGTATTCATTTATGATCATTAATTGGATTCAGTTTAGATATAATTTTGAGTTTTTAAATATCATATTCTGGACTTGATATCTTGTATTCATAAAAACAACTAATTTTTTGCAGGTTCTGGATCATCAGGCAATTTTTATCACGATTTTTTTGTTAGAATCATGTTTTCGATTGCAATAATTTTATCTCAGTTGTAAATATTATAACCTTTGATACCTTTTTCAAGTTAAAATTCAGATGCACAAATAATTAAATTTCAGCAAAATCTTTAACATTTAGCGTCCCATCAAATTTAACACATTTATCGAGTTAAATCAGTGAACTGTTTTGTTCAAATATAACATTGAAAGTACTCCCAACAAACTTAACATCGCATTAGAAATGATAACTAAAGTCGTTAATAAGGTTACTGCGAATCACTTGTGATACAAAATTTTTTACGTTCAGCACAACCAGTAAAATGAGTTCGAAAAAATGGTAACTGGAAGTTTGGTTAAAAAAAAGGATGTGATAAAAAACAAATTTCATGTTGCAGATTTCGAAGACGATTTTGCTCAATTTGTTCTCCGGCGTGGCCTTCACATGAGGAAACAGCCTTGATTCACTCTCTGCGATCAGCAGTGCAACCAAATTGCTAAAAAATCAGATGGAGTTTTTAAAAGAATTGTCCAATGAGAGAATCAGCAAGCATCAGCTGCAGCTAGCAACAGTTCGCATGGGTTTGGGCTAAACATGTGTTTTCTGGCATTCTTTCAGTACGTACGAATAAGGTGTCGAATATCGTCCAATTCGTATAGTTATTATGGTTTTAGCCAGGAGTTTCAAATATCCATGTATTAATCGAGGAGAGTCTGCAAAACAATCTGTAGTATTTAATGTAATTTTCTCACAAAAAGAGATCCGAATGTTTTTTCAACGGAAAATACCAACTTGTGTTCTTGGACCCTTGGAAGGACCCTTGTGGGTTTTTTTGAATGTAAAAAGACCAATGCTTCTAACGACTAAACACTGGATTTTCCATGACGTACTGAAGCCACTAAGGTTTAGATGGATTCACAGCTTCAGCAACCTTAGAGCTAGGCGAATTCCGCCAAATCGATCATTGTCATCTGTAAAAAGTAGATTTTTCGCTTTTGGGGCTCTAGGGTCAAGAATACTTGCCTGCCATACTCATAGGTCTACACCTATAAATACATCTCATGTAATCCATCTTGTAGGAAAAACGCTCAGCTTCAAGATGAGGAACCGAATATGTCAAAAACTGGCGCTGACATAGGTTTGGAACGTCATTTATGGAAATAGTGCAAACGAGCATCGTCAAAAGCATTCGAAACTAATTTAAGGAATGTATTGAGGTCGTGAGAGGCAAGAGATCAAAATGCTAACTCTTTTGTAAAAAAAATCTAGTGCATATTCAATATTGGTAAAAGATGCTATTCGGGGTGAATAAGCCATAATAACAAATGAAATCCCTCGAGAGAAAAAAAAAGATGCTCGCTTCAAATGTAAAAGACACTGAGTGCCAAATAGCTTCTTTTATGAGGAAACTTTTAACATTTTAAAATTTTATATTTTTTGGCTTCCCTTTTTTTGAAAACACTCATGTGCCAAAGTTACATGCAATTCCTATATGAATGGTTTGGAAAACAACCGATTTGAGAAAAAATCTCTATGGAGCCACTTTTTAAATATACCCATGAAAATCAATATCTTGGACACATGTTTGCATATTTCAAATCGATTCTCACTCTTCTGTAGAAGTTCCCAAATATGTCGATATTTTTGGATGAAACAGAAAAACTTCGCTGTTTTGTTGTGTGTAGTCTTTTCAAGTTAAATTTCATCTCTGGAGCCACTTTTGCATAACATTTTCGATTTGTTTGACTTACCGTTTCAAATTGAATCTGAAATAGAAAAAAGTCAGTATCAGTACAATTTCAAAACTCAAATATGCTGTATATTTAGTTGACAATGCCAATGTGAACAAATTTTTCACAGGAAAAATGAAAAACAAACTAAAGCACAAAATTTTGGTACCTAGAAGTCTAGAAGTACTCAGATGAGGTACTCAGATCAACGAAGTTCAATCAAACAGCATCGGTTTTGCATCGATTCCGCTGAAGCCCACTTTTGTCGGCACATAATCCGATTTGAAGGAAGTACATTTCAACGCTAGATTCATTTTTCAGAAGGAATTAAAATTGCATAATTCAATATTCAAAATTATTCAAAATAAATTTTTAAACTGTCATATTTTTGTACAAGTTTTTGGATTGTTGAAATTTTTATTTGATAAATGATTCCGAAGTCTTTTTGAAATTCATAAACCATCTGCATCGGGTGCTATCTCACGTATCATCACTATCGTTCGGTTGTCGATTGTCGATTGTCGGATGTCTGTTGTTGTTATTTTGCATGTTCACAGAGTTGCAAAACAAATCCCAATCCGATTTTCCAGAATCCCGGTTGAAAAGAGTTTTCCATTCCTTTCTTGTATCCTTGCCACTTAGGGAAACAATGTTCCATGACCATTTCCTTTGGTTCCCCTTGTGTGGAGACGTAAAAAGAATGGAAAGAAGCGAATACGATTGAAACGAAACTTTTTATTTGCCAAACACAACCAGCCAGCCCTTGGAGGCTCTACTCGTTTGCTCCTCAGGATGCTGATGTTCGCAAATCTAAGTTGGTTGAACAAGAGTTGTTACATGTGCGCCATCACACATCGGGCACAAATAAATAATGCAGCTTTTTCCCAACTTCGAAGCTTGCATGATAGATTGGAAAAACGTGTACTTCGAAGGATGTTTCATACGTCAGATGGTTTGTGTGCAGGTGTCAACGAGCAGAAAGGAAAAAAAAAACTATCGAAACTTACATGAGCCAACAACTGGAACACACACAAATGTAGACGTAAATAATTTTAAAATCTGCAAAGAAATTGGTTTTGGTAAAAATATTTAAAACAAGTCCTTATTTTAATCAGTAAAAACCATTTGTAACTTTGAATGATAAATTCAAGATTTTTTTTTTCAGCATTTTAAACTTAGGTTGGGATTAACTCAAACTCTTGAGAGGCAGAAAATTCTTTGCCTGCAGCTTTGAAAGTCTTAAAGCGAAACAATCTTGGCAAATTTATCTACGATTCGTGCTTTGATTTTTATTCAGGAAAATCTCTGAAAATGAAGCCATTATTATGCTTCTCGTTATCTTCTGGATCGCACAAAATTTGCAGCTCTCCACAGTTTCAACTTACTTATGGCAAGTGTATTGATTTTGCATAATCTTAGGAGTTTTACACCTAGAAAAAAGGACACATCTGTTAGAAAACATCTGGATTAGCATCTGGGAAATCTTCAATCTAGTACCAAAACTAGAATAACTGAATGAATTTATAATTTATCATTTGGAAAAAAGAACATACTCAATAACAAAATACAAATAAAGTGCCAATCCAATGAATTGGAAAAGGAACTAATTCTACGTAAGAATTCATATTTCGAGTTCAATGAAATCCCAGTATTCACAATATACGTAAAGGACAAGATCTTCAGACATGTTTTAAAAGAAATGCTGTAGCGTAATTCAAAAGTTATATTCCCAATTGAAATTCATAATATTTATTTTTTATAAGCCAAACCAGTATTGGAAATCGAAGTTTCAAACTAAATTAAAACAAAAAACAATCATATTCAGCACTCAACTCTGATTCACAGTAAATTTTAGTTTAAAAATTAAAATTTTCATCAGAAAGTATAGCATATATAGGACACATGTAAAACGTTTTCAATATATTTTTTTTCATTATAAATAAATAATAAAGGATAACATTATGTGATACAATTCTAAACTTCGAGATATTTTGATCAAGAAATTAAATTTAAATAATGTTTTTGGAACTTTAAAAAATATCAAAAGATCGTGAGCTGTACTTTTAAGTGATCCAGTGGAACTTTAATTCTCAAACAAAATTAAACCAACATTACAAAAAAAAACAAGATACAGAGATTAAACACGAGTTGACATCACTTTAGAATTTTCCGATTTTTTCAAAAAGCTGTTAAAAGTTCCATAAATTCTAAATTGGGCTTTGAGTAAAAATTTCAAAATATTTGAGGATTTGAGTATGATAGCTTTTCATGGTTATAGGTAAGTAATTTTCAACACGATGCTTCTAAAGATCTTTTTTACTTAATACCTGGTCATTTTTTCCCACAGTACTTTCTTTAACTTTTCTTTTTGGATTTTTGTAGAATATGGTGTTTTCATCATATTTCACTTTTTTATTCAATTTTTTATAATTTTTTGGGCTATGTAGCAACATATGACACGCGAACCGCATGTTGCCGACCTCTGGTCTTGCTAGGACATTTATAAGCCATTCATAAGAATCTTCAAGAATCTTCAAAAATCTTCAAAAATTTTCAAAAGCCAAGATTCGTTCTGAGTCGTCAAGTATCGTCAGAAGTTATCTAAAGTTTGCTAAATCTAAGATCTTCAAGAGTTGTTAAGGGCTCCGCAATTTTAAAAGTAGTCTAGAAACGTTTAAAGTCTGGAGTTGGCAAGAGCTGATAATCGTCAAGAATAATGAGTCAAAAGACGTCACGGTTCAAGGGTATTAGAATAAAAAATCAGACAAATTGAAAGTCGTCAAAAATCAACTTCTTGATAGATCTTGGTTTCTGCTTTCTAATGATGATTTTTAGAATATTTTAGTGTAAATCCTAATAACTCAAGAGCTGTTTTACTGAAGTAAGAATTCTGATCTTGAGCGGAACCACGCTGATCTTGAGCGGAACTAAAATATGATCTTGAGCGGAACCATTTTGTACTGAAAGATTTCTTTAATAGCTCCCATTCCTAATCTTTGTGTAGCTGTGAAAACTACAACTAAATTTCATCTTTAAAGTTCAAAAATTAATGTTTTCACGTAAATAACAAAAACTTAGCCTTCCAAAGTTGTTATTAAAATATCCGTTCTAATTTTTTTCATAATTCAAAAAAGATATACAATTTTCACTTTGATTCACTGTATCTTATTTCGAAAGAATCGATTCTCTAAACTCAAATTTTAGTTTTTTTTATCTCAAAAATTCAATTCGTAAGTATATTTAAATGACTTTTTGAATGTGCGCGTTTAGGGTCATATTGCCTCGAACAACTTTTGAAGGTTAAGACAAAGTCAGTAATACAAAAGTGAATGTCGTAAATTATAGATTATGCAAAAAACAACTGTACATTTCTCTTAATCAAGGTGTTTTTGAGTAAAAGATCTGTTTTTTTTGTGATTTTATCCGAATACTCTGTGATGCTAATTCCATGAATTTCATTGAAAATTCATGATAAATTGGGTCTTTTTTATATTTTATTTGGGAAAAATCAGTTTACATTGAAAATCTCATCATACTTTTCTAATTCTTAATAGGAAACCGGAATTTCATATTGAACAAAAAAATAATAATATTGGAAATCCATTCAAAATATAAAATTCTGTGAAATTTTTGAATATCTTGAAATTTATTGATTTTTCTCACATATTCTGTGATAAAAATTGGCTTAAAATTCAGTAAAACTACAGATTTTTTTGAGATTTTGGCAACCTTGCTCTAAACAACTCTTTCAAAGAATATAGGTAATAATAAGTTCCAGTTTCATATGGACCACGATAAAATTTTATTTATATTAAAAAAATATGGATACATTAAGTATTTAGCTGAATTGATAAAACAATTATTTTCAAACCGATTTCCATGAGTTCGAGCTCAAGAGTGACATCAAACACTAGGGAATCGGATAGGTTACTAAGTGAATCGTTAAATATTATTGTTTATTTATTAAATTGTTATTTTTAATTAGTTCTCGAACTATGACAAAAAATATGTAGAAAGCCTTCCTTCTCTTTCCCGTCGTCCCTCTGAAAGAATCAATTTTTGTGTGCCTGGTTTGGTACGCTGTTACGTTTGGTTCTATTCGAAATTAATTTTACATCTGTTCTGTCCCTAAAGTTGATATATAAAAGATGCTGCATATATTAAGGGGTAAAAACCCCGTGAGAGGCATAAGGCATAAGGCAGCGCACCTAGCGGTTTATTTTGGAAGCTAGTAGTTCCGCTCAAGATCGAAGATGGTTCTACTCAAGATCATATTTTACTTTTAGAAACCACGCGATAAATTGATATTTTAATGGAAAACTTTTTACAAAAACCCAAATAATGCTTTTTGATGAGTTTTTCTACCATTTTAGTCATTAAGGGGCTGTTCACTAATTACGTAAGCACATAGGGGGGGAGGGGGGGTTTCACATTTGCTTACGATCTCTTACTAGGGGGGTAGGGGGGGTTTCCAAAAATCTTACGTAAGAAATGTTACATTTAAATTTAAACACAGCCACCAAACCATATTACTCAGGTATTTTTTACTTTCTACCTATTTGTTGGTTATTTTTTATGCAATGTGATTTATCTTTTAATGTCTTTGAATTAATAAAAAAAATCGCAGGTTCTATAACCTTATAGAGAACCAATTCAAACCAACATGCCATCAAAAACACTAAATCACATTATTAAAAAAGATCGTCGCTTTTCGAAACAAAAAGGAAAATGGCTCGTTGTTACACCACGATTTGAATCCATCATGTTTCGAAAATGACTTCAACCAGAATCAATATAAGGCGCTTTAAATAATGAATTTCTAAACAGTTTTTTCTGTAATAGGCACTCTAAATAAAACAAACGATTTACCAAAAAAATCCTAAAACTTTATCGCTTACCGCTGAATGAGTTTGAGCTTTTAGGTTAGTTGACAACGTGATTGTCGTTAAACATTCTTGCCCCAATTGAAGTAGTATAGAATGATAGTTTTTTAAAGATTTTTATGATTTTTGAAATTATGAGTTAATCATCGTAAATTTATTTTCTGAAATTATTTTATCGGCTATATCGGTGAAATTTTATATTCTCTAAGAAAGAATATTTTAAGAATTGAAAGTTAATAGAAGGATTGAAGATTAGAATAAGGTAAAAGATGTTGAAAATGAGCGGAAGGGTAAATTTAATTTGAAGAACTTTTCAGCACATTTCATTGTTAAGTTCCTCACGGGCCTTCTACCTTGCATTGTGTGGTGGTATCTACAATTCTATCGTTTATAACATTTCATCTGTTGTTTTGTAAAAATTGTGCTTTTTAAATACAGTTTTTTAATTTTACTTAAAAAGGACTTTGCTTTGAAGCATGTATGTAACATTTTTAATATTTCCAAGCTATTTTTGAAAAAAACGTGTCAATTTCTCAAAGAATAAAAAAACGTAAGATCTTACTAGGGGGGGAGGGGGGGTTTTGAAAAATCTTACTATGTCTTACCAGGGGGGGGAGGGAGGGTTGAAAATTTTCAAAATCGTGCTTACGTAATTAGTGAACGGCCCCTAAGAATCAGTTTATAACGGCCAAGGGTTACATAAATTGACGTTCAAAGTCAGCTTAGATTGGTGAAAATAGCAGCAGAAATGCGTATGTTTTTAAAGCTTCTAATAACATTATTTCATTTCATAATTTTTAGCAAAAATGATAAAGGTTGTATGAAAAGATCTTGAAAAAGTGTTATTTCAACATTTAGATAAGATTCATTAATAATCATTGCCTAGATCTTAGGAAAAGTAAATGGTTCCGCTCAAGATCAGATTTCGACTAGTTCCGCTCAAATCATTTACCCTAGTCATGGTCAAGAGTCGTCAAGGGTCGTCAAAAGTTGAAAACAGTAGACGAAAGTCGTCAAATGTCAATAGCCAGCAAAAGTTGTCAATGATCATAAAGAGTGGTGAAGAACATGGCTGCAAAAATTCAGTGTTTTTTTTTTGTTTCGATTATAGCCGTTTTAACATCTCGCGATTGTCATTCGCGACTTATATGCGGGGGACAAAACTATGACAAAATTACGACAAAAATATGACAAAATTATGACACATATGACAAAAAAATTGGCAATAAAATGACAAAACATGACCAAATTATGACAAATGTGATAAAAACAGTAAAAGTATGATAGAAAAAAATCGAAAATCTGACAAAAATTTTCAATTAAATAAAAAAAAATCCTCAGAACTATGTAAAAAATATGACAAATATGATGAAAATATAACATTTTTTTGAAAATAAGACAAATTTGAAAACATGATGACAAAAATATGGCAAATGTGGTAGAAAACATTGACAAAATTTTGACAAATATAACAAAAATATCACATATCTATGATAAATGCGGTAAAAATATGACAATAATATGACGATAAAATAACAAAAAAATACAAAATTATGGCATAAAATTGTCAGTAATATAACAAAACACGACAAAAATATGACAGTTAGAAAAATACGATAGAATTATGACAAAAAACTGACAAATAAGACCAAATTATGATGGAAATATGACAAAAAATTGAAAATAAAAAGGCAAAAATCCGACTATGTAGAAATATGACAAAATGATAAAATTATGACAAATATGTAATCTGTCAGATTGTTGTCATATTTTTACCACATTTGTCATAATTTTGTCATGTTTTGTTTTTTTTTATTTTCATTTTTTTTGGAATTATCTGATCATAATTGTCAAATATATGTCATTATTTTGTCTTATATTTATCACCTTTGTCATATTTTTGACAAAGATTTGACGTATATTGACATTTTATTGTAAATGTATGTCATGTTTCTGTCATAATTACTAAAAATTTTGTCATTTTTGTCAGATTTTTGTCATAATTAAGTATTTTTTTGTCTTTGTATTGTCAATTTTTTGCAATACTGATGTCATATTTTTGTGATGTTTGTCATATTTTTATCATATTATCATATCCTATATAATAATCATATCATATTATCTATTAATGATCAAATATTTGTCATATTTGTCTATTTTTTTTTTCTTATTTTTATCATTTTATAGTATTTGGTTTTTCATTTTTATGGCGACATACTATTGACATAATTTGTTCATATTTTCATAACATTTATCAAATTTGTGTCCTAATTTTGTCTTTTTTTGGTCCCATTTGTCATACTTATGACTAGTTTTATCATATTTTGTCATTTTACTGTCAAATCTTTATCATAAGTTTGTCGTATTTTTTCATAATTTCGTAGCGCATTTGTCATATTTTTGTTTTTATCAAATACCATAAATTTAATCCCCAAGAAATTTATATTCATGCCATAACATCCCGTTCAACTCTAATTAATCGTATATTACTAAGGTAACTTTCGCTGACACTGATTGAATGTCAAAGCTGCATTCACTGATCGAATACAGTTAGTGACATAAATGCGTAAGCGAAAGACGTTTTCGAAGCCGTCGAGTGAAACAAGTTTGTAATGAGACGAGGTTAATATGACTGAAAGACATATTCACAAAGCTTGCCGTAAGCACGAGAATGGTTGAGCCGATCAGAAGCTTTTAGGTATTTGTTGACGTTTCTATTCGAGCTTTTTCCACTGATAGAAACTCACAGTCAATATCGTACGTACCTTCAAAAAATATGCAGCACTGGTCAGGAACCAAGAGTCGTCAAAGATAGTCAATAATCTTCAAAAATTGTCAAGATTCGGCTCGAGTCATCGGGAATATTCGAGAAGTCGTTAAAAGTCAAGAATTTAATAAAGTCATAAAGAGTGGTCAAGATCAGTCAAAATTTGTCGAGAGTTTCTCTAGAGTCATCTTAAGTCAGGGGTCTTCAAAAGTCGTCTTGAATCATGAAGAATATTCTATAGTCTTCTGTTATAAGTCATAGTCAGCTGTCATTTAAAAGACGAACAGACAGGGGATAATTTAGAGTCGTAAACATTCATCAAAAGTCATCAATAATCGTTATAAGTCGTCGGTTATCGTTAAAAGTAGTCAACAGTATTCAAGAGTCATCAGAAACAGTCTAAAGGGGCCATTAATGATCAAAAGTAGTCAAACAGTGCCGACAGTTTTCAAAATTTGTATAAAGTCGTAAGAAGCCGTCAAATGTTGTCAGGTCTAGTTAAAAGTTGTAAAGCCGAAAACAGTAGTCAAGACAAGTCAAAAGTAGTCAATAGACATACAAATTTTTCAAGAGTTATGAAGACTTATAAAGAGTCATAAAACGTGAAGAAAAGTCGTCAAGTTAGTCTTATTCAAGAGTCGTTGAGTCAATCGTCGTCAAGAATAGTCAAGGGTCGTCAAAAGTAGTCAATGATCTTCAACAATTTTTAAGAATCGACACGAGTTGTCCAGTATAGCCAGGAGTCGTTGCGAGTCAAGAGTCCTCTAGACCAAATGTCGGCAACTTTTTGAGTCAGAAGAGTCCTACGTGGATCGGCTTTATGCCCTAAATATTTATTTATTTTCTAATCCTTTTATGGTTTTCAGGTTTCTCAGGTATATGATGAAATCTGTAAAAAAAGGCTAGGCACAATTTTCCCGTTTGTTTGGATAACGTGCCGCTATCAAGCCTACCCCTTTTCTGATAGCCAGGAGTCGTTGCGAGTCAAGAGTCCTCTAGACCAAATGTCGGCAACTTTTTGAGTCAGAAGAGCCAAAACCTTCAAATTTTCGAAATATTAATGATTAAAAGAGTCGCATTGAAGATTTTTTTTTAAACAAAAAATAACAAAATAAATGAATGACCAATGAATCATTAGAGTTTTTTACACTTGGATATTCTTTTAAATCTATTTCTGATTATTATTAAGTACATGGTAGTTTATTAATTCCAGTTGAATTCAACCTCATACTTTTGTATAGAATTAGTAAAATCTGGGGAAATGTAATGAAAATTTTAAGAAAATTTATTCCCTTTTACTTTATTATTTTAAAAGCTTTTCTTTGCCGATTAAATTATTCATTATCTGCTTTAAATTTTCATTAATTCTTAATGCTGATTGGAGTTTGAAAAACTATCAAATTTCAATTTTTTATTTTCAATTCCTTGTTTCGGAATTTTACATTTGAACTTTTTACCCGTTATTTATTAGGTTTCTAAATTTATATCACTAATCCAGATAATATTTGGGCCAATCCAGCCAAAATATAGGTATTTTCCATAAACAACGCAAGAGGAAAGCTGAAAAATAAACACATTAAAAATAATACGTTCGATAGATTCAAAAATATAAGGGGGTGATAAGAGCATAATGGCCACCTTAAGGAAAATACTTATTTACCAAAGAGAACAGCTATAATATGTGAATTATATCATTGTTTCGTGTTCAAATAGTCTATTCATCTGACGATTTGGCCTATTGGTAAGGTGTCGGAGAGGTAATCAGTAGACTCGAGTTCAGTTCCTGATCAAGGTGTGCTGTGTGGCAGTGGCCTAAAGAATACTGCCACTGGGATACTGGTCCATGTCGTAAGAGGCGACTTATCCAGTACTTCCCAGATACGTTTATCTCATATTTCTGTCTATTGGAAATCAATGAGGCTGTATCTGGGCGGGGGAGAAAATAGGTCAAGGTCAATTATTGCATGCAGAGTTTAGAAGTTTTTCAAGTTCAAAACATTGGAAGGAAATGTTTTGAATCTGAATCAGTTTTAAATTCTTGCTAGTATTTTTTGACCTTTGTACGTATTTTCTCTCGAGAAGGGTATGCCAATAGTGCATATGTAGTATATGCATTTGCACAAGCTGTATTCTTCCATATTTTCTCGTTTTACCAAATTGGAATATGATTTTTCATTTAACAAATCTCTTTGCTCTCCTAGTAACTCCATTCAATAAAATCTCTTCACAAGTGTTCAAATGTGAATCGCAAACGCATCGCTTACGGTCCCATTGCTTCTGAAATCATAGAAGAATATGATCTAAATTACATCAGTTATATCTGTTACGTCAAGCGCAAAATAAGTGTATTTTCCTTATAATGGACAAGTATTCAGTCCCTTCTATCTTTGGATTGGCAACAGAATTTTGTGGAGGTAAATGTCCGTTCATATAAAGATATTTAATTGTAAAAATTGCATCATGGTTATTCAATCATTGAGCCGTACAAATATCGTTTCCGTGAAAAAAAAAAAAAAAATTCAAAAAAAAAAAAATATATATATATTTTTTTTAGGGTTGCCAAAAGGCTTCAATATTCCCTATTAAATCAAGTTTTTGATCAAAACTTGTATCGCATGTCGACAGTCATATCTGTTTCACCTAATATATGTCACTTCTCTTGTATTGACACATGTTCCCTTAGCTTTAGAATGGTTATAGTGTTAAGAAGAGTCAAAGCTCCTTTAATATCGTACTCTGATATTTCGTATCATACGTCAATCCTGGTTCTGGAATCCACTGCTACAGCTTCGTGCAGTGTTAATATCGCTTGTATCAAATTTGGCGTCACAGAAGCTCATTGTAGTCGTCTAACCAGTCTAACTGGTCAGTAAAATAAAAATATATAAAATCAAGACTTTGTGTTCTGAATCTCCTGTATGGTTAAGCTATGATTCAGAGGTACTATTGTACCTATATTTACCTTCCACTTAGTGTGTACATGTCCCTCTTTTGCCCGACTTCATTCTTTTTAATGTATGTCAGAATTTAACAAAGGAAGTTAAAAAAGTCCTTATTTCCAATATTTTGATTAAAAAAAAAAAGCTTCATTGCTTAAAAATCCCTATGTGGACAGGCTAAATGCCAACTTTGCCATTCTAAAATCGTTTATTTGCCCTCATTGTAGCATCCTGGTTAGAACATTTTCTGATCATTGTAAACTCAAATCTCCTGAATTTTGTAGTTGTGAATCAATAATGTATGACTCTTTTAGCTCATATATGCCTGTTATTCGATTGCTAGAAAGCTTTTATGTACTCTCGCCTATCCTGATATAAGTGTATCTCATTCTAAGAATTTAAACTAAAATAACAATCTGTCATTTTTCACCCAATGTGGTTATAAGCTTCAATGCTTCAAAATTCCTACGTGGATCGGCTTTATGCCCTAAATATTTATTTATTTTCTAATCCTTTTATGGTTTTCAGGTTTCTCAGGTATATGATGAAATCTGTAAAAAAAGGCTAGGCACAATTTTCCCGTTTGTTTGGATAACGTGCCGCTATCAAGCCTACCCCTTTTCTGATAGCCAGGAGTCGTTGCGAGTCAAGAGTCCTCTAGACCAAATGTCGGCAACTTTTTGAGTCAGAAGAGCCAAAACCTTCAAATTTTCGAAATATTAATGATTAAAAGAGTCGCATTGAAGATTTTTTTTTAAACAAAAAATAACAAAATAAATGAATGACCAATGAATCATTAGAGTTTTTTACACTTGGATATTCTTTTAAATCTATTTCTGATTATTATTAAGTACATGGTAGTTTATTAATTCCAGTTGAATTCAACCTCATACTTTTGTATAGAATTAGTAAAATCTGGGGAAATGTAATGAAAATTTTAAGAAAATTTATTCCCTTTTACTTTATTATTTTAAAAGCTTTTCTTTGCCGATTAAATTATTCATTATCTGCTTTAAATTTTCATTAATTCTTAATGCTGATTGGAGTTTGAAAAACTATCAAATTTCAATTTTTTATTTTCAATTCCTTGTTTCGGAATTTTACATTTGAACTTTTTACCCGTTATTTATTAGGTTTCTAAATTTATATCACTAATCCAGATAATATTTGGGCCAATCCAGCCAAAATATAGGTATTTTCCATAAACAACGCAAGAGAAAAGCTGAAAAATAAACACATTAAAAATAATACGTTCGATAGATTCAAAAATATAAGGGGGTGATAAGAGCATAATGGCCACCTTAAGGAAAATGCTTATTTACCAAAGAGAACAGCTATAATATGTGAATTATATCATTGTTTCGTGTTCAAATAGTCTATTCATCTGACGATTTGGCCTATTGGTAAGGTGTCGGAGAGGTAATCAGTAGACTCGAGTTCAGTTCCTGATCAAGGTGATTTTTTTTCATTTATCACTCATGATCGATGCATTTTGCCCTAAACGGTGAGGCTTAG
This sequence comes from Uranotaenia lowii, assembly GCF_029784155.1. Classification (NCBI taxonomy): domain Eukaryota; kingdom Metazoa; phylum Arthropoda; class Insecta; order Diptera; family Culicidae; genus Uranotaenia; species Uranotaenia lowii. The sequence continues at coordinate 269,760,724 of NC_073693.1, read as the reverse complement.
ATTCATCAAACAAAGCAATAACAAAATAATCCAGGTCTGTTTATAGAATTCAAACAATTAACACATGCTCATACATACTAGCCGTATAATGTAACAATCAAAAAAATCAATCATGAATGGTGTGTGAAAAAAAAACCCTCGAACAGGAGTCGAAGTCGAGTCTACTGATTACCTCTCCGCCACATTACCAATAGGCCAAATCGACAGATTAAACAAGTCAAGCTGTAGCTCTATTATTCAATTGACTTCATCGAGTTGAATTCGCTGCTAGATTATAGGGCAAAGATGCTCATCTTGCCCTGATTGATACTGCTCTGTTCACCCCAGGTCAACAATTTTAAGTAAAAACGCGTTACAAAATTGATTAAAGTGTAAAATCTAAAATTTAATGATGGTGAAAATTGAGAAACAATGTGTAAATCATGTTGCAGTGCATACATTTCAGATCGAGACGATTTAAGGGTCATAAAAGCTTATTTGGTGGTGCTCAAAAATTATAATATTTTCGTCACTTGAGAACCTAGCTGGTTATTATTTAATATTTCTGTAAAGATGAAAAGGATATTTCTTTTTTTTTGGTGAAAAATTAATACTATAGGTAGTACAAAACAAATTCTCATGAACATTTGTTTAAGGGGGGAGTAGGGCCTAACGGGTAAAAAAAAAAACACCATTTTCCCATTTTTTTTAAGAGCTATCGTTCAAACAAATGTATTCAAATTTTTTGCATTATACAAAGCATTGTTAAAACAACATTTAGTAATTTTTTCGTAGAAAAATATTGAAAAATGAGCCGGTGACGGAGCACTTTCGAGGATGCCTTTTAGAAAACAGTATTTGCGGTGGACACTGGATTTCAGCACAGAATCATCTGAAGTCAAAAAATCAGAGCAAAATATTTTTAACAGATGTTTTTCTGGACCCCAACGATTTTATTTAACTTTAAAAAAAAATTATGAAATTTTTGTGGCTGTTTGAAGTAAAAACTACGATTTTCATGAAAAAATCCGGCATTTTTTATCTGTAAAATCTCCCCAAAGTAAAAAAAAAAAGAAAATCGCTGGGGTTTGGTATTTTATACGTAGAAAATACACTGCCGGCCAAAAGTTTGGGATCACCCGCTAAAAACATGCAAATTTTGATCGTACATATCTCATCCGTATTAGGACATATTGCAAATCTTCTGATCTCATTTGAAAGATAATGAGCAGTAGCTATTTCGGAGGTATTTTTCCCAGAAATAATGTTTTAGTTTTGCACCTAAAACTTAACCTAAAGTTAGAACATTTTCAAAAAATAGCAGACAATATTCAAAGCTGATCATCTCGGGATGGGGTGGACCAAATTTTAAAATTTGAGTTGCATTAGAATCCTTATTCTATACTTCTCAAAACACAATCAAAAATTTTTGTACAAAAATTAAAGAATGTACTTTTAATTAATAAAATAGACACTTAAGTTATCGTCCAAAAGTTTGGGATCACCCCCAGTATGGTGTATCGGCCAAAAGTTTGGGATCATTCTTTTAAAAACATGCAAATTTAACTCATTCATATCTTTCTCATCTAACATCGTATTGCAGATCTAAAGAGTGCATTTGAAAGCTTATGAATTGTTGTTTTTTCATAAATTCATTAAAAAATTATATTTCAAATCCATAACCATAAAAAATTCAGAATCATAAGTGTGAATTGAAAAAAAAACGATTAATTTCAGTTAAATTTTTTATGGTTATCACTTTAAAATATAATTTTTGAATGAAGTTATAAAAAAACGACAATTCTTAAGCTTTCAAATGTACCCTTCAGATCTGCAATACTAAATTAGATGAGAAAGATATGAACGCCCCAAACGGCCCAAAATTTTGGCCGATACACGATACTAGGGGTGATCCCAAACTTTTGGACGATAATTTAATTGTCTATTTTATTAATTAAAAGTACATCTATAAATTTTAGCAGTTTTGAGAAATATAGAATAAGAATTCTAATGCAACTCAAATTTTGAAATTTGGTCCACCCTATCCCGAGATGATCGGCTTTGAATATTGAGTGCGATTTTTTAAAAATATTCTAACTTTAGGTTAAGTTTTAGGTGCAAAACTAAAACATTATTTCTGGGCAAAATACCTTCGAAATAGCTATTGCTCATTATCTTTCAAATGAGATCAGAAGATTTGCAATATGTCCTAGGACGGCTGAGATATGAACGATCAAAATTTGCATGTTTTTTAGCGGGTGATCCCAAACTTTTGGCCGGCAGTGTATGTTCCAAATTTGAATAGAATCGGTGAAGTAGTTTTCAAATGACGATGTCTACTGACTTGAAAAATGTGCTTTCGAGAAAAACGCGTTTGAAGTTTCTGCTCTATAATTAGATTAGATATTAGATAAGAGGAGATAAAGGCCTATAATTTCTCCAGTTTTGCTTCGATTTACTTGAAAATTTGACACAACATTCTAGGAATGTTTTACAATAAGAAAATAAAAAAATAAAAAAATCGATTTTTTGAAAGTTTTAGACCCTACTCCCCCCTTAAGAAAATTCGTACTTTTGTAGAAAAAAGGAGTGCTTGTTATGCCTAGGTGCTCGTTATGCCCTTATCTCCCCTGCACCCGTTTTGGGAATAATTAATTTGATTTAATTTTTTTTTGTTGGAAAACAAAAGTTATTTACAGTTATCGAAAAACTTGGAATTGATCTTTATGTTGGTGTTTTAAAAACAGTAAAATGAAAAAAAAATTTCCAGTGGGTGAAATTTAATAATTTTCTTCTTGACCTATGAAAATCCGTGTTCCAGGTCAAAAGACTCAATTATTGGTTGGCACGTTTTTAAAACATTTTATTCAACGATATATGCTATTAAAATGCTGTCAAAAGCAGTCAAGAATCGTTAAAGACCGCAAGTCGGTAAGAAACGAGTACCGTAATCCGGGGTAATATTGATCACTTTTTTCAATATTTCTCAATTATTTTTTTCTGTTAAGGGAATTTGGCATGTTTCATATTTTTAAAACCAGTACTGGACTCCTATGAACGTAAAACATGGTTGCAGAAATTTATTAGACTACTTTAAATTTGATTTAAAAATATATTTCGTCTCTGTTCAGAATTTGATGTTTTGGGGTAACATTGATCAGTCTCTATTTTGACGGTTTTATCGAGTTTTCTTGATCATAAAGGATGCGAAACACCTTCATAATGTCTACAAATGCTAGTTCATCAATTTTCTCTTGCTTTTTAACGTTTTCGTTTAAAAACATATATAATCGGAAAAAGAACTATGATGCTGCATATATTTAGGGGCAAAAATTAAAACAATTGCTAAATAGTCTGAGCTTCAAAATACAAATGAAATTTTACCTTCACACATTCTTTTAGAACCCCCCATTATTTCCATTTAAATGTTTTCTTCAAAGTTAACCATTTGATAGGGTTCCTATCCATTTTTCCAATACGGGCTTACTTTTTGAAAATGTCCTTATATTTTAAATATAAAAATTTTATTATTAAATGACTATAAAAATATCACTATAACTGTACATATACAAAGATAACAAGTTGTTCTTTTACATTAAACAACCCATTTGCTTCTAAATGCTTTTTGGTATCATCAGGAGAGCTGTTTGTTTGCGAGCCTTGTAAAAAATAGATTTCTTAATATTTTGAAATCACATTTTTTCTAACACAAATGAATTTCAAATACAAACCAAATTTTGCCTATTTGATACTCAATTTATAGGCTTTCAAACGTAGAAAATAGTTTTCAAAAATTTAAACTATAGACTGAGTTATTGATGATAATATGGAAAAATTTATTGTTGGTCAAAGTTACCCCGGTGATCAATGTTACCCCGTTTTACGGTAGTCAATTGTCTTAAAAAAAAGCCAAGAGTCATCTAGAATTGTAAACAGTGATCAAAAGCCGTCAACAGACGTTAAAATTCTTCAAACATTGTCAAGCGACGTCATCGATAGTCAAGTTGTCAAACGTCGCGTCGGTAAAATTCGTCAAAAATCGTCTAAAGTTGCCAAAAGAATCAAAAATCAAAACACTGAAGTTACCTAATTGTAGCAATTAATCACAGCAATTAAAAGTCACCTTTAAAACTCGAAACATTGCACGTAAAATTAAATCAAAGCCAAAGTTTTGTTTATTGCATTCAACTCATCACTGAACATAACTACTCAAGCATTAACAATCCCGGGCCCTAAAAGCACCCAGGTGGCCACTTTCGTTTCGCCGGAAGTTTAACCGAGCTCGCTCCAGCCGACCGGCTAGGAGAGTTTTCGGCCACAATTCGTTAGCGTTGTTTCCACTAAAAGGGGGTGGGGAAAACAACTGAGGGCGGCCCATTATTCGTCATCACCATTTTGTGGAGTTCAAACTATCTGGGCTGCTGGGATCGTACAGTCTGACTGACTCTGGGACAGGATAGGATGATGAACTTTGCGGCAACTGAACGGCATTTGTCCGGAAGACGCTGTGGAGGTAATTTGCATAAAATCCGTTTATGTTGTCCGGTGTCGAGTGCGAGAGTCATTTGATAGTGGGTACCTATCTTGCCATGGAAACCATGGGGATAAAATGACAAATCGGTGAAGGCCGGCGGGAAGTTGACCGTTTTTGGGTTGGTTTGAGGTTGCATGGGAAATATGTTTCCGAAAGTCGGATGGCGAGAACGAATGCTGGTCTGATTCCGGAAACCGTACTGGAGGAACTTTTCGAGGCAACAACACACAAAAACAAAACCAGACAGGGTAAAGTTCGCTGGGGCACACTCGATTGCATTGTAATTATAACAAGTTGTGCTCTAGTTATGTTGCAAATGTTGCAACTTTTAACAAGGGATGGATGTTGGTCCTAACTGTTGTTGGGGATTTTTGAAGGACTTTTTGAAACGAATGATGTTTGCCAATAAGTTTTTTTTAAATCAAGTTGGGGGAATTTATAGCATTGAATTATCACATTGTTTAAATGGTACAATTCAATTATTAAAGTGATTTTTCTTCTAAATTCTTTATTCATATGAATGAAAAATAAGATTTTCTTTAAAAAAAAAGTATTTTTTATAAAACTTCAAAAATCAATCCACAAAAAAGAATGGTTAAATCTTGTGAAATCCCTTGAATCTGATCTAAATCGAAAGTATTGAAAAAAATTAAAAATTAGAGAAGAATATTAACTTTTGAATCTAACATTGCCAGATTGCCCGGTTTTACACGGACTTGCCCGGATGTTAAATAAGAAATTTAAGAGAGATCATGCCCGACCCAGTTGCCCGGATTCCGTTGAGATGCCAGGACTTTGCTCGAATGTATTCGGTTTATTCGCAAAATTAAACAAAAAAAAACTCAATTTGAGTTACCCATTATAACTGCATTTTTTCGTCCAAAAACGAGATTTATTGAGCAAGTTTTATTAAAATAAATATGAAAGGATTTTGGATGATTAAAATAGGATTGAAAATCTGCTAATGTGTTTCGATGGAAGAATGATGTTAGGAGTGTTATTAAACTTGAATTTTAATGAAACATTCATGCATTTTTGCCGCTTTTTCTCGGACGTTGCCCGAATTTCGCGTTGACATTTTTTAAATCAAAGGCCCGGATTCTGCTTTCATTCTCATTTCGATATTATTTGAATCAGCTTCAAAGAACGTATACATACAGTACCGTTCATAATTGTATAGAAATTGGAAGCACGCGCACTGTCACTTCGACTTTGAACTTCCATAACTTTTGACTTTGATGATATTTTTTGATCAAATTTTCTGCGTTAGATAGATCAACTATCTCACTATTATATTACAAAATTTGAGCTTTCTGGAGTTTGTGTGGCCTGAGATACAGTCATTCTACGAAAATCGGACTTTTTGGACTTTTCTCATTCATACTGCAATATCTCAGGAACTACACTACATTTTTTGTTGAAATTTTGCAGAGTGATTGTTGAAATATAAAGCTAGCATGTCTGAAGTTTTTGGAAAGTTTTATTGATGAGATCAAAAGTTACGGGAGGTACAATTTTTCAGGCATGAACCTAAAAATGCGATTTCTATAGAATTTTGGACGTTTTATAAGAACATAATCGTTTCCATCCACAAATCAGTCAAAAAATGTCTGGCAAAAGCAATGATGAAATGAAAAAATGAAATTAAAGATCTATTTGTGTTTTGAAATCAGAATCTCGCAACATTGTTTTGATTTTTTGGTTGAAATAGATTTACTGGTTGTTAAACATAAAATAGGAGTTTCCTATGAAAACAATCGTCCAAAATTCTATAGAAATCGCATTTATAGGTTCATGCCTGGAAAATTGTACCTCCCGTAACTTTTGATCCCATCGATAAAACTTTTCAAAAACTTCAGACATGATAGCTTTACATTTCAACAATCACTCTGCAAAATTTCAATAAAAAATGTAGCGTAGTTTCTGAGATATTACAGTTAGAATGAGAAAAGTCCAAAAAGTCCGATTTTCGTAGAATGACTGTACCTCAGACCACACAAACTCCAGAAAGCTCAAATTTTGTAATATAATAGTGTGATAGTTGATCTATCTAACACATAAAATTTGATCAAAAAATATCATCAGAGTCAAAAGTTATGGAAGTTCAAAGTCGAAGTGACAGTGCGCGTGCTTCCAATTTCTATACAATTATGAACGGTACTGTATATAGTATTCCATACTGGAAAGTATTGATAAAAAGGTAATTTCCAATTTTTGTTTGCACTGAAATTTTAAAGATTATCAACTTATGAACTTTTGAAGGAATTTATCATTTCATATGCCCGTAGGAACGAGGGGGGGGGGGGGGGTTGTTGTGTCAGACCATTGCGGATGGACAGAAAGACTTGTTCTTGCGTTAACGACTTGAAATAAAAAGGAACATTTATTTTGCATTCGCTTAACATTACAGTTTTTCCCGCTTAAAATTAGGATACAAAAAAACTCTTAAAACTATGAACTGGCAACACTCAGCAGATCACAACATAGAAAACAATTCAAAGGGGCTAACGTGGCGTTCATCTCACAGTGACCATTTCTGTTGAGAATCAACATACTGGCCACCTAAAACGACTGTTTTACAGTAGGTGACCCTAACTTTGTTTTGGTATTCACTTTTGCTATTCTCTTTTAAGACGGCGCGGTACACAAATCTTCTTGTTTTCAGGCAGAATGAAATTAAATTTGCACTTATTAAAGGTCGCAATAGACGGAGAGGTAGGTACAAACAACAATTGGACAGTCGACTGCTGGCTACTGGATTTAACGGGAATGTAAGTTGGATAATTCCTGGCTCTTCTGAGCTTTGGTCGGGCTTGCAGAAAAACTGGAATCCATATGTGGTACGGGGGTGGGACCATTGACCAATGATCAGCAATTGGCGTGGTCACTTCCAAAGTATCAGGTGAGTACTATTGGAAGTTAGTACTGCCTGGCAGATAGTACGGCAAGTACCCAGATGGCTGGCATTGGACCTACCAGTACTTCCCATCTGGGTCGAATTACTGATCGGGAACGGGAAAAACTTACTCGGGTCACAGGGTTGGCCTTGGGTCACAGGGTTGGCCTTGGGTCACAGGATGAGCAGTTACTGGGTCAAACAGTGGCCAATGGTCAGATACGGATCGGTTCAGCTCAGGGTTACACGGGTTACACACACAATACAGGATGATTCGATTCATGGCTAGGCAATCACGGGCGGGCTAATGTCAGGAACGGTACATCTGGTATTCGTCTAGGGTTGAGGGTATAGGTTGGGACCCAGAATGACTCGATGGGATGGGTTAACGCTGCAACAGGAGCGATAAACTCCTGGCGAAAACTTTCCCATCCTGGTCACGGCACCAAATGTTGTGTCAGACCATTGCGGATGGACAGAAAGACTTGTTCTTGCGTTAACGACTTGAAATAAAAAGGAACATTTATTTTGCATTCGCTTAACATTACAGTTTTTCCCGCTTAAAATTAGGATACAAAAAAACTCTTAAAACTATGAACTGGCAACACTCAGCAGATCACAACATAGAAAACAATTCAAAGGGGCTAACGTGGCGTTCATCTCACAGTGACCATTTCTGTTGAGAATCAACAGGGGTTATTTATTTTCTTTTTTCACGATATTCACTCAGAACAGAACTGATGCCAAAATATGGAAAACTTATCCCAGGTTCATGATTTGGTCATGGTTGGACAATAATTTTACGAATGTGAAATCAAGAAAATCCCGTGTTTTATGTTCCATATGCGATTTCAAAGTTCATAAACTTATCTCTCTTGCAATTTTCAAGTAAAATGAAACTTCAAAATGGCAATTCAAAATTGAAAACTCAGAATTCATCATATCCAATTCACAATTTAATTCAGATTCAACAGTCAGATGAATAATAAATAACTGAAATAAATAAATAACGGAGGGCTCTAAAATAAGCTTGTCCGGTTGGCCGGATTTCATTGAAAAAGCCCGGATTTATTCACCCTATTTGCCAAATCTAACAAAAAAACAAATATACGTCCAAAATAAAATTATTTGGGTATTTAAAAAAAAAATCATGAATGGTTTTATGGAAGCCTAAAATATGATTTAAAATCTGATGATCAGTTTTAGTGAAAAGAATTTTCAAAAGTTTTTTTTTCTTTATTTTTGTTAAGTAAATCCTGGGATTTCACCAAATTTGCCCGAATATTGCCCGGTTTTTGGCCGACAATTTCGAAATCAAATGCCCATATTTTGCCAAGATTTTAGATAAAATAATCCGGATTTATTGGCCCGGATACGTGCTGGAGATTTCTGGCAACCTTACTCTGAAACAAATTTCACTTCTTGACTAATATTTCAAGTTGATCTTGAATTTAGATTCCGAAATATTTTTTTTTATCAAATTTGAAATACAGATACGGAATCATATCGGAAATAAGTTATACCTTCAAGATAAAAATATCTAGATTACTATTTCGTTGAGGAGTTTAAATCGCAAAAAAAACCGTGGACTTAAAATTTTGGTTGTTTAATTCATTTCAAAATTTCAAATTGCAAATAAAGTCAGAATGCAAACTCAATTCAGCTGAGAACCACAAATATTAAGAAGAGTTTAAGATTATATAGCAATCTGTTTTATTTTGAAAAATAATAAAAAAAACAAATACAAGTTTTCTATTATGAAACTGGTTTTTAATGAAAAATAATTGATGATGAAGAAACATGGACTCTTGACTTAAAAAAATCTGCAGGGAATTAAACTTTATTTCTTAGAGTATATATGAGACCACTGCAAGCTTTGTATGGAAATACTAAATTAATTGATTGTTGCACTTTTCATGACTATTTTTGGTTGTTTTAACTGCTGAAAATAGCAATACAAATTTTGAAAGCGATTCATTGAGTCCTGAATAAGCGCAACAAATTTTAATTTTGTATGGAAATTTGTAGGGAAAACAAAATTTTTCATTTAAAAATCTCTTGAGATGTACCTACTGGAAGTTCTGAAAAATATAACTTTAAATTTATAATAGTCCTTGATTATTGGAAATCCTATCATGTTTCCTAGAAAAGATATTCGATGTTATAAAAAAATTTTTTTTTAAACTTTACAGATTTTAACTGCTTTTTTGAAAGCTATTTTACAGTAGGATAAAATGAAAAAAATGACATAAAACTGCTTTACATAACCAATGAGTTTGTTGATTTACATATATAACCTTCACAAAAATATTTCATGAAATTATTGAAAGCCTTAGCAAGCAAAGACTGCAGTTTTTGAACACCTTTCAATGGATTCATTTTTTTTAATGGTTAACTCTATTTTCATGAAGTACTTAGCTTCTTCGCATGTTCCCGATCAGGAGAGCATATCAAAATAAGAACTAAAACATATCTCAACGAGATATTTATATCTTTTTCAGTTAGAATATTGTTCTTATAATTTTCGACGCTTCGTTTTTTGAATCTTGGTTATATCTTATTTTGATTGGCATTCTTGAATAGGATTGAACTCACTTTCAACGATAAAGAATTTGTTTCAAATTGTTATAACATATTATAACCGTATCTTATTTTGATATGCATATAACTTTCCATGAAACACGGACATCGAAGTCAACGGCCCAAACCGTACTTTAATGAGCTTCGCTCGGTAGATTCATTAAATTGAATCAAAATTTTGGGATACCACAAATGGAGCATGATTTTAGCAAATAGTGTGGTTTACTGAAATTCCACTAGAAATTTTTCTCGAAGCATTCATATCTTGATAAGTTATAATTTTGATAGGATTTGTTCGGCCTAATATCAACTATGCTATCTGAACCAGATATAATCTTGATAGGAGCATATCAAAAATTGATATAATTTAGCTATGATCGAATAGATTTTTTGATATAATTTGAGATATTTTAACATCCTACGAGTACTGAATTATAACTCATTTAGATAGAACAAAATTAGTATCAAAATATCTCATCTTGATATAATTTTGATTTTCCTTCCTGATCGGGTTAGCAGAAAATGGAGCTGAAAAAAGCTAAATCCAATATAATTAGAAACAAACTTTTTTTCAAGCTTTTTGAAAAATTGTGTTAATTTAGGAATGAACCAAACCATTTTAAATTTTACACATATGCTTTGTGACCCAATAGGCATTGAAAAAACATATGGGAGCAAAAAAGTTAATTTTTGTAGCGGTTTAAGGTGTATTGTTTAATATTAGAATAATATTGCAGTTTTATCAAATGCCAATGTTCGAACTATAATCTTAAAATTCGTTCAAGTTTGCAACATTCAGATTTGAATCTCAAAAATTTTATCACTTTCTTTTATTTTTGAAAATTTGGTTTATTTTCATCGATGGTTCTAAGCTTTGAATTCCCGATCAGGAGGGAAAAACAAAGTTATATCAAAATGAGATATTTTGATACTTATTTTTTTCTATCTAAATGAGTTATAATTCAGTACTCGTAGGATGTTAAAATATCTCAAATTATATCAAAAAATCTATACGATCATAGCTAAATTCTATCAGTTTTTGATATGCTCCTATCAAGATTATATCTGATTCAGATAGCATAGTTTGATATTGGACAGAACAAATTATATCAAAATTATAACTTATCAAGATATGAGTTCTCCGAGAAAATTTTCTAGTGGACCCGATCAGGAGAGCATATCAAAATAATAACTCAAACGTATCTCACCAAGATATTTACATCTGATTCGTTTATAATTAAGTACTCAAACATTTTGACTTAAAGGTTCTTCAATCTGAATTATATCTTATTCTGATTGACAGACTTGAATGGGGTTGAGCACATTTCAAATGATAAAGATTTTTTTTTTCGGATTGTCCTAAAATAAAATGATTATAATATCTTATTTTGATATACGTGCAACATTTTCTGAAACACGGACATCGAAGTCAACGGCTCAAACTGTACTTTAATAAGTTTAGCTCAACAGGTTCATAAAATTGAATCGAAATTTTGGAAAACCAAAAATGGAGCATGGCTTAAGCAAATAATGTGGGTTAGTGACATTCCACTAGAAAAATTTCTCGAAGCATTCATATCTTGATAAGTTATAATTTTGATAGGATTTTTTTCTGCCCAATATCAAACTATGCTATCTGAACGAGATATAATCTTGATAGGAGCATATCAAAAACTGATATAATTTAGCTATGATCGTATAGATTTTTTAATATAATTTGAGATATTTTAACATCCTACGAGTACTGAATTATAACTCATTCAGATAGAAAAAAAATCAGTATCAAAATATCTCATTTTGATATAATTTTGTTTTTCCCTTCTGATCGGGGAAGGTCAATAAACCACATTATTTGATAAAACCATGCCCCATTTATGGTTTCCCAAAAATTTGATTCAATTTTATGAATCTGTTGAGCGAAACTCGTTAATGTAAGGTTTGAGCCGTTCCCGATCAGAAGGGAAAAACAAAATTATATCAAAATGAGATATTTTGATACTGTTTTTTTTTCTATCTGAATGAGTTATAATTCAGTACTCGAGGGATGTTAAAATATCTCAAAATATATCAAAAAATCTATACGATCATAGCTAAATTATATCAGTTTTTGATATGCTCCTATCAAGATTATATCTCGTTCAGATAGCATAGTTTGATATTGGGCAGAACAAATCCTATCAAAATTATAACTTATCAAGATATGAAATTTTCTAGTGGAATGTCAGTAACCCACACTATTTGCTTAAACCATGCTCCATTTTTGGTTTCCCGAAATTTCGATTCAATTTAATGAACCTGTTGAGCGAAACTCATTAAAGTACGGTTTGGGCCGTTGACTTCGATGTCCGTGTTTCATAAAAAGTTGTACGTATATCAAAATAAGATATAATAATTTATTTTAGGACAATCCGAAAAAAAATCTTTATCATTGAAAATCAGTTCAACCCCATTCAAGTCTGTCAATCAGAATAAGATATAATTAAGATTGGAGAACCTTTAAATCAAAATGTTTGAGTACTTAATAATAACTGAATCAGATGTAAATATCTTGGTGAGATACGTTTGAGTTATTATTTTGATATGCTCTCCTGATCGGGTTGACTTCGATGTCCGTGTTTCAGAAAAAGTTGTACGTATATCAAAATAAGATATAATCATTTTATTTTAGGACAATCCGAAAAAAAAACTTGATCATTGAATATGTGCTTAACCCCATTCAAGTTTGTCTATTAGAATAAGATATAATTCAGATTGGAGAAACTTAAAATCAAAAATTTGGAGTACTTAATTATAACTGAATCAGATGTAAATATCTTGGTAAGATACGTTTGAGTTATTATTTTGATATGCTCTCCTGATCGGGTTTACTCAAGAGTTGGGTAGATTTAGTATATTTGTTTCCAATATATAATAAGTTTTTTAAAAATTGAAATATTTCTTAAAAAAAAGTTATGCTATGCAAAAGCAGATAGGTTAAGTCTACTTGACTTTTAAGCTCATTCGAAGACATTAACCATTGATGAAAGTAAGTTCAATATATTGTCACCAGAGGATTAATTATATAAATTAAGCTGAATATTTAAAAACCTTATAATGGAATTTCAATTCAAAAACTGGTAATGGAAAAGAACTCAAAATTGAATAAATAAATAGCATACCAAAAATAATTTAATAATAGGGTGAGTGCTCCTACTTTGGACCTAGAGCCTACTTTAGTCCTAAAATGCCGAAAATTGTAAATATTTCATTTTACTAGGGTGATTTGCCAATCGTTGCACAGCTAAGCACATGATTTTGGATTTTGTGCTGTATTTTAGTCATTTCAACCAAATTCACTCGATTTGTTTTTGTCGATGCACTCACACAGGATTGGTCAACAAGATCCAAAAGTTAAATGTTTGAAATTAGTGACATAAAAATTTAAAAAATCATTTAAAACAGCTTGTCTGTGCCCAATAGTTGCACAGACAAATTTCATGTCGTGCATAATGTTGTCCGATTTTTTCCAATGGTTGCACATTTTGAAAATCAGCCACCATGTGGTCGAAGAGGCTGATATTTGTTACGGAAGCTTATTATGAGAACTTCTAGTTCAAATGCAATCTTATTCGGAGACGGCCCTTTTTGAGGGGGGGGGGGGGGGTCTTCCATATAAACCGTCCAATGCACAATTGGAAAATTCGGACCCAAAATATAAAAAAAACACAATGCTGCCGGTTTGAGTGTCTGGAATAGCATTTATCACACGTGAAGTTTTCTCAGAAACTCAAATCTACCTCTTGGTTTAACCGAAGTCATTTGAGTAGAGTGTTATTTGACCTTATTTACCCAGTGTTGAGCTTATTTCTTTACATGTCCTATCAACATAAAATTTTATGTCTTTAAAATCCCATAGAATGAACTGAAAGAAATTTAATGCTAAATATTTAAGTGCCTATTTACAGGTAAAAAGATTAAAGAACGTGATCTGTTTTGCCCCCCTTTACCCCTATGAAGAAGATGTGATTTTATAGAACAATTGCTTTAGGACTGACTTGGAAGTCGATCGATTTTTACATAATGAATATCAATTTAAAACTTGGAAATGGACACAACCACGCCCAAAGTTTCAGATCGTTTGACTGATTTATGCTAATGATATACAATTTTGTGTAAGAATTTATCTTTTCAAAAAGTTAATTGATTTAAATATTTTTTTCAAGTAAGTGGGTTTATTTGTGATTAATGTAACCTAAGTAGCATTTCATCAATCTTCAGGAAACAATCACATAACATAGAAATGTTTCCCAAGAGTTTTCCGGCTGGAAAACTGGTTTGAATCAAATTAATTTTCACAAAGCTATGACTGTTTGTTTCTCAGGATGATAAGGGCCAAATAAAGCTTCACTTAGATGTCTTCAGTGACGGCAACTCGACCGCAGATTCGAATTTCTGAGAAAATTGCACATCAGAAAAATAACATTTCGGGTCCTCCAACCTTCGACTTCGAATTTTTGGGATTAAGGGTCTACGACCCTTTTCCCACTGTACAATATTTTGACAATATTATTAATAATATTAAGGGGATCGCTGTTGACATGGAATACAATTCTTTAAGATTAGTCGTCTCGAAATTTGAGAAACAGATTTTTCCAGAAAAAGATTCTTTGCATAAAATAATGAGTAAATGGTCGGGATTAAATATTTCAAAATAAATCTTATAAAAAAGTAGTCTCTCAAAGCCATTGCAGTTGAGGTGACTTTGACACTTTTCAGATAATGCAAGTTGCCCGACTTTCATACATACATATGTTTTTTCAACGAGTTTAATAGTTTCAAAGCTTCAATATTTAGATTTGACGGTAGAAAAATAAACTTATGGAAATATAAAGTGTCTTTGAATTATTGAATTAATTATTAAAAATCAACATTGAGTGCAAAAAATATGAAAATTCTGAGTGGAAAATAATTAATTGGAGTACAGAAATTACTCAAATTACTAGTTAAACGTCAATATCCACACTTATTGGCTATGCCAAGCAGTATAATGCGATTCTTTTTATCATCTTTTGGTTAACCAGCTTTCAAATTAGCTATCAAAACACTAAAATTTAAAAAAAATATCTATTTTGAATTTTTTGTATGACAACCAATATCATTTCTGGGGAACAAGTTAGGCTTAGTTTTTGTTTACATGAAATGTATTGTAAGAACCAAGAAAGATTTTAAAAATCCAAAATTATGTTTTTTGAACTTTCAGTACATTTCTGATGGTTTTTGAATGATATTTTGGATTTTTCCGTACAAGCCTCCTCACTAATTCAAAACACGTTGTTATAATTCAGGACTTAATCAAGCGCTTCAAAAAATTTTATTGCTATTTTTGGCTGTTAAAACAACTAAACAAAGTTTTTGGAGGCAAACGAATTTATAAATTTGAAATTTCCAAACAAATTTTGCAGCGGAATTATGTACAACTATGGGGCAGGAGGAGATTGAGCGGACCAATTGTTGCACAATCCGACATTTTTTCTGGTTAAGTATGGATCATAATTTTTTTTCAATATCATGGTGTTAAAATTGTCCAACAAACGTTTCGTATAGAAAACTGATACTAAAAATATTTTGTTCTGACGTAAAACCTTATTTGCCGTAGAAGGAATGTTAAGGTTTTTGTTAACAATTAGCACAAAAACCGCGCGAAAAAAACAAGAAAAATTAAAACTGCCATAAGATACACATTTAACAGCAGAAAATATCTCAAAAGCCTCATTTCATCAGAAAACATTCCGAATTACATGATTCAGTATTATTTTTGAGGAAAAGTTGAAAAACAGCTGAAATATTGACAATTTAAGTCATGCTGTGCAACGATGGGTTAGGGGACAACGATTGGCAAATCACCCTAGCATCCCGATCAGAAGGGAAAAACTAAATTATATCAAAATGAGATATTTTGATACTTATTTTTTTTCTATCTAGATGAGTTATTATTCAGTACTCGTAGGATGTTAAAATATCTCAAATTATATAAAAAAACCTATGCGATCATAGCTAAATAATATCAATTTTAGATATGCTCCTTTCAAGATTATATCTCATTCAGATAGCATAGTTTGATATTGGACAGAACAAAACCTATCAAAATTATAACTTATCAAGATATGAGTGCTTCGAGAAAATTTTTAAGTGGAATGTCAATAAACCATATTATATGCTAAAACCGTGCTCCATTTTTGGTTTCCCAAAAATTGGATTCAATTTTATGGAGCTGTTGAGCGAAACTAATTAACGCACGGTTTGACTTCGATGTCCGTATTTCATGTTGTTTGATGAAAACAAATGTTTACATTTTTAAATTTAGCCTGCTTAGAAAAAGTGAAAACTATAAATTGATGATTTTAATAACATCAATTTAAGCATTGGCCATGGTACAGCGGTAGCGTGTTCAGTTCTCACTACGTAGATCCAGGTTCAAATCTTCAAACATGCCAATAATTTTAAGTAAGTATGAAATGAATTTAGAAAACAGTTAAAATTAGCCTACAACAGATTTGAAAGTTGATAGATTTCAAAGTACGTAAAAAGTGAACGCTATGTTTTTTTTCCTTTTTTCTCTTTATTGAAAGTTTCATGCAAAGGCTGAATAGCCTTCTACTCAGCTTTGATTATATCAATTGAAAGTGTGGATAAGAACTTAAATTTTCAGCTGAATAGAATACTATACAGCCTTCGAGAAGGGCTGAGTAAGCTTTTAAGAGACTGTTTTATGGAACTTTTGGTTACTTGGGTACTCATTCGGGAAAGTCGAGAAAAAGTCGGGATTTAAAATACATAGGGAAAATCCTCCAAGAAATTGGGAAGTTTTGGCTCAGCTGCTCAATTCATATATTTCAGTGCCTTCAATGTGCTAGGATAGCTGAACAAAATTAACACTCAAACAATGTCATAAAAAATAAACTCGAAATTCGAGCAACTCAAAAATGATAAAATTGTAGACTTCAGTTCAGGTCCAGTTGTTACTAATAGTAAGATTGTTAAAAAAACAAAATTATTCCGATTGAATTTCTTTGCGGTCTTTTTTATGTCAACTCCTGTTTAACTTGCAACTTCTTTTTTGTGTAAGTATCGGAATGCTTCAGCAAAAATTCCGAAAAATAACTATTCAAGCACAAAATGTGTACAAGTACACGCACGCGTGTGTCCTCTGGTATATAATTAAAACTCAGAAATATCTTTAGATGAAATACCAAGGAGAAAGAAATCAAAATATTTGTATCATTGGCGTTATATGAAAAAAAAAACACGACTTTTAATTTCTGACCAAAATTCACACGGTGTAATCAAAACCATTTTGAACTGAATTCACGTCTTGAAAATATTTTCTTGGAAAGCCTAGGTTTTAAAAAAGTTTGTAAAATTTATTCAAAAAAAAGTGAATAAGTGAAATAAGTTTTTTTAAAAGACACAGTTTCTTCATATTCATACTCTTAGCACATAATTTCTGAAATAACAAAATCTTTTCAGTTTGTTTAAAATACCCCTATTCTAAAACCATAGGTTTTAGATAGTGAATAACTAATTTTCTCTAATATTATCACAGCTTTCTTATAAATTACCCAAACAAACATTTTCCATTTTCTCTTTTTGGTATGGCCCTTTTTTTATTTTCTTTTAGTTAAAACAATGTTTTTCTAGTGCACGAGATATTATTTTTTTTTTGTAATTTGTAATTTATTAACTCGTTAACAAGAAAAATATTTTTTACACGTTTTTCTTGTTAAATGTAAATGTTAATGCGTAGAATTATGGTAGAATTGAAATCTTGAACATGGGATGTTAATGTTTAGTCAATTTTTTTTTAATCAAATCAGTTATTTAAGGTAGAAAACCGTTTAATAGAGCTTCTGTGACTGTTTTTTTTTTGTTTTTGAGAATCGAGGAGGTCGTGAGACCGTGCGCGAAAAAGTTGGCAAAAATGCGGGAAATGAAAAATTTAAATTGAGTGGCCAACCTGAACTATGTTTCTGAATTTTATTTTGAAATCTGGATATGGACTCCAAATCTGAGTACCAATCCTGAATTCAAAATTCTTGTTTTTATTTGAAATCCATATGTTCGATATACATTCTGAAACCATTTTTTGGTGCATCTCGCGTGTAATTTCATTACGACGTATGAAACATCTTAAGAATTCACAGAAAACTGCTGCAAAAGCCATCAAAACAACTTTAAAGTTTGTATTTCACATATAGAGTATGTTGTCTAGGCTACAAATATTCTAAATGGAAAGAAGTTGCGACTAGTTTTTGTCAGTTTTTGATTTTGTTTCTTAATAAAACTGTTTGTTTACATTTTGTTCCATATGACGTAATGAAAACTCACGCGAGATTTATCTTAAACTTATGAAATGCCAAACAAATTTCAGTTTTCTTGTTGTTTTTGTTTTTTTTTTCTTGCAAAAGAACAAACCTGCTTTGAATTTTTCAAATTTGCACAACACTGTGTAGGTATGAAATCGATTGCAAAACTTGATTTCGAATTTTATTATGTGTTGTGAGCCTACTTGAGGGAATAGTTCTACTGAAACAAGGCAATCGAAAAAATCCTTTTAATTCAACCACGGTACACCGATTGCTTTGATTCAGGATTTGGGTTCTTAAATTGATTTTATTTAAGTATATCTTCATGTGTTTGAAAATAAGATAACTTTTCTTGTTGAAAAAATGATTCTGTATGAACTACAGAAGAGTTACGCAGATTTTAAGTGAACCCATACCTTTAGTAAATCCGCGAATATCCTATCACGACGCTAAGCACTAGGCCACAGTAGAAATGGCTTTGAATAAATGTGGTTTTTTTTTTAAATAATAAGGCTTTTTGTACAGAAGCACCGATGTGGTCTAGCGGATAGGCTAGTGCGAGTCTGGTTTTGGTATGCCAGGCGTGCTGATTTCGATTCCCGATATCGACAAAAAAACTTTTGGGCTCGAATCCCATTAGTGGCCGACAGGTAGGTAAGGTGTGTTTCCTCAGTTTAATCAGTTGCCAGCTGGCCATGTATATACACGGATGCCGAAATACTTGTAAGTAAACTAACCCATCTGATTGACTCGTTCTTCTAAAACATACCTACATCAACACGCAATACATTCTCTCCATAACAGTTCATATAAAGCCATGGGGTCCTGGTATAGTGTAAGATTGTGGAGATAGTGGAGATTTGTCGAACTTAATAATCTAAGAACGCATGTGAAACATATTTAGGCAGAAACTGCGGTCAATCCGTGCACCCATGGTGGATAACCAACAACAAAACAAAATTTATAAAACGCTTTTTTTAGAACTAAAAAGACAACCCAACGAAGAAGTCACACTAAGTTGGATGTCCCAGAACAATTATCTGCAATTTCATCCTCTCGCCAGATTCAACCAGACTAAAGCCAGATGGTCCAGGGTTTTCTTTCGCCATCATCCATCAGGAATCAAACCGTAAGTGTTGTGTTCCCAACCGACCGACCAACCGATCTAACCTTATGTACGAGGGTGTGGCTCTGGTGGTTTCAGCCCTCCTTCCTTCTTCCCGAAAAGCTTCTGCCACCCACCAAAATGGATTCCAGACAGAAAGACAGACAGACATCTCGCTAGATAAACGGGACAGGGCTGACAGCCGGAGTAGCAGAACTTTACCTTTCGGTTCAACAATACATCAACCAAAATACCGTAGGGGGAATGGTCCGAAGATAGGACGAAAGTGACGCAATGCGATAGCTGGTCCTGTTGTTGTTCCCTTTGCCCTTCAGCCAGTCTACCGATGGTGAACTTGGCAGCTACTATTGTTGTTGCTATCTGGAGCTTTAACTGCCAACAGTCTTCTGGGGTCGAATTTTCCTCCAGCTTGTCAGGGGCCTCTTACTCAGCTGGAATGCAATATCGTATGTCAAACCGCATCATCCTGAGATGTGTTGAAAATTGTGCGGTAGATTTGCTCTTCAGTTACCCTCCAGTAACAGCATCACACAATAATGCAGCGCTATTTCTTGGTAGGGTGGAAAAGTTTCAATGTGACAGCGAAAGGTGCAGCCGGAGATTGGGAGCAGAGAATTTGAGAAAATAATTGAAAATTAAAGAGGTGGAAAAGTTTATAGAAACAACGACTGTCACCCTGCCGTTTTGGAGAAACATCAAGAGATGAAAACGTAAGTGTTTGTTCAAACGATATCAAATCTTATCTAATAACACTTGTAGTTATATTCTCTAAGAATGTCCATTAGGCAGCGAAAAAAGCTTTGTAGAATTAAAAAAATCGACCATATACATTTTGTTGACTGACTTGAGCTTAATTGAACTTTATTCAATTGTGCCTTAAAGAGCTCAAAGTTTTGATACTTAAAACTAAACTTGCCAGATTGTCCGATTAAAACTTGGGCAGGGCATGGCACTCTATACTGAAATCAATTGACACTTTTTTATATAGCAAAAAGCATTCTTTTGTTGATTAAAATTTTTAACCTAGAAAAGAATTAACATAAAAAAAATGAAGCTCATAAAATCTATTTGTTTTTCTTGAGAATCAATTAACCCTTCCCCGTTCTGTTAAATGAAAACATTCAATTTCGTTCATAGACGACAATCCACTCACATCTGTCTGCAATAAATAACCACAGAAGTATGCGGAAACCAAAATGTTTACATTACTACATGCCTACATTGAATCGCCATGTTGAATAATATGCTGCGAGGATCATTGGAGGACCCTCGATTGTCCAGTCCTCCAGAACAGGCTACATGCTACATAGACAAACCACTAGGAATCCAGGACTCGGTTCCAGAGTGAAGTGCCGCTCCAGTGTTGTTTTCTAAGATAACAAAACTCGAGCAGAGCGCCGAGTTTGAATTGCAATTTGCTTTCGATTGAATAATTTCATTCAATGCCCTCCCAGTGCAGAACTGTTGTAGAGGGGATTAGAGTTTCAATTTATATTACGATTTGAAGCTGGAGAGGTTAACCAAACAGCAGCGTGCTAGACTGGGCTTTTATTAGAATAGCCACTTTCGGAGCAGAAGCGTCTGGAAGCTGGACCCCAGCATGGAACTAATTGGATCATAAAGCAACGCGCTGAAGAACGGGAGTGAAATTATGATCTGATAAGCTGATGAGCTGTTGCAACGTGAGGTCATTAAGATGAGCGCTGAACTAATATTGAGCTTCAAATCTTTATGATTTTCCTCAATGACTAGTTTGTTACCTAATTTTGAAACATTTCATCTTCATAGTTAAAATTAAATTAAATTTAATAACTCGATTTGTTTACATTTGGTGCACACGCCCTATTGAAAAATCGATACAGAATTGTTATGATACGCTCTAATAGCTGTATAAAATTCACTTCGAAACGTTAGCCTAGTGTCTAAGGAAAATCACAAAGGTAAAAATGATTTAGACAGAAGGCTTTCGTTACTTAGCCTTCGTTAAAATTTATTGATTAACATTATTCCGATTAAAAAAACTTCTCCTATACTGATATCCGAACGTCGATTCTGTGGTTGTGAACCAATTTAATTGCAGCCAAGCTTGTTACCGAAGTTATTGAAAACTTTTGCCAATGATAATTATCGCTCCAATTAACTTAAACTTTTGAAAAGGAAGACGTCAGCAGTTCGATTGGGATGTCAGAAAGATTAATTTGCAATAATTGTTGGGACCCTACACAGCTTGATCCGCAAAGAAGGACACCTTAAAAAACGTAACGTAAATTTTTTTAATACTTAACTTAAGGTTAAAAAATTAACAATTAGTCGGTTTGGGCCATATAGACCCGGATAACTACTTTGGCTGTATTTTAAATACTACTGAACAAATTTTAAAAATTATACCATTTTGGAATTGTCTACATGTTCAATATCTATTTATGAAGAAAAAAAATGGCGATGGAAAGTTTTAGAGTATCATGAGATATCAAAGAAAGATAGAACGAGGCTTGTGTTATAGCTCAGTTGGCAAGTCAGTTGCTTTCTGAGCCGATGTCCGTGAGTTCGAGCCCAAGAGTAAACATCGATAACAGTTGTACCGGATTAGTTTTTCAATGACTTTTCCGCCAACTTCATCGTTGATATAAGTCGCGAATGACATAAAGATGTTAAAACGACTATAATCGAAACAAAAAAAAAAAAAAAAAAGATAGAACATAAGCTGCAAATATCATGAATTTTCGAAAAAGATGCAACGGCTCACAGACGGGACTTGAACCCGCAATTTTCGCCTCAGTACAACGGTGCGTTAGCCATCTACACAACGGTGAACGTGACTAAATAAGCTCCATCATGCGTACACATCGAGCTCCATCGGTCGAGCATTTCGTAACGTTCACCGTGGTGTAATTGGCTAATGCGCCGTTTTAATGAAGAGGAAATTGCGAGTTCTAGTCCTGTTGGTGAGCCGCTGTACCTTTTTTATTTACGACTTATGTTCTTTGTTTTGCTTCTTTGATACCCCATGTTTCTCTTATATCTTCCATCACATTTGAAAATGGTATTCAATAAGCTTTTCGATTGAATTTAGAAGACTTTTTAATGGAATCATTGATAAAAGATATTTTTTCGTATTGTCATTACTAATAGATTAATAGCACCATATATCTATACCTGAAGATTTCATCTGCAAGTTTTATTTAATAACAATTTTTAACTTTTGTTTCATCGTTTTAGATATATTTACAAACATGTGGATGATCAAATTTTCCAACTTTTACCTACAACTGTTCCTGCTTTAAAACTGGACGGGCACCTTTTATTGGACCTAGATGTAAAATATAAAAAAAATGATTTTCGGAAAAAACCGCAAAAAACAAGCTAATCATTCAATTTTAAAAAACAAATATAATAAAAAAAAAGTTTTATAGATTGTAAACGATTCAAGTAAACACCTTAATACCCGTTATCAATATTTCAAACATTTTTACCCCCAGTCAGTATGATCAGCAGCATATTTATAAGAACATTTTCGTTTTCACTTATACCTTACTCATTTAGAGTGGACGAAAATTGTTTAAAATGCTCAACATTGGTTTTAAACTATGCCTTTATTAAAATTTGCACCTGAACTCTTTAATCCATGACTTTTTAAAGTTGAGAATAGCAGTTATTGACTCAGTAAAATAATAACATTTTGATTCGAATAACACAATTGAACAGGTTTGAAGTCGTTATTTTGAGTATTATAAAAGATATGGACCATCAAAGTTGAAAATTAATTTCAGAAATTCTTTAATAAATTAAATACGTATTTGCAAATTTCTTCCAAACCTTGCAGGACGGTTTTTGTGATTGAGTGAGATTAAAAAAAAATAGCTAATAGTTGCAAGTCTGAAGAAATAACAGCGGATTTCCAAAAAACAACTTTTTTCAAAATAAGATATGAATTTGATTTATGCAGTTTTTCCGCATACTTTGTCTGATATCTCACACATACATTAAAAAATTGTTAAAAAAAGTACCATATACTAATTACCTTCAATCTCTAGAATATTTTCTGAAAAAACATTACTTAAAAATATTCAAGCGTTTCAGAGATATTTGAATTTTGATTAGTGTTGTTTTAAAACAACATTATTCAAAAAAGGGTTCAACACTTTGCATCTATAAATTTTTCGTTTCTTAACTTAGTTTGATAATCTAACCTTTCCTTAGAACAATTTTTTTAAGAAAAGAATACATGAAGTTGATGTTCATGTTCTCAATGTATATCTCTCTAATTTTTCTATATTGTAATTTGCCAACTCATTGATGATGATAGTATTCAAACATATTCCAAGTAAATGTATCACGATGCCTTACACATTTCTCCTGTTAATATCTTTGAAAGAACATAACAAAAGTTTGATCATTAAAATGATTTTTGAACAAAAACATATTGAGATTTTATTTCAGCAACCTTGGTTGTAGATTGAGCATTTTCTTTTAAATTCTGAACCTTCTTTTCTTGGCTTTCTGGTTGATGCTTTTCGGTGAATTTAAAATCAAATTAAAACAATTCTTTTGACGTTTCGGCCTACTTCTTTCAGCCATCTTCAGAAAACTTTATTAGAATACAAAAACTTAAATTAATACCAAACCCAGAACCTTCTTTTCGTAGAAAATGGTTTTGTTTTTAGAAAATATTGAAGAATTTCCGGTTCATGATTCTGGACACTGGATTATAATTTTAAATCGATGGATCATTATTCTGAATTACTGTACCATATCCTAGGTCACAATGTTTATACTAGACGCCGTTCCTGGACCGTGATCGGGGATGCTAGCCCTGAAGGATGAAAACATTTCCTCCGGATTCTGAATACTTGATCGTGATTTTGAATCATGGATCATGATCCTGAACTTGGATCCTGTTTCCAGATCCTGGATCCCAATTATTTATTTTGAGTCTAAAGGGTGATACGGTCAAAATTTGGTTAATATCAACTTGACGTATTTCTTTCAATTTTGCATTTAAAAAACCTGAACACCCCTCATTTTGAAGATGTGTGTGTGTGTGTGTGTGTGTGTGTGTGTGAGAATTTTGCTTCTATTTTGAACTTAAGTTTCGCCGTTTTTCATATATTTTCAAAGATGTGGATGACCAAATTTTTCAACTTTGAACCTACTCCTCCTTTTTAAGAACTGGACGGGAAACCTTCATTGGACCTAGATGTAAAATATCCAAAAAAAGTTCGATTTTAGGAAAAAATTGATTAGTGTTGTTTCAAAACAACACTATTCATTAAAGTAAGGTTGCCAGGTTGCACGGTTGTATACGGATTTGTCCGGATACTTAATACAAAATTTGGGAACAGTCCAGCCCTGCCCGGTCGCCCGGATTTCATTGGAACATGCCTGGATTTCGCTTGGATCTATTCACTTTTTTTGGTACATCAAACTAAAAAAAAAAAACAAATTGCGTTGTAAATTTTTTTTATTTATGCCTCCAAAACGAAATTTTTTGAGCAAGTTATATAAAAATAATCATGGTAGGTTTTTTAGAAGCCTTAAATACGATTTAAAATCTGTCGAAGTGTTTTGACAAAAAAAAAAATTTTAAATTTTTTTCTTGATTTTTGTTGAGTAATTTCTGAATTCTGACACAATTTGCTCGGATATTGCCTGGATTTTCGGTCGTTAATTTTTAAATCAAATGCCCGGATTTTGCCAGGTTTTTGTATAAAATTGCCCGGATTGGTCCGGCCTGGACACGTGCTGAAAAAAATTCTGGCAACCTTACATTCAAGGGTTCAATACTTCGCATCTATAAATTTTTCGTTTCTCAACTTACTTTGATAGTCTAACCTTTCATCGTAATTTTTCATGAAGTTGATGTATAGTTGATGGCTTTGAAAGCTACTTAAATCGCTTTCAATGTTTATGAATATAATTTTTCTGTATGGTAATTTGCCAACTCATTGATGATGATAGTATTCGAACTTATTCCAAGTAAATGTATCACGATGCCTTACACATTTCTCCTGTTAATATCTTGGAAAAAAACAAAGCAAAAGTTTGAGCATCATAAAGATTTTTGAACAAAAACATGTTTAGATTTTAATTCTGCAACCTTGGCTCTAGAGCGAGTATTTTCTTTTGCATTCTGAACCTTCTTTTAGTAAAAAATGCTTTTCAAGAAAATATTGAAGAATTTCCGGTTTAGGATTTCGGATTTCCCGTTTAAGATTTCGGACACTGGCTGATAATTTTAAATTAATGTATCATTATTCCGAATTATTATAGCATATTCTAGATCACAATGCTTATAGATGACGCCGTTCCTGGACCGTGATCTAGGATGCTGGTCCTTAATGATGAAGACATTTCCCCTGGATTCTGAATACTTGATCGTGATTCTGAATCATGGATCATGATCCTGATCTTGGATCCTGTTTCCAGATCCTGGATTTTGAGTCTAATTCAGGATCCCGAACCCTTATTTAGGATGCTTGCTTCCCTTGGATCCTGATTCTGGACTGAATCTCGATGCTGATTTTGCTCTCAGATATTGAACACGTGATTCCGATCCTGAATCCTGAGTTCTGATCCTACACCAGAATCTTGTTTACACATCCTATCGTATGTCTTGATCGCGAATTCTTATCCTGATGCCAATTTTTCATCCTGATTCCGGATTCTGAGTGCTTGATCATCATCCTGAATCAATGGTCCTGATCATCGATTCAACTCCAGGATCCCGGAACCCGATCTCGGATTTTTGCTGACCCTGAACCGGATTCCTGAACTTCTACCATGTTTTTTAGAGATCCCAGACTCTGAATAATGGATCTTGGATCCTGATACCTCATTCTAAACTAGGATCCTGGATACCCATGCTTACCTCTGATGCTCAACCTAATCCTATATTCTAGATACTTGATCCTGATATTTGATCCAATTTCCTGATATAGATATTTTTAGGTCCTGATTTTGAACGCAGACCCCAGATTCTGATCCTGATTCCAGATTTTGAAGATCTATATCATGAATCCGGAGATCTCCTGGAATTTCGATCCTGAATATTTTACGAAGCGCGTAAAGACATGCGCGTTCAAATAGATGTTCATATTAGGGAAAACCTGTTGAATGCTTCCGCGAAATGCATCAGTTTCAAGGAGCTAGGTATTTTTTATTTAATATATAAATTTTTTTCACGTTCTGCTTGTTCTGACACATTAAGCGAAATAGGGAAATCAACATAGGTTTTGTGACTTTTGAACACTTTAGATTGGGTTTGTTTTTTTTCTTATAATAAATACAACAAATTTGATTATTTTTTCCATCCTTCAAATAGAAAACTGATCAAATATCAAAGCCCGGACCATAATAGAATCAGTATAGTGTTTCAAACGCATTCATTACAAGCGGAGAATTCAAATGGGCAGGGCTTGGCTAGTTGCTTAGTAAAAGAAAATGTTATTGAGGTTTCACCTTTCAATTAGGATATCTTCTAAAGCAGGGATGAGCAACCCGCGGCCCGCGGGCCGCATGTGGCCCGCGAGACCCTTGCATGCGGCCCGCGAAGCTTTTTTCAAATTTTTATGCCTATACTTTTCTTTTCTAATGGATGGTTAGAAAAATTCATAAGACTTGATCAAATATGCATTTATCTGCATTTGCTCCATTTAGATTGTTATTTTTTTTCTGGCATTTTAAGCATTTATGTTCTGTTCAAGCCATAAATGCAATATTCTTTATTGGCGTATCATAATATTAGAGTTTTTATTATTCAGGATAGATTATTCTTGATTAATGAACTCCTTTAACTTTGAAAAGTAAAATCCCTTAAAGTGAGTCGGATGAGCAGCCAAAACTTGAAAGCTACATGATTAAAGAAATTTCGAAGTTCGTTAGTGAAGTCATTAAAAAATAAAGTTGTCTAATAAAAAAATATGCTCAGCAGATTTTTTCAAAAATTATTCTGTCCGATTCGGAAAAAGATTTGTTCTGTTAGCATGCAAATACTGGCAAAAACTTAATACCAAAACCTTGTGAAATATTTTTAATTTCTGAGTATGAACGAAAATTACGAAAGTTTAATAATAAAGCCTGGGCGAACGATTTTAAATTTTTTATCAACATGAATTTACCAACAAAAATAATTAGTTCTTAATAAAAAATAGATATATGAAATTCTGTGATTCGACCCAAATGGTCTTTAGCGATTCTCTGTGATGCTTTGCTCACTAAGTGATGCTTTGCTCACTAATAATTCGCATTGCACATTACCAAAGTCATTATATAGCTTAAGAAATCCTATCCCAATGATATCTAAATAAGATTAAACAATTTAAAAATCTAAATGAAAATTCTAGAATCAAGAATGTAGTTTTGAAGGTAGTTTCCTAAAAATATGCGAAATTAAACATTTTTCTGTGATTTTGCAATTTAGCTCAACATCTCGCCAATACAGAACTTTTTTAAAAAAACACCGTTTTACCGTTTGTAGGAAAAAATCTAGGCTTTAAGGGCATGTTTCAATTGTGTATAAAAATCACAGAAAGTCAATTAGCGATTCAACGTCCAACGCTAAGAAGACGGTGAGTTCTTTGAATATATATTTTTTACACTCTTAGTTATCACTGTAGTAAGCTCCAGAAAATGTATAAATGAAAGGAGAACTATTAAAAAAAATGATAGAATTAAAAAATGACAAAGATTAAGTCAGGTAGCTTTTCAATATCGCCTATTTAAAAAGTCGTGTTGAGCTCCTGCTTTTAAAAACGTGAATTCGTTTTATCTTTCCATCTTCAGATTTGTTTTTGCCAAAAATTTGCAGTTATAAAAAATGTTGTGAAGCACTGCTAATTATTAAAAACAAAAAAGATATTATAAGTGCGGCCCGCCGAAAAGATTTGAAATACAAATTGGCCCGTTGGTTCAAAAGGTTGCTCACCCCTGTTCTAAAGTAACAGTTTTCGTGACGCGAAACTTTTAATTTATTAGTTGTTGAAAAACTCAATTCTAAAAAAAAATGATTATCGAAAAATTTGATGTATTTGAATTTTGCAAAACAAAATTGATTTGATTAGTTTTCATAAATCTCCTTATTCAGGATTTCTTGGGCATATAGTCACAGTCACTGGCCCAACTTTTAGGAGTTGTTGCAGCCAAGGTTGCCAATTTTTTTTTCCAAAATTCAAGGAGCTTGAAAATAAAAATCAGGAAAATTCAGGCCAACATAGAATGATTGAGCTGTGTGGCTTTTTGGTCACCGTTATAAAATATTGTGAAACTGACATGCTAGCTAGCTAGCTGCTCACTGTCACTGCCTTTTATTCATATTTCTTATCACAGATTGACCATCTTAAACACGTTTAACTGACGAAATATAGCGGTTTTCAAATATTTCATATGTGATTTAACAGTTGTTTTAACTTGTTTTTATTCAAACTTTAATATTTGAGATACTAACCAAAGCCTTTTGCAAAAAATCTTCAAAGTAGTTCTCACGAAGTTAAGCTTAAGTGTTTGGAAAATTTCAAAAATGTTCGTAGCAAAATATACACACGAACAGTTCTATAAACTTGAAACAAAAATTCCGATCTCTGTAGAAATGTGAACGAATGTTTGTATACGACAATCATATTTTCCAGTCATTAATCCTCTAGTCAAATAATTTTGATGAAAAGAACATTTCCCTAAGATGCTGACTTTTAAACACAAATCAATCATTAATATCGTTTCTATACTCATTATTTTAAACATCATGCAATGGGCTGATTGTTGGGCAAAAACATGATATGTTTTTTAGTAAAACGTCCACCTTTTTATAGGGAGTTTCCCAACATATAAGGTTAATATTTTAATTTGAATAAATTTCAATTTACTTACATGCACTGTTACATATAAAGTCACATATATTTTAGAAATTTCAAAAGGTTCGATAACACAAGGTATCCAAATTCAAATTTTCTCGAGGTGTCAAAAATTTGAAAATAGGTTTTGACTTATTTGGAGACGCAATTTAAAGAAATTTGCAATTGTGTATTTTTTTCTACCAGCTTTGGTTCTCGAAATAACCTTTGAAAGATGATAAAAATTCTTTAAAAAAATTGTGAACTTTTTCGGCAGAACTGTAGATTAAAACGTGATTTTAAAAATTAAAGTTTTTATGCAAAAATCAACTATCACGAACACCGCAAGTTATTTATACTTTGGAGTTATAGAAATTTTATTATTTTTTTTTTATTTGGAATTCCAGTAAAATTTCAACCGAAACGAAATAAAGATATTTTTCAAAGTGTAATTTAAAATGCTTATCGGTCTTCAACAAAGAAGTAAAAAATAATAAAAAGATACCAATGATTGATAATAAAACTCTTTTTCTTTAAAAGCCTTATCAGTAAAATTGGATACAATAGACAAAATCTGACAAAAACTTCGAGTTCAGGGCGCCAAAATCTTCTAAAACTAGCTATAAAACGATGATAAAAGATTTGAAACCAATAAAGTGTAAAGTTATTAAGTTCAGGGTTGGAGCGACGACGAGCAAGCGCCGAGTTAGTTTTGAGTTTTGAACGGATATGTACAAATTTTATGTAAAAACCAAAAAATCAGGCTTATTTCCCAAAATCAAAACGAGGCTTATCAGGTTATCAGGACCTTTAAAAATCAGGCTAATCCTGAAAAGTCAGGCACATTGACATCTCTGGTGGCAGCTCCTACAAATAAACAAGAAGAAGAAGAAGAAGAAATAGAAAAGAAGAAGAAATGAAAAAAAGAGGTAAAGAAGAAGAAGAAGAAGAAGAAGAAGGAGAAGAAGAAGAATAAGAAGAAGAAGAAGAAGAAGAAGAAGAAGAAGAAGAGGAAGAAGAAAAAGAAGGATTCTGACCTTGGGTGAAATGGAGTTGTATGCTGATTTTAAGTTCATTGAATTTTTCTGTTTGTTAACAAAGTCGTTGTCTCCTTTTATTCCAATGCGGAAACGTCAATTCCACCTAGATTTTTACTTAGGCGCTCATAACGTGAATTTTGCTTGATTTACGTGAGCACTTTGCAGCTAGTAAAAATCACTTTATGCTTACGTGAAATTCAATTAGTCGTATGCCGTCAAAACAGAGACACATTTGATTAATTTGAAAATCTATGAGTAATGATCAATTTCCTCCAAATCAACTTTTAAAAGATTTAGCGTTCTACAGTTTGCGAAACTAAAAATTGACGTATTTTTTCATATCTACTAGCTCAACAAAAATCACCAAGGAAATCAGTTTGCTAACCAAAAGTAATAAATTAAAAAGTAAGATTTAGATATACCTTGAAAAATATTTTTTGAATCCGCTATTTATGGAAGGCCTTTCGAACACACGTCAGCTAAATCCCTCCAGAGACAAAGAATTTATGCCAATCTATTATGTTATAAAAGAAGATGACATTCCACCAGGGTGATAAAAGTAGAAAATCCTCTTTACTTCTACCATGTTCCTCGGAAGATGGCTCGCCAGAAAAGTGCACGCGTTCCAGTCACGGATCCATCGGTTAATTTCGATAAACGGAAGTTCCGATCACTTTCAACTGTTGGATGTGATTTGGTTCGTTTCCGGCATTCGAAAGGGCCGCATCGCATCGGAAAAATTTGGCGGCATAGTTTTCTATTTCCTGCGCCTGATGGCCGCTACACAGTTCGTCGTAAGCTGTGCGTTGATCTATTCTGCGTCTCGAGCTGTTCGGGATGAAAATTACTACGTCACCCTGGTGTTTCGAATGGTGGTTTGGTTGACGTTTTGCCGAAGCTTTTTGCTAGGGTTGTTCCAGCGCTCTCACTCGGAAGTGATCGAACGGGCCAAAGCTTTCATCAATCGACGATTGGGTCTATCCAGTGACCGGAAGTCTGATCGAGACATTAGAGCCGATTTGGCGCGGAAGCTGAGGAATATTTTTTCGGCTGTCCTCGCCACATCTTTTTTCGAGCAGTTTTTCATACTGATACCGACTTCGTTCAACGATACTATTTTCGGATATCCGGAGTTTGAAATTGTGATGGGAGATTTCTATCCGAGAGTCATCTTTGCGGCGTATCTTTTGACACTTAGCATCATCTGGGTCGATATGCAGTTCTCGGGTACTTCAGCTTTCGTAAGTTTGCTCATTGGGCTAAGAGTTGAATTGAAAATTGTTGAAAAAGACTTTGAGGGGTTGATGGCGAAAGTTGATAGAAATTTGCTAACGGAGTCTAAGCAGTTGAATGAAACCGATTTTGCGAAACAGTTTTGGAAACACCTAAACTTTGAGCTGGGAAGAGCCATCCGGAAGCACATTGAAATATTAAGGTTAAAAAAGCCCTTCCGAAAGTTATTGATAAAAACTAATGTTCTTTTTTTTAATACAGTGTTTTACAGGAACTAAAATCAACACTGAGCCAATCATTTTTGATAATTCATCTGTTCACGCAAGTGGTTATAGGAATGGAGTTGTCTTTCACGATGGCGGCCGGATTTTCTGCCCTTTCAGTCGTACTGTCAGTTTTTGTGCTTTTGCTGGAGCACTTTCTGTGGTGTTACATCATAGATACACTATCGGATGTGGTAGTTCTAGTGTTATTATTTTCCCAATTTTCTTTTTTAATTTTCTCTTTTTTTAGAATCAGGACATTCTGGGACGTGTTTACGAGCTGTGGTGCCGGATTCCCTTCGAAGTTCGCAACCGGGCCGAATTTAAACAGCTCCGTTCGACGGTGATGATTATTAATTCGGGATCGGTAAACTGTGTACGGATCAGTTGTGGGGGATTTTTTGATATCAACACTCAGGCTTTTGCCCATTTGCTCAATGTGGTTTATTCAATCTTTACATTTTTGCTGAATGTTATGTAAATCCGTATCAGGTTACAGACGACTTATCATGAACAGCAGTTTTGATAAAGTTCATTCAAGATATCGAAAACTTACCCAATTTGTGAGACGTTTTGAATAGTGAACTGTGTATTCACATCTGCAAAAAAAAAACATTTAAGAATAGATGGTTAGATGAAAAATATCAAAAGCAAAAATATGAATTGAAAACATATTAGAAAATTAACTTTAGTGGAAATAATAAGTTTTCAAATTTATTGTTGTCATTCTACAAAAATTCGACTTATCAGTTATTTGGCTTTTTTTCCCAGAAAGCTGTCTGTCTTGATGAGAAAGTAATTTAAGAGTACAGTGCTTAGGAATCAATCAATTTGCTGGCTGCTGTTCTTAGCTCTCATCCAATAACCGTTTCATTAAAGTTTGATTAGCACTTAATTACCAAACCATTCCTCTCCCGTTTCATTGAAGTAATTGCACTGGACCACCCTGAAAAGAAAGGAAGGGATCCACTGATCTATAATTTTCCAATAACCTTTAATTTCCCCCTACTTTTCCTTGAAAAAATGGCAAGAAAAACAACCCGTAGCAAAAAAAAGTTGTTTCATCTTATGAAACGAAAACTTACCAACCCCTCGGGGGAATTCTTTGCGATTAATTTCTGATCCGCCGACAACAACCCCTTGCGCGGAATTACTTTCTTTCCTGGCAGGTTTCCTTCCACTGCTGCTTTTAGCGGCTGCAGTCTGTCAGTGGCTTTCCCATCGAAGGATGAAATGGGAAAAATAACATTTGCTATACCCCGGCAGAAGGACTTCATTTTAGACTTCTTTATTCTCTGCTTGTTAAACATTATCGTAGAAGGAGGAATCCCCATAACCGACTATGAACCAGCGATTCTTTTGCATTCGAAAGAACCCACTACTACTAATGCTTTAAAATTTAGATTCATTCACGATTTTCATTTATCATTTCAAAGGGTTTTATATTGCGTTTTCCTTTTCCGAAATCAAAATACTGTTTCCTGTTATCGCTTTAAATTATCATATTCTACACACATAAAAAAATTAACAGTTTACGGAATCTAAAACATGAGTGATCTATTTTCTTATAAGTGTAGTTCAAAACGGCTCAAGTGGACAAAGTAAACAAGTCGCGAAATTATTGGGAAACGAGTTGTTCAAAGCATGTAGCTACAGCAACACTTCCAGAATCTTTCAAAAGATGGTTAGTTTATGAGACGTGAATTAAGAAAGCTGTTGAAATTGATAAGTTTTTCCCATTAAAGCAAGGTCAGATTTTTTGCAGCGGCTGATATCCGGAGAGCAATTATCCGGAGAAACTTTTGCCAGAACAATTCTAGTGTGCAGGTGAAGCTGACCGAAAAATAATGATGCTCCGGAATCATTCAAGGACGCTGGTGACGCTGATTTGTAAAACATCGCCGTGCTGGGAACGTCGGATGCAACAAAAATTCCAGCCTGACGCTGTCCGTGATGATGCTTTATTTTTATGTTTACTTTTGGAAATAAATTTGAAACAAAAATGACACATGTGGCATATTCATTCATAGACAAGTGGAAAAACCTGAATATATAGCAAAACTTTCAATGTTTACACAATTTATTTTTCCGTTTTCGTGCATAGTTGTCGAACTGAATTCACACGAATTTTTCTTTCAGGGTAATAAAGTCATATTTTTGACTTTATAACATCCTTGAAAATGTCTCAAAATTTAACACGAGCATTTGAATAGAAAATTTTCATGTTTCAACTCTATTTTACCTAAGATCAAAATATTGACAGACAAATGTAATCATTACATAGTAAGTAAAAAAAAATTACTATGAGGAGGAGTGGAAAGCCAAAAGTAACACGAAACGCAATTAATTTTGTAGTTATTTATTCGTCGAAAAAAGTCGATATTAAAAAAAAGCTTATCGCAGCGGTTAGCTAATTCATCAATTTTCTAAAAAAAAACTAGCAGAAAATCTCTTCAAACTTCTAGAAAATAAGCTAATTGTTTGGACTTATGTTTAAAGTAAGTGTCGTGTGAATTCAATATAACTTATTAACAACTTAATGAACATATGATTTTTTTTTTATTTCTATAATTAAGAACCGAATAGAATATGAGTGTTTTTAAAGCATCTTACAATTTAGAGGGTAATTCTTTGCGTCTATAAATTTAATCGAGAAATTAAATATTTAAAGGAAAACATCAAATAACGTTTTAGAAGATTCTTTCTTAACTTCGAAAAATTTTACATAAAAGTTTCAATAAATAATCAATGGTAGCTCCACTCTATTAATTATTTTGAACATTCCATGCCCTGGCCTTAAAAATATACTTAAAAGTTGCATTTTATTTACGAATCTTAGTAAACGAGTTGTCATTTCAGATTCAACTCATAAAAAGACATAATGAATTATTGTCTTGATTATTTTAAATATTTCATCCTGATAGACAGTATTTTTCTAAAAAAAAAATTTCCCCGGTTTCTGAATTGTAAAGTGATTTTTCAATTTGAATCTGGACGATTAATAATTAGAAAAATAAAAATTCAAATTCTAATTTTAGTTTATTTATTCAAAAATTTAAACCATTAATTATGGAAAAAAAATTAATTTTGAAATCACCAACCAAACTCTGACTTGAAATTTTATACTTTAGTTTTGAAATTCAATTTTCACTGGAGTATGTTATTAGAGTAACAGTTGAGCTTCTGGGGCACATAATTTAAAAACCAAAATGTAATAAAAAAATTCAAATTGTTGAAATGTTTCTCGGAAAAGCGTGGTTATTTTTATGTTATGTGTTCACAACAAAAACTCTAGAGCAAGGGTGGGCAAACCGTAGCCTACGGGCCAAATTTGGTCCGTGAACGCCAATTTGTGGCCCACGGAGCTTCGATTAACTGAAATGTTATTGAAGACGAACTTATTTTTGAAAAAAAAAACCGAACAAAATCATAATTATTGTAAACGCCTTTAAAAAAAGCAATATTTTTAAAAAAATGCCTCAAAATTTTCCCTCTTTAGAATTTAAATTTAAAAATATGATTCGTCATTTCAGAGGCAAGTTAGCTTCATTAGATTCAAAAGTCCGCGTGAACTCTTCAGTGTATAATGTTTTTTCAACAGATTCAAACAAAAGCCAGAAACCACTAAAATGCGCTGAATTTATATCAGACATTATATTAGAATTTGAAAACAGATTCCAGGACTTTGGGGTACATATTTATTAACAATTAAAAAAAAAATTCAATAAAAATATGTTAAGTTCCCGAACAATTCTCATTTCTAAAATTTGACCCACCAGCTGAAAATGTTGGCCTCTCATCTCTTCTCTCATCTCTTAGGCACAATTTTCCCGTATCTTTGGATAACGTGCCGCTATTGAACCAACCCTCTTCTGGCCTCTCATGCTCTAGAGCAGGGGTGAGCAACCTTTTGAACCAACGGGCCAATTTTAATTTGAAATAATGTTGGCGGGCCGCTCTTAAATAACATTTTTTTTCAATAATTAGCAGATCTTCACGTAATTTTTTATAGCTACAAATTTTTGACAAAACATATTTGGAAAAGGGAAGATAAAACTAATTCACGTGCTTAAAAAACAGAAATTGAACACGAATTTTTAATTATTTATTTACATAGTATTCCGTCTCACGACATAACTTGACGAACATAATTCCTAAAATTCACTCGGTTCATAGCAACCGTTCTCCAATTTCTCGGGCACCCCACGTTCGCCAGATCACGCTCCACTTGGTCTAACCACCTCGCTCGTTGCGCCCCCGCTCGTCTTGTTCCTACCGGATTCGTAGCGAACACCTGTTTTGCAGGACAGTCGTCCGGCATTCGCGCAACATGTCCTGCCCAGCGTATCCGGCCAGCCTTCACCACCTTCTGGAAACTGGGTTCGCCGTAGAGTCGCGCGAGCTCGTGGTTCATCCTTCGCCTCCACACTCCGTTCTCCTGTACGCCGCCAAAGATGGTTCTTAACACTCGTCGCTCGAATACTCCGAGTGTACGCAGGTCCTCCTCGAGCAATATCCATGTCTCGTGCCCGTAGAGAACAACCGGTCTAATGAGCGTCATATACATGTTACACTTCGTGCGAGGGCTAAGTCTTCTCGACCGCAGTTGCTTGTGGAGTCCATAGTAGGCACGACTTCCGCTGATAATCGCCTCCGGATCTCACGGCTGGTGTCATTGTCTGCGGTCACCAGTGAGCCGAGATAGACAAAGTCTTCGACTATCTCCAACTCGTCGCAGTCGATCGTGACCTTGTTATTACTGGACAAGCGGGTTCGGTCGGTCTCGGATCCACAGGCCAGCATGTACTTCGTCTTGGACGTATTAATCATCAACCCAATCCTTCCTGCTTCGCGTTTCAGTTTGCGGTAGATCTCCTCCACCGCCGCAGATGATCTGCCGACTATATCAATGTCATCGGCAAAGCAGATAAGTTGACTGGATCTGTTGAAAATCGTGCCCCGCATTTCGCCCACCGCTCGTCGAATAACACCTTCTAGCGCCACGTTGAACATCATGCAGGATAGACCATCACCTTGTCGAAGCCCCCTGCGCGATTCGAATGAACTCGACAATTCACCCGAAATCCGCACACAGCACTGCGTTCCATCCATCGTCGCCTTGATCAGTCTGATCAGCTTCCCGGAAAAGCCGTTCTCGTCCATGATTTTCCATAGCTCGTTACGGTCGATTGTGTCGTATGCGGCTTTGAAGTCGATGAATAGATGATGCGTAGGGACTTGGTGTTCACGGCATTTTTGGAGGATTTGCCGCAATGTGAATATCTGGTCCGTCGTAGACCGTCCCTCCATGAAGCCGGCCTGATGACTTCCCACGAATCTGTTTGCTTGTGGCGTTAGGCGGCGGAGTAGGATTCGGGACAACACTTTGTAGGCGGCATTGAGGACAGTGATCGCTCGGTAGTTCTCACAGTCCAATTTGTCGCCCTTCTTGTAGATGGGGCATATTACCCCCTCCTTCCACTCCTCCGGTGGCTGTTCTATGTCCCAGATCCGGATTATCAACCGATGTAGGCAATCGGCCAACCTGTCCGGGCCCATTTTGATGAGTTCAGCTGCGATGCCATCCTTCCCAGCCGACTTGTTTCTATTCAGCTGGCGAATGGCTTCCTTCACTTCACTCATCGTTGGGAGTGGCTCCTCTTCGTCGTTGGCTACGCCGGCGATGTACCTTCCCCCACCGTCTTGATCTCCTGCATGTGCGCCGTTCAGGTGTTCATCGAAGTGCTGCTTCCACCTTTTGATCACCTCACGATTGTCCGTCAGGATACCCCCGTCCTTATCCCGGCACATTTCGGCTTGCGGCACGAAGCCTTTGCGGGATGCGTTGAGTTTCTGATAGAACTTTCGTGTTTCTTGGGAACGATGCAGCTGCTCCAGCTCCTGGAGCTCCTCCTCCTCCAGGCGGCGCTTTTTCTCCTGGAAAAGTCGGACTCGCTGCCTCTTCCGCTGTCGGTGATTTTCCACATTTCGACGGGTGCCTCTTTGCACTACTGCCGCCCGCGCGGCATTTTCTTCGTCCATCACCCTCCTACACTCCTCGTCGAACCAGTCGTTCCATCGAGATCGCTCCACATAACCGATGACGTTCTCCGCCGCACTGTTGATGGCTGTTTTGATGGTATCCCAACAGTCCTCGAGAGGGGCTTCGTCAAGCTCGCCCTCTGCCGGTAGCGCTGCTTCGACCGATTGCGCGTAGTCTGCCGCGACCTCAGGTTGCTTCAGTCGCGCGATGTTTAACCGAGGCGGGCGCCGGTTTCGCTTGTTGTTCACTACGGAGAGTTTTGGGCGCATCTTCACCATCACCAGATAATGGTCCGACTCGATGTTGGCGCCCCGACAGGATCTGACGTCGATGATGTCCGAAAAGTGCCGGCTGTCGATCAAAACGTGGTCGATCTGTGATTGCGTTTGGTACGGTGATCTCCAGGTGTACTTGTGTGGGAGGCGGTGCTGAAAAAAGGTACTACGTACGGCCATTCGTTTGGAGGCGGCGAAATCAATAAGTCTGAGGCCGTTTTCGTTGGTCAGCTGGTGCGCGCTGAACCTTCCAATTGTCGGTTTAAATTCCTCCTCCTGGCCGACCTGAGCATTGAAATCCCCGATGACGATCTTGATATCATGTTTTGGGCAACGGTCGTATTCACGTTCCAGCTGCGCGTAGAATTCGTCTTTGTCGTCACCGGTACTTCCGAGGTGAGGGCTGTGCACGTTGATGATGCTGATGTTGAAGAACCGGCCCTTGATTCTCAACCGGCACATTCGTGAGTTGATCGGCCACCACCCGATCACGCGCTTTTGCATCTTTCCCATCACTATAAAAGCTGTTCCAAGCTCGTGTGTGTTGCCGCAGCTCTGGTAGATGGCACGACCATCTGGATACGTTCGTACCGTGGAGCCCTTCCAGCATACCTCCTGCAGCGCTACGATGTCGAATTTGCGGCTCTTCAATTCGTTGGAGAGCACGTGGGTACTACCCACAAAATTTAGAGATCGGCAGTTCCATGTTCCAAGTTTCCAATCGCTAGTCCCTTTTCGTCGCGTGGGTCTTTGCCGATTTCCATCCGAAATTTGTTGTTCGTTATTCGTTGCTTATGTTTTTTAGTAGTCACAGGCTCGCAAGGCCCGCAGCTAACCCCACTATCTCGCAGGAGGACCGTCGTGATGTTGCTGTTTTGGGTCCCAAACACCACCAGGACGTTGTTGCACTCCGCACGCCGCCCCTAACATGGAGAACAGACGCGTACGAAGCCCCCTAACTCATTCTGCATGCGACCAAAGCATCCACCGGGGTTGGGTACCCGATCTCCGCTAAGGTTGCTCGCACCCCAGCTAGTACCACGGGGAGGTAGAGAATCGGAGTTGCAGACAAGAGGTGATATGACCACTACCCGAGGGTTGGGTGTATGGGGTCTCGAGTTGCACATTGTCTACTTCACTAGCCACGAATTTTTAAATATCCGATATTGAAAAATTACATCACTGAATCTTTGTCATGTTTGAATTCTCTCAATTTTTTAATAACACTTTTCGGCGAACATTCGTTCCTACAACATTCTCGTTAAAACCGATGGTTCTATTCGTAATCACTTCTATTTAAAAATCATCTGGAGCTTGCCGCAGTGATAGCTAAGAGTGCGAAAAATTTATATTCAAAGAAATCACTGTCTTCATTGCGTGGGACGTTGAATCACTAAAATGAAATGCCTCTTATTGTTTTGAACGTCCACAAAATAAGTCTTTTTTACCATCCGAAATGGTCTGCCCAAACAATCTCCAATATTATGTTATGCCTATAAAAAATATTGCATTTATGCCTTAAAAAGAACACAATAAATGATTAAAATGCCAGAAAAAAATTGAAAAAAATGAGTGTGTGGCAATGCAGACATGTGCATTTTTGATGAAATCGAATAGATTTTCCCAACAATCCATTGTAGAAAAAAGTTTAGGCATAAAAATTTGAAAAAAGCTTCGCGGGCCGCACAAAAGGGTCTTGCGGGCCGCATGTGGCCCGCGGGCCGCGGGTTGCTCATCCCTGCTCTAGAGTTTAAATGAAATTGAACCTCATATATAGC
Organism: Uranotaenia lowii; assembly: GCF_029784155.1. Taxonomy (NCBI): domain Eukaryota; kingdom Metazoa; phylum Arthropoda; class Insecta; order Diptera; family Culicidae; genus Uranotaenia; species Uranotaenia lowii. The sequence continues at coordinate 269,720,811 of NC_073693.1, read as the reverse complement.
TATCCGGCTGATTTTCCATTTTGACGTAAGAGAAAATTAAGAAGATTTGCCGGAAAGTTAAATTATTTGAACTATGTTGAACAAACCGTATTGAAATATACTAACTATTTCAAAAATATTTTTTCATCAAGGATGAGTGAGAATCTTCATGCGACTCATAATCACGTCTCCAAACCTTTCCTGTTCGGTCATGTGACTTCAAACGATATTATTTTATCGCATCAGCAGGAAATTGTTTTATTCGTTTAAAAAAGTCATGCTTTGCAGGAAGAAAGTAAAATTTAAAACTCTTTTCATCTCTGGCAAGAAGTTTACAAATTGATAACCCTTTGTAATTCTAGATGCCAAAATTGTTAATCCCGATTGTCAATTTAGAACGACCAGCGTGAAATTTCTTGTAATCCACTGTCAAATGTAAATAAAAAACATTGAGATCTTTTGTTTATAACAGCTCCGATAAAATTCTGGACAATAGGCAGTGGTATCAAATTTCATGCAAAACTAGCTGAATCGGTAAACTTCGTTATACCCGTTACTTAATAAAGTTTGAAAAAGTTTACAGTTCTTTAACTTCTTCGTGGTCGTGAATCAGTTTTCATGATAATCGTCTTCAAGTTGTTCGAGTTTTGTCCCGTTTCTAGTTGATTTTTTATAGGAGCCACCCTTCCGTAAAAGTTTTAATCTCGAAAGTGTTATACAAACCATCGCTGGCCCGAAAAACCCACGGATTCCAAATTTAACTTAATTCCGACCGACCATTCATACGTGATGGTGTTACAAAGAAAACGTCTCCATTTTTTTAAGATTTCAATTTGAAAAATGTTTGTGTCCAGGATTCTGTTCATCGGTATTTTGGGTATTACGATATGTAGTTGACTGACTTGATATTCGTTAATGAAACGATACAACCTTTTTCAAAAACAACCCTAATAAAATACTACCGGTAAAAATAAAGTCAATATGCATGTTTTTTGCTATTAGAAGGAAATGATAACGTCTGGTGAAAATGTTTGATGAATTAAAACTTTTTACGATGTTTTTTTTCCTTCGGAGATCTCTTAAAAAGTGAGAAGATTTTTTCTAATGAAAAAGTGATATTTTCACTAAAACTTACATTCAAAACAATGTTGAAGTTATTTGTAGCTAGATTCATGAATGTTATGTTTTCAAAAGCATTTTTAAAAGAAAAAACCCAATTTTAAAAAGTTGAAATTTCATCCTGTCTTTTGTTAACCAAAGTAACAAAGTTTTCTCTGAAATCAACGGATTGTTTGAGTTGTTTGTTGTTTGTCGTACCGAAAGAAGATTAGAAATAATTTAGATACTTTATTGATTTATTCGAGTGTCGGATTTCAATTATGAAAAATGCCCTTCTGAAATGTCTGTTTTTATGTTAAAGCTGATGGCACATTTTTCGTAAGTTTTTGAAAAACCTGTTTATTTATTATCTCCCATAGTTCTTTGTTTTGTTATGAAATCTTGACATCACTAACATTTTTAAAGATCAGACCGATCACCTTTAACAATTTTTTGGTTTGGATATAATTTATTAGGCAAATTACTTCACAAAAGTTTTCAGCTTGTTTACCTTCTTCTCAACACTACTAGGGAGGGGTGGTTGGATGGGATTAGGCTTGGGAGAAGGGGTTGAAGGTGTTAGGTTAGTTTTGCCGTACCGTTTGAAGACAGAAAAAAACGATTTGTCGGTCTCATCGATGGTATTATCGCTATTGGCTAACACTCCATGTGCACGGCGAGGGCATGAAGATCGTTCGCGAGGTGGACTTTCAACAGTAAGCACTTTCGGTCCAGATTCGGTTGTTTGGTGTACTTTTAAACTATAATTGAAACAAAACAAAAACTTAAATATACCATTGGCGATTCTTTTTTAATATCTATTGTATGGAACACCATGAAAAAGTTATTAAATTATGTTATTTGACAACTTTGAATTATTTCCTTGTATTTTTTAGAAAACATAAAGAACTTATTCAGTAAGTTGAAGAATATTTAGAATGAAAGGTCAATTTTGGATTTCAAAAGTTGTTGTCCACGGGGTATGGCGAAGGGGTCCATTTTCTTTCTCTATCATACTTCTGCAATCAACATAGCTTTTAATTTCTTAACCTAAAATAATTTTTGGATTGAAACTTTGCTTTAATAATTTTCCTTACCATTTCTACTCGGTTTGTAAATGTCAATTTAACAATAGAACATTAATTAAATCGTAGTCTGAGGCGCTTTATACGCCAATGAACCAACGTAAATAGGAAATTTATCAAAGCTGCGCTAATTGGATTAATTTCATCATGCAGTCGATAATGGCAAACAAATGGTTCCAAAATCAGCAACCGCAAAGTCGAGGCAACAAGACAACGCCCTCCCTTTTTCACAATTCCTCCCACTCGGCAAAGCCCACAGCTCCAAGAATCCTTCCGGCCACCGCGGCCCGTGGGGAAGCCTTAATTGATCGATAGTAAAGCCACACCGGAATCCTTTTAAGGTGTGTAACTGATTCGATATCCGTCGTGTTCGTGTCCCTCGATTATAGTGTCCAAAATTATTGTTACGAAGAAGGGTTCTCGAAGCTGCCAGGAACAGAGCAGGGTTGAACGACGAACACGAAAAGCATCCCCCCATTCCTGTCAGCATTAATTCCATTAGTGTATCCCGGAAATCAACAATGAATCCTTTACGCTTTAGATGACGCTTTTACCGGGGCTTTCGGGACCTATCCTTGGTATCCTTGGTGCCTTGGTCAATTGAAACAAAAGGTCGCAATCAGTCTGTCTGGCAGATGGCTTTCCCTTTTCATTTTGGCACTTCGTTCGAGGGTGGGAATCGAGATGATGAACGGTGGAAAGTGAATGAAAATTTTGGAAGCCCCGTTTGTGATAGAATATTTGAACCAGTAGGAACGCTTCTGGATAAATAAGGAATTTTGAAGTTCATTGTATGCAAAATGTTTATCACCTTCTCAAGAGTTTTTTTTATTTTTTCAAATTTTAATTATATAAAGGGGTATCATAGGCCACTTTTTTTCTTCCTTACTTTTTTAAAGATAAAATGAGAAAAAGTCATGGTTTTCTACATTTCTAAGGTATAGATTGGCAGTTTTTTTAAAAATGTTTTTTAATACATTAATTTCCTCGAGCTCTGACTGTTTTTAAAAAAAGTAATTTTTTTAGATTTTAACGAATGATGGGGAATTGTAGGCCACCAAATCCAAATTGATCAAATAACGTGAAAAGTTTATTTATAAGTTGACCCAAAACTGTTATTTCATAATTCATTTAGTTAGTTTGAAGCAATTTGAGTTGAGGAAAAAAGGGGTGTGTATAATCAAATTGTTTCAAAAACTTTGCTAGCCAACATTTTGACAAAATTCCTTACTATAGAATTAATTGTTCGTCTCTATCGCATTGAAAAAAATGACAAATTATATTTCATAAATCTTCGTTTGCCATAAGAATAATTTACAGATAGGAAAAACGTATTTTAAGTTATGAATGTGTATAAAAACACCAAAATATAGGTGGCCCAAGATACCCCACAATATGTGGCCCACGATTCCTCACAAACTTTGAAGTTCGTTTTTCCTATTTGTAAATTTTTCTTATGCCAAATTAAGAGTTATGAATAATGTTTTTTCTATCCTGTATAAGGAATTTTGCCGAAACTATTGCGAGCCAGGTTTTAGGAATTATTCGATCATACACAACTCTTTTTTGATTTCATTATCTGAAATTGCTTTAAAATTACGAAATGCAACATGAAATTAACAGTTTTGGATCAAGTTATTTGGTAAATTGGTCAATTTGGATTTGGTGGCCCACGATTCCTCACCATTTTTCGAAATCCAAAAAAATTAGCTTTTTTTTAAACAGTCAGAGCTAGGGGAAAATAACTTATTAAAGTTTTAAAAAAATACCTGATGATACGTTGAAAATGTAGAATACCATACAATAGATTTTTTTTATCTTTTATAATAAAGAAGTTACGGAGCATAGAGCATTTTTAATATTTCTTAAAATGTAATTTTAAAATCCTCAAATATATAGTTTTTTGAAGTCTCACAAACAAACATCTCTCCTGGTCAAATTTAAGCATTTAGGCGCAAATAGATTGTGTTATGTGAAAGTTCAACCTTTTTTCCTTGTTTAGGTTTAGTTTTAGTGTTATTTTCATGATCATTTGGTGATAGTTTTTGGATATTAAAGAAAAACGGTGATTTTCCAGTGAGAAAGCCGGTATAATAAAAATGGATAAAACCCTATGAAATGGTTCAATTTAAGAAAAAAAGAACAGTGTGAGGACCTAGAGAATTGCATGATGGCAAAATTTTATTTATTTCTTTCTTTCTTATATTTGGTTTGAAATTTTATTTTTTGTTTTGAATCTGGGTTTATATTTTTCTTGAGACTAAAATTTTTATTTTCTAATTTTCTTGTCTTTGAAAATGTTACTGACTTCTGATACTAAGTATTGGATCAAATTATGAGTTTTAGTTCTACAAAGTAACCTTTCTTATATCTTAAATTTCGTTTTGGTTTAAGCATCTGAGCACGAAAGGAAGAAGTTTTTCTTACATTTCCTAATATTCCAATTGTTTCTTTTCAATGATGAAATTTTTATGAATTACAAAGTTGATACCATTCTATACCTACTTAAACTAACTGAATACATTCTCAACATTTCATTAATGGAGTATTTGGATGGAGAATGTAATTTTTATCTGTTTAGTTCTTTGGAGTATGTCACAATTTGTACAGTAATATCGTTGAATATTATTTTCCTTGAGTAAAAATATGTCATTCTCTAAAATGACCGGAAAACTTATCCGGGCTGGGCAAATCCGGCTTATTTGATCATCACCCCGATAATATTCGGACATTCGATTTTAAAATAACGTATAGAGACCGTTAAACTTATCCAGGCAAGGCAAATCTAGGTTTTTTTTAGTAAAACCCTGACAATATCCGGGAATTTCAAGCATCCAGAACCCGATAATGATGATGATGAATAAGAGCTGTTTGTTTGATTTGGCAAATATGGCATCCCTTTCCTTCCTTCAATTTTCAAAAAAATCCGGGCAAATCGAGCAACTTGGAAAGCTTTGGGAGATCAGCTTAAAAAAGTTAAAGTTGCATCAGTTCTGAACTAGAAATGACTACTTTCGGCAATATGCTTCTAATCCTTATACTAGAGATTAATTATCAAATTTCTCAAAAACATGTTCTAATTTATCTCTCCGTTGTGTTTTCCTTTGCGCGAAGGCAAACACAACCATACAAAAATGCATGAAAATCGGTTGAACCCTGCAAAAGTTATTCGTGTTCGCGCATATTTTTGCCACAATTTTTATATAAAAGAGAAGAAAGATATTATCATTATACTGAATTATATTATATTAAATTATTTTATATTAAAATATTATAACATTTAAATATTAATATAATAATATATTATTATAATAAAATATTATTATATTAAAATATTATATTATACTTGCTGACCCGGTAAACTTCGTTTCACCTTTTACTTAATGAATCGTTAGAAAATGTTCAACTTCATCTTCATCATCATCATTCTTTAAATTATTCGTGCTCTTGAATTAGTTTTCATGAAAATCGTCTTGAGGTTTTTCGAATTTTGTCCCATTTCAAGTTAATTATGTATGGGAGCCCCCCTTCCATAAAAAGTGAGATTTTCGACCGTCCGTTTATAAGTGATGGTGTTACAAATAAAACGGATCCATCTTCTATTATATAAAATTCTCTTATAACGGTGTTTGTAGTACTATTCCTCCGAAATGACCCGAACGATTCGAATGAAATTATTTTTTGAATATTCTGTAGGCATGCCAATCGGTTTATATCGAATAAAAGCAACATAAAGTTACATCAATTATCCGTAATAATAAAATTTGTAATAATTTGAATCAAATAAAAGTCATGGCATCCATTTTTTCGAGATTTTCTTTTCTTTGGGCGGTTTGTTTTTCATCTCCAAGGTCGAGGCGTCGCGAGTAAACGTCTCGAGAGAATAGTAACCACAGCATAGCATAGGGGAGAGTGGAGATACTTGATATCCATTTATTTTCACGATATCTTTTTGGAAAAATTTAGCAACTCGCCGTCTTTGACATTTTCTGATAGCTTGTAACTTCAAGTTTCTATGCTCCAAAAATTAGAACGATACTTGAACCCGTTGATGAACTAGAAGCATTTTCGTGGGAGTAAAAAAATTGCGATTTTTCTGAAGTTAGGGGAGACTTGATCCCCTATTGAAGGAGACTTGATCTTTTATTCAGGAAGCCCTAATCTTTGTAAAAATATCAAACAAAACCCCAAGATAGAATGTTAATTGACTATTTTGTTCATGTTTGTTCTCATTTCACAACTTATAGCAGACATAAGAAGAAAATTCTATAACTTTGTCTCAACGCTAATAACATTGCATACTTGAAGGCGCTATTTTTTTTTATAATTAAGAGAAAATTAATTATTTTTGCTCTTTTCATCAGACAAATGTTTGATAAATATTAGTATTTGGACAAATATTTGCAATTTCGTGATCAGCAATCATAACGATCTATTCAGAAGAAGAATATGCCGTTTGGAAGGGGGATCAATTGTACCCAACTCTAGGGGATCAATTGTACCCATAATCAACATTTTAGAAAACTTTTTCTGAAAAAAGTTGAGAGTTTTCCATTGCTTTGAAAATATGGCATTATGAAGTTCATTTTACGCTCGAACGATTGATATATTGGAACAAATATTTTTTTCATAATTTTCCCATGTAACGAACATTTTAAAGTGATGAAAAAAGATTTTCAAGTTACATTTTGTGAAATTTTTCAAACAAAGTTCAATTGCTCAAAAAATTATTTTGTTAAAATTTTTTAAACTACAAGCATTGCTATTTTGCTCATTTTGGCACATTTTTCTAGAACATTTGATCTTTGTAAGACATTCCAGTTTCGAGATATAGCTAAGGAATCAAGTTTCCCCAGGGATCAAGTATCCTCATTCTCCCCTACTGATTAGTAAGAACATTTGGGTGCGTATTTCGTAACCAAGCATAAGTTCAATGCACGTGGTGGTGCTATGAAGCCCACATGTGATTTTTTTTATAATTCCTAGCTCATTTGTACAGCACATATTAATGTTTTGATTTTTAACTTGCTATAGTGAAAGAGCAATTGCAAAAAAAATAAAAATTATTTCTTCATATTTAAATTGCTGGGCCCATAAACAATCTGACTAAATATTTTCACGTTTTTAGCTTTAAAGCCATGAAAAATCTACCTATTAAGAATTTCCTCTCCAAAATTATCCAACTTAAAGTGCGAAAGGTCAGAAACGGGTATGTCGTGTGTTGAACCTGAAGTGGATATTCATAATCAAAAGCTTTGTAAATTAAGGTTTTTTGCTTAAAACAGAATTCAGTAAAAGTGGAGTATTGTGTTTTCACTTGCCTCAATAAGCGGGACAAATGTTAACTTAGGAACATCTTTTCTGCAACGTTTTTGAATATTTATCTTTCAACAAGAGTTTGTTGAGAACTAATTTAGTCATGCAATAAACGAAAATTGATTTGTTTTTAAGAATAACATATTTCTTATAGATTTATTAAACTTCAACTATGGTAAAATTCGTTTGCACTTGCCCTGGTGTATCTGAATTGAAATTGAAATTTGAATTGAAGATTGAAATAAAAAAATAGAAGCAAGAGAAACTTTGATAACTGTTACCCTTCTCGGCGCAAAAATCATCAATTTTAAGGTTTAATGCTATGTTTACATGCAAATTTTTAGAAAATATTCATACCACCTTCGAAGCATGAATTTTTTTCTTTTATTCATTAACTTTTTGAAAATCTGTTTTCAATCGATTGTTAATAAACAGATAAGGTCAGGAAAACGAAATCTTGAAATGCTTTAAAAGCACCCTCAGCAGAAGAAAAATTGCTGTGATTCAGCCGAATAACAAATTTTAAACATATTTTTCTCTTTTAAAAACCTTTCTATTCCTTGGTTCATTGAGTTACAGTTTATTCATATGAATTTTATTTGCACTTTTGGCTAAAACAAATCGGTAGTGAATTTTGAATTAGGCGAATACGCCAAATGTAAAGAAATGGAGTTATCAGTTGAGTGATAAAGTACGTCGGAGATCTACGTTTTGAGTGTATAACGTTAACTAGAGAATATTTGGTTTTCGAGAAATAAAGAAAACAAAACAAAATTTTTGCTGCGAGCTTATGAAGCTGTCAAACTTTGAACGCGTTTTTCTCGGAACAGTGATGTTGGCGCATTCGCCGTATTCAAAACTCGATTCCGACATAAAATATAGTAATTTACAGTATGAAGTCGCCTGATTTCATACCATAACAAGTGCTGTTTGGCATCACTTCAAGTTGTAATGTGTCATATCTACAAATTTAGTAAATGGCGAAATAAATTATTAACATGATTTAACATGGGAAGGTATTTGGGTACGAAATATGTTCCTATAATTATTACAAACCTGTCTTCATCGCAGTGTGAAATAGGGTGGGTCAAAGGGAGTTTCATATAACTTGCGTTGTAAAGATTGAAAACTTATCTAACCAATTAGGCTTCCATACAAGTTTGTTGGCATAAATCGAGAACTTAACATGCAAAAGAAAGAGAGGTTGTTTGGGTACGATTAATTTGAAACCCTCCCTTATTTCTGGGTGGAGTCGGAAAGAAGGATGCAATTCTGTATTCATATTATATTTGGCATAATTTGAAAACTTATCAGACAAATCAAGCGAAATGTTACGTCATTTAGGTACTAAAACGATTTTTAGTTGTACTTTAGCACTTCTTGCATTGCAAGAGGGAAACGGCTGGAAGTTCATATCATTAGAACATACATAATGAAATAATAAGAAACTCTAAGTAGCTTATAAAACTGAGTTAAAGTTTCAGATCTTGTAAAACAAATTTACAGAGCAATTCTAAGAAAATAATATTGAAACATCTTTGTACTCAGCTTCGAAACTTCAGTTGCTGTTCTCTTTTTTAAAGCATTCGCTTCAAAGTTATGTTGAAATTTGGTTTGAAACGCTGTCTAGGAAATAAAACTGAAATTCAATTATTTTAACAAATTCAATTAAATTTTGGAAGGTGTAGCGAAGCACACCGGGTCAGCTAGTTTTTATATAAAAGATATATTCTCCATTAACATTTTCAAACGAAATTATTGATAGAGCAAAGCATCTAGGTATAACTTAAAACAATTCAGATCATAAATTTCGAAGCGAGTAATCTGAACCCCTTCAGAAACCGAGCTTGTACAGACATTCTTCACATGACCAAACTTTCTAATGACTTTTGCTAAACATACTTCTACTGCTGGGAGAAATCATCGTGACTGCACCCAGGAGCCAACCTACAAAAAAAAGAAAGACAAATGTTTCTTACCGAATGAATGCTCTGCATTCGCGTTTGCTCGAGTCTAGTGCTTCTGGAAAAGTTCTCCCTGCGCTCGCTGGCAGCCGGAAATTACTTATGACACTTTGCCAGGAGGAACGCATTCTGCCGAATTTCTCTATGGAGCCATAAAACTTGGCCCCTTCGCTTCCCAGCAATCATGACATCAAACAGAGAAATGCTGCCACAGTGGCACTAGCTGGTTGATGGTGTATGGTTATTCTCAAACATTAAACGGTCCATGTATGTGTGTGTGGGTATCAGAGTATTGTTGATGTTTACCAGAAGGGATGGGGAAAACTAATTTTCCCCTTTTTCCAACCCTCGTATGCGTCAAGGAGCAGCAGGAGGGGTGTTTCAGAATGTGAAGTTATCTCCTCAGTGTTGTGATATTTTGGCTTCGGTCGATCAAAATAGTCAACCCGAGCAGAGCGCTTGGTGGGACTTGTTTGAAGTTTTCCATCAAGGAACGACCATGTGTTTACAAGTGTCGGGGCCCGGCGTTGTACCAAATTTTTGGGGTTTTGATGAAATTAATTCATTTTGTGCCTTCGTCTTTGCTCATTAAAGTTTACCCACAGCCCACAATGGCGACCGTTAAATTCTTGCCATCTCAATTGACAAGGGGAGTCTTCCTCGTGTTACGGATGCCGGCAAAGGGCAAAATTATGTCGGATAATTATGCTTCAAATTTATGCCGAACTGTTTGAATCCAATTAAGGCATTCATATGGAAAATAACAATATTTGGAGACAGCTCAACCAGTTTCCTGGTTTTTTGATAATTCGTTAATGAAAATAGGCGTTAATGAGAAACTGACAGTTGAAAATTTAGATTAAAATATAACACAATAGAAAAATCAGTTATCAGTTACTTGAAAACTTGTAAAACCTTCATGGGATTTTACTCAGGTTAGACATTACCTCGTATGAAGGATAGACAGAATGATACACCTAATTTATATTAAAGTAGACACCCGCTTATGAGAGCTCCGGTAATCCGAGCTCCCACGTTATCCGAGCAACTATTTTCAAACAAAACCCATGCATAGTTGTGTTTTATCACCACATTATATTGTTATGCTTTTTAATCGATGGTTCGACCGATTTTAGAGTCTAATTTTCCGGAAAACGTTTATTAAATAGCCTTACAAAATCAATGTATTTACCGAGCTGCGCGTCTGTATGATAAGCTAAATAGAGCAAAAGTAAAGGATTTTCTATGTAGTTTGTATAATCCGAGGTTTCACTCGGATAAGCAGGGTTTTACTGTAGTTAATTTTTACTTCAATCCAGTTTATCAAGACCGAAGAAGTCTAAAAAACTGTTGACGGTCCTCAGACGGTGATACCAACATTTAGAGAATAGTGTGTGATTGCTTTTGCTTAGATATATACTTCTTTAATCAAAACACTTTTCGCTGCCTCAAAGTAAAAGCAGAAGGAAGGAATAAAGGGGGGAGATTCAGGATCGATTTTGTAGAATGAAGGATAAAGGATAGATGTAAGGGTGATGCTCTAATTTCCCACGCCAGGTTCATTTAAAAATTATATGATTTTCCTGATTGATTTAATATGCAAAAAATTTCATCTTTCATACAAATTTCCAAACAAAATTGAAACGCTTTGCGCTAATTCAGGACTCCACCAAAGCTCTCAAATATTACTGATATAATGATATACTGATATACTCAATACTGATGCTTGGTGACCCAAATAGCATCGAAAAAACCATATTAGAGCAAAAAGTCAATGTTTGCAGTTGTCAATTGCACACGGTTGTAAGGACCATTCCCTGTCTTCTCCTCCCGAGATCAAAGATTGCCTGATTTTTTCCCGCATGTAAACGGACCGGCCATCTCCGGGCTATTTCATCTTAAAACCTGGAAAAATACGGAAAGCGGATTTAAAAAATATCATCCCAAAATCAGGCAATATCTTGGCAAATTAGGATAAAACACAAGAACTATTCAACAAAAATCAAGAAGAAAAACAATTTTTTTTATTGAACCATATAAAGCAGATTTTGAATTGTATTTTGAGCATTCAAAAAACCTTTCATGATTGTTTTTTAAGAAACCAGCTCAAAAAAATCTGTTTTTGGACGCAACAATAAATATTATTGTAATAATTCAATATGAGTTTTTTTTTATTTTTTTTTGCAAATAATTAGAGTAAATTTAGGCATTTTTTCAACGAAATACGGCAACCTAACCTTTCTCAAATTTTGCAGCAAATATCTGGGCAAGTCTGGACAAAACCAGACAATAAAGCTAGCTTAGTTCAAATACTCTCTATACTAAGGTTGTCAGATTGCCCGGTTTAATCCGGGTTTTCCCGGATATTTAATACAAAATTTTGGAACAGTCTTGCCCGGCCCGGTTGCCCGGATTTCATCGAAAATTGCATGGATTTTGCCCGGGTTTATTAACTTTATTTTGAAAATTAAACAACAAATGCCTCCAAAACGAAATTTTTTGAGCAATTTTTATGAAAATGATCATGAAAAGTTATTTGGAAGCCTAAAATACGATTAGAAACTGTCGACGAGTTTGTTTTCATGATTTTTGTTGAGTAATTTCAAAGTTTTGAAAAAAAAAATTGCCTTGATATTGCTCGGATTTTGGTCGTCACTTTTGAAATCGAATGCCAGTAGTTTACCAGGTCATTTTTAAAAAATTACCCGGTTTGCCCGGTCCGGATTCGTGCCGAAAAAAATCTGGCAACCTTAATCTATACCAACACTATCAGTGAAACAATGCATCAGAAAAATTACAGCATTTTGTTGAATAAATGTTTTAAATACTGGCAAGCATCAATGCCATTTCAACTTCTTTTCTTTGGATTCAGAATTTTTATTTTTTATTTTGAAATGATTGAAACTTTATCCAGGAAAACTAGCAAAAAATGAACCTTAAAAATCGGCAAAAACAATATTCAATAAGATATAGCTCAATATTTTTTTATAGAGAAAAGAATCCAACTGTTTTAGATGAAATTTCAGGGACTCGATAAGATGAAAATTGATGTTGGAAAACATGCGAAAAAAACTCGCCTTGTCTCCCGGTAGCACTTGAACCCACATCTTGCGCCTCTCCGGGGCCCATGTACTAACATTCTACTACAGGAGACAACCTGGCGTATGAAAGTTATACTGGTCAAGTGTCGAAGTCTATCAGAACGAAAGGAATTGTTCTCCCATGTGATCATCATCATTTTTCGTGGTCTATTTCTATTCCCTTCATTTCATCTTACGGTAGTTGGGCTCAAATTTGGACAGTTTAAGCGCGGCAAGATTTGGGTTCAAGTCAGGGCCGGATTAACTCATCGGGGGGCCCGGGGCAATTTTTCTAGGGGGGCCCCTATGATTCGATTTTTTTTCAAATGCTATCCCAGAGAATACAAAACATTTCAAACGTGTAAAAGAACTGGAGATGAGTTCAGTATTGTTGAAACTCGCTCGCGACGACGACCGACGGACGAACGACTGCTTACCGCGGCGATTATACGGTACTGACCGCGTGGCGAATATAAACAACAACAGAGAGTCTCAAGTGAGAACGTCAATTCGCTATTGTTTCAACAATCGATAAAGAGTGAATTCGTAGTGTTCACTGGAAGTGTTGCCAGTTGAACACTACGGGAACCAATAGAGAAGTGTTGCCAATATGGCAGATTACCAATTTGTCAATATCAATCACTATTGTAACCTGACCTTTTAACATCACTTGACTTGAATAAAGATGATTACGATATCAGTTTTCCGATACAAACTTGAGTTCTTTATTTCGATATTACAACAAGTATAATAACTAGTATAAAAAAATGAATGCTCTGATATGAGCTGAAAAATTCAAAATTGATTTATCATTTTTGTTCATGGAAGGCTTTATGGAAGTCAAAAAGACGATATAAGTTTTGATGAAAAACATTTTTTTCATTTTTTTTTCTTGATTATTCTTGAGTAATTTTTGTGGGTTGACATCATTTATTCGAATACTGATGTTTGTGCTATGGTTTTACCATTTTGGCTAGATCGGATCATGGGAAGGAGTCGCTCAACGAGCCTGGAGTCTGTATGGGGCTTAGAGACATTTCTTTCGGGAGAAACATTAAAAATCTGTTTTCCATGAATAATTTTGGTCCTCTTGGACCGATTTCTGTTGAAGACGGGTTTCTTTAAGCCTAAACTATAACAAATATTTCATCCGGAGACTGCATTTTGATAAGAGTTAATATAAAGAAGTTATTAAGCTTAAAAAATGGACTAAATAACTTTTCTTTAGACGCCTTTTGACGCCTTTGTTAATAAGGCGTCAAAATATTCGACCGCCCCGACCGGAACGCTCAATTTGAAATGCATGACATTTCGTCAAATTGAACGACCGTTGTTGTTGCTTTAGAACAATCTTTAGATTTTTCAAATATTTAGTTGTGGATTATAGTTCAGAGAGAAGTTCAGGCGAAACTGTAGGGGAGAGTTGGATTTCTTGATCCTCTTTTCATGTGTTCATTATATTTTTAGGGAAAATTATCCGTTTTGAACTCCATTTTTTTCTCAGGAAAACTCACAGAAGCTTAGTATTATGTATAATCATTTTTTTGTTGAACGAAATACTTGATCGTTTAGGAACAAATTCGGCAAATGATTAAAAACTGCGTAACCACAGGGGCTAAAGATCATGACTTCCATTCCTTTTTCGGTTTTAGTTTTCACGCACTTCAATAATTTAAGACTGGCTTCGTCACATTTCGATATAATTCTTGTACATATTATTTAACATATAACTGATTTTTTTCGAAGCATGCTCAGTAGCCTTATAATTGAATCAATTGGAATCAATTTGAATCAATGAAATTGCTTTTATACGTCACTAGCTGATCCCATACGAACTTCGTTTCGCTTTCAACTTATAATATGTCATGAACAGTTTGTATGAAAGTCAATTGCCAAGCATTTTCCAGAGTAATACTGCAAAAATATTGAATTATCGTTTTTTCTGTCGTCTGCTACTAAATTTGAAACCCACGTGTATAAATTTCGACTCGATCGTTGCATAACAACGCAATTATTGCAAAAAAGTTTAACCCCTTTCGGTGGCATCCTTTACAATCTTTGATATCAGAATTGATCAGATTGCCCTTTCCTCAAAACACCCGTGTGCAAATTTTCAAAGCAATTAATTGCATAATAACGTCAATATTGCTGAAAACAGTGAAAAATAAATCATATGGATGATTCTTTTCGTCGACCTCTGGCAAAACATTTAACATCTGAAATCGATTTCCCGTTACTGAAAACTATCGTGTGCAAATTTTCATCCCTATTCGATGTATGATAACGAAGGTATTGCAAAAATATTGAAAGGATAATATGGACGACGCCCTTCTCTGGCCCCTTACACTGAATTTAATACCTGAAATCGATTGCCCGTCCCTTAAAACTTTCGTGTATCAATTTTCATCCCTATCCGTTGTATAGTAACGATAATATCACAATAACAGTGAATAGTATATGACGACCCCTTACTTTAATTTGGATAAGTGAAATTAATTGTTTGTCGCTAATAACTCCTATGTGCACATTTTCATCCCAATCCGATGTATAAAAACGTCAATATCACCAAGATATTTAAAAGTTAATATGGACGACCCCTTTTGCCGGCCCCTTACACTAAATTGGATACCTCAAATCGATTGCACGTCCCTCAAAACTATCGTGTACCAATTTTCATCTGAATACGATGTATAATAACGTCAATATCGCAAAAACAGCGAACAGTTAATATGGACAACCCCTTTGGTCGACCCCTCACACAAAATTAAACACCTTGAATCGATTGATCGTCTTTTAAAACACTCATGTGCAAATTTTCAACACTATCCGACAAAAAGTAACGTGATGGGGAAACGACCAGGTTCGTTTCTGCCGAAGGTACCTTAGGGTGTATGGTTACCGGAATTGTAGATCCTACCGTCCAACGATTTGTATTTTGGGGAATTTCCGTGTAAAGTTGTGTTTTTCCGATTCCGGAGAGTCCACTGAATCACACTATCACAATTTTAGTTGCAAAACGCGCGTTTATTAAAACAAATAATATTTGAACTTTTATTTATTCTAATTTTACAATCTAACTTAACGAATTAGTGTGTTCACGAATATTTCCGATGCCGAGCGATGGTTGGCTTATAGTGGACGAAGATCAACTGCTTCGGGTGATCGCGCCAAAATCGTCGGATACTGTCGGCTACTACTTCTGCTGCTAGTCGACGACCACATCTTCGGGTCCTCTAGGTAGTAGCTCACCTAAGTGAGCTGGTGTAGTGCGGTGTAGTAGTTGACAGTATGAGATGAACGGGTCGAGGGGCTTTTGTATAAACATAACGTCAATATCGCGAAAACAATATTTGTCTTGTATGGACGACCCCCTTGAGAAGGGGTCATCCGAAAATCTGAAAACATTTTTCATCCTTCCTGGTCCTAATGAGCATCCATGCCAAATTTCAGATCTCTAGCTCTCAAGACGGCTGAGTCTATAGAGGACAAACAAACAAACAAACAAACAAACAAACAAACAAACATACAGAAATTGCTTTTTATATATATAACACATTTTTTAATCAAAGCACAATAAACGATAAATACCTTCATTTATTGAGAGTTTAGAAATGAGTAAGTTTTAAATGATTCCAAATTAAAGCAAATTTTTTTCAAAGAAGTATGAAGTGCCTATAGTCATGATCCTCAGCCCCTGTGGTTATGCAAATTTGCAATGCAATATTCCGGGCGGGGATGTCGAACATTTTGACGCCTCATTACCAGTGATGAATACTACCTTTAATAAAGTTAGCCCAATTTTGAAGCCTAATACTTTGTTTATCTTAACTCTTATAAATGCAGTCTTCGGATGAAATATTTGTCAAAACTTCGGCTTAAAGAAAAACCGTATTCATCCGTAAAGTTATTGATGAAAAACAGGTTTTTCATGTTTCTCCCAAAAAAAAAAAAGGTTTCAATATCTCATACAAACTTCAGGCTCATTGAGCGACCTCTTCTCGTGATCCGATCTGGTCCAAATTTAGCATGAAATCTTGTACAAGGCATAGGATCAATTTTAACCTGCAACGCATATTTTTTTTTTCATAAGTCGGGTCATTTGGGCACTCTAATAAACAGTTTTATAAAACTTGCTCAACAAATTTCGTTTTGGACGCATAAATAAAAAAAAATTACAACAAATACCTTTTTTCAATGAAATCCGAGCAACTGAGCCAGACCGGACTTTTCTCAAATTTTGTAGTATATCTTTTTAATTAAATTTTTTATAATTGTATTATTTTGGATTGTAAATATCTGGGCAAACCAGGATAAAACCTGGCAACCTAACTTTATAGTAACGTAAAGTTAAAAAGTGTATTGGAACTTATTGAACATCCGATATGATCGAAATATCCAATTTCAGTACAAATTTTCAGAAGAAGAAAAGAGTTTACCTTATTGATGAGATTGAGAAAAATATGTGTTTTAGAGGTTTTATAAGCTTTCACATGTAGGTATTATACTTCAAAACTAACAAAGATAGATGTTGATCCCAATTTAAGTGATACTCTTTCTAAATTAAGTTCAAATTGTTCTTGAAACATTCGATCCTTATTAGTTTTACTTATTTGAGCCCTTGACTTTGATTTTTTCATATTCATCTGATTTAATGTTCCGCTCAAATATCAAAACCGAGCCAATAATTACCACTTAGTTATAAACGTTGGAGAAGATTCACCATCATTCATCATCATAGTCAAACCTGTTATAGGGCGAATAAATTATGGATTTTGTAGTCGTGATGAGCAAAGAGCCCTTACTAGAATCTTGATAGGACACTCTAGGTTGACGCATCAACATTTGATGAAAAAAGAAGATCCACCAATATGTGATACTTGTCAGGTACAAATCACTATTAATCATATTTTGTTTGAATGTGAGGTTTATTCAGAGAGTAGGATGAAATATAACATAAGTCAGGAGAATTTCATATATGGTGATGTGAGTAGGACAAAATTACTAATTGCTTTTTTAAATGAAACCAAACTCATTGAAAAATTGTAATCATAGTGTAAAATAACAATTAGTTTTAAGAAGGGTGAAGACTTATGTTACATACCCTCGTTAAATAAATGTACAAAAAAAATCATTCATCATGCAAAAAACCTAGGCTCAGCATTATTACTAGCTTCAATTCAAGAATCGAAAGCCATTTTTTCGCTACCAGGTCCTCGATTGATAAGAACCAAAAAAAATTCACCAAACAGACGCTGAAAAACCCAAATTGAATGCTTACCTACGCAAATCGTTTTCAAATCGTTCGCATTTTCCGCTCCTTTATCATTATCAATCCTTGGTACCGAATCATCAATCATCTGCATTCGTATTTGGCAACGTCGAAGGAGGATGCCATTCCATTGGAGGAAGGTTTTCGCACCTAACCATTAATTTTTTTTCTCACCGATATTATTTGTTCTGCTCTTATCGGTAGCTCGCATTGCTCCCCAAAACGACGAAGACGATTATGTTTGCAGTTTTTCTTTGCCGCAGATGATTGCTTTTCGAGTGGGTGCTTATTTGACTTTTTTCCCTTTTTTCCTGTACCTAACTTTGAAAATAGAGTGTTGATGTGATGTTGTGGTTTTCAGTGATCATTGGCCCAAGGTGGGTATATATTCAGGAGGTGTTCCCGAATAACAAATTCCCGATTCAGCCATTTTGGCTATGTAGGCTATGCAACTATACGGAACTCATGAAGTTTGTTTACCAACAAACCACAGAACAGTTGAGAAAAAAATAAACAAACTCATTGAGAGCCCCGGTCACTCCTCGCCTACTTACTGTGAAAGTCGGAGAACCTAGTGTATCTAAGAACCTTGCATTGGCCTATTTTGTTATTCTATTTTTTGTGGTATTCTCAAAAAAATAATCAGAATTTTTTTTCTAAATACATCATGTATTGTTTATAATCTATTTTTTTAATTTTTTTTTTGTTAGACAAAGTTGTTTTTTTTAGAGAAACTTATTATTTTCAATAGTTAAAAAACGATTTTTTCAGCTTCAAGTTATACATGAGTGCTGCTATCTTGCTGGTAAACTTAGTTTTGTAGACTCATTATCGAATTTCTGGGCTTCAAAAATACATAGTTATACGAGAATCTGAATACTTTTTTTCTACTTTTATTCTGATACACCGCATAACGGAAGGGGTAAAAGGTGCATTTTTTGTGTAATGTAATTAATGGATGCCGCCTTCTTAAATTTATAAAAAGCTCCAATTGATTAGGGAGTAAATATGAGCTTTTGATAAGCTAATTTATTCTATCAAACTATTTTTTTGTGAAGCCTTTATATACAATGCTTCAATTTTCAAATTGAAGACGCATGCTTTATTGTTGCAATCCATGCGCTATATTCAGTCCATGCTGTTACAGATTTTACTTTGTAAACGTTGAAAACTCCTATGAGGGAAGCTATGAAAAACAAGCCCACCCACACGTCACGGCGAATGAAATCCCTCCGGAACGTAACCGTCATACCTTTGATTTCAGTCGATTCGTGGCACTTTATTCATCGATAGGGTGTGGTGTCAAAATTTCAGACTTCTGGATTGAAAAATTTACAATTCAAATTAGGTAGTTATGATACACTTTTCAATGTTATCCTAAGGTAAAAATTCAACTGTCTTTTGTCGAGAAATTTATTTGATTTTTTTTATATATTTATTCAATTTATATAAAAATAAAAATTTCATTCATCATGAGTCTCGTATTACTAAATGATAAAACGTGTTTCACCCTTTCATGGACAGGAACCAAACCCAGCAGAAAAAAATCATGAATAAAACACTTTTGTTGATCGTTTTTCAACGGAAGCTGCCGGGAGAGTCGATGTCAATGTGTTTGCTAACGATATTGTGCTTGTGTTAAAGGTATGGGTAACATGACGACACGACAGCCTTTTGCCTTCCGGAATGTTCAACCCTCGCTCGACTCGCTTGCCCGATTTTAATGCTTCTTCTGTAGGTACAATACAGCCCCTGAAAGCATGCAACCAAACAGCTTCAAAACCTATCACGTGGATTAATAACACATGATGAGGCGAGAAAAATCCCTCCCCTCGAGCCTGTTTTCGTTCGAAACAGTCATATCGGGAATGTGCCTTTTGCCAACAGCATACCCAATGGATGATACAAACTTCGAACACATGCAACCAATCCTTTATGAAAGCGGACGTACAAGCATACCCCCACACAGATAGACAATTCAAATTAGGAAGTACTCCAATGTGCAGCAATTCAGGCGCGAATCGAGACAGTCGTGTCCTTCGTTCGTTGGTGTTTTCCTGCTTTCAAGTGGGCGAAATGCCGGGGGTGGACGGACGCTGAAGGTACCCTCAGCCAGTCTGTGCTCCGGCACCCACACACGCAGTATGAGGGATGAATGGATGAATGAATGAAAGGCGAAGTTGCTGTCGTGTCGTCGTCGCCGTCGATTGAAGGGAGCCGGTTTTCCGGTTTGGCAAAATCGACGCAACATTCTGATGAAGCCAATACGGTGTGTTCGCCATGCCATGCCATTGTCTCGTTTTTTAGGGGAATGGGCGCTGGGATGAGTGGAATTGTCAGCAGTTGAAATCCCTGCTCAATCGAGATGATCTATTTAAATTGATTTTTGTTTGATATCATTCGGATGCGATATGATAACCATCGCAGAGTAGTTTCGTCAACGAGTGTTTGTTAGTATATGTGAAAGTAATTGAATTTATTTACATTCATGAACTCTGTCATCCATAAGATGTTTTCAGGATATAGGTACATTGAAAGTGTATCTTTGAAATAATATTTACAATGGTATCAAATTAAATAGAAGCATCTTCTCATCAGAATGATAAATTTAGTTTGAACTAGAGATGTACCGAATAGTGGTATTCGGCGAACGTTCGAATACCGAATAGTGACCTTTTCAACTATTCGGCCGAATATTCGGCCAAATATTCGGTCGAATATTCTGTTGAATTTTCAATACAAAAAAAAAAACAATAAATTCATTTTTCGTCTTTTTCTGCCATCTTAATGCCCCTCATGTTTTAAGTCGATTATTTTCAACCAGATGTATAATTCATCAGTTCTTTTTTAAGAAGAGATCTCTTTGATTTTCAAGATGTCCCAATTAGCTGGAAGGACATCTGATGACTTGTCGCTTCTAGGACGTTTATCACAAAAGAGATTGGGTTCCAGTGAAATCTGGGACAAAACATTTCAAAACAGGAGTCAAGCTTTTTGATTTGCTTTTTTGTAAATCGAATTAGATGAATTTCTAATTTTGGCAAGATGTCTTAAAAGTAGTTTCCAAAAAGAACGATGATCTTCAACCTTAAGCATACAATACTTTCTACGACACGTATCCATACGGCTGGGTCGGGCCTGAACGATTCTTTGAGAAACTTGCAATAAAAAAAGGAATATCTGAACAGAAACTAGGCATCATTCTCAAACATAATAAAGGAAAAGAAATAAAATTACTTGAAATTTAAAGTTTTCATCGAATCACAACAGCAATGCTTAAATCGTATCTAAAGAATAAATTTTTTCTAAACAATCGTTTTGTAACGAAAAATTTAAAAATTTTCTAAGTAACATTTGAGCTATCTACAGTGAAAAATACACGGGTACACCAAAAAAATTTCCCTGGAACCATAAGTTTTTGGTTATTTTAAAGCTTTTTCAACATTACTATTGGATTTTTTATAAATTATCCAACCTCAGTTAAAAAATTTGAGAAGTCTGTTTTTGTTTGAATACCTAGCTCAACTATTCGGTGAGCCGAATATTTGGCTTAACAGTTTTTTGGTGGTATTCGGCGCCGAATATTCGGTCGGCCTCTAGTTTGAACCTATTGAAAGTACGAGAAACGTAGTTTGGAATGGAAATTCAGTTTTGATAAATAAAATCAGGACTTCATACACAAAATAAACGTGTTTGAATAACTCGAGAAACGATCAAGCAAATGGAAAACGCTCGTTTTTTGATAACCATTTTCGAGTTTAATTGAACCAGTTTATGGTTTTCTTCTGAAAACGTCGAAAATTGTTATTTTTCAACCAGGATGAATTGTAAAATTTCAAGCATATTCTAAGTTTTGGTGGAAAACCAAAAGAAATGGTTAAAATTTCAGTACACAAGCGAAAATTTTCGTTTCGCCATTGTATTTTTAGTGACTCAAAGGATCGGACTCCGTTTTTCTACCTAAAATTTTAACCACAGTTCCAAAGGTAAATTATTTTCTATTTGCGCTGTGTTCATTATAATTTTCACGATCCACATCTTTAGTTTCATTCTAGACAATCGCTGTTTGAAAAGACCACCCGATAAGAAAAAAAAGAATCGGATTTGGAGCTTTTAGTAAATAGAAAATGGATTGTGAGGGCTGACAGTTATTATATATAACCTAAAAATGACTGATTAATATTTAATTGAATCTGATTGAATTAAATTCCTAAATTCTTCTTCGTAGGAAAATGATTCAGCTTCACCGAAAATCTATTTGAGCCCAGGAATGTTTGGTCCACAGAAAACTTGAAAAAAATGGGAATTGGAAAAATTGGAAATTTTATGGTCTACAGTCAGAAGAAGACAGCTTCTTCCGGAAACCCTGAAACACTCCCGGAAATGCTCAGTACTAATTGGAGGATCAAAACCCACTTAAAACCGAACATATTCCCGATCGGATGTGCATGGTTCTCGGTGAACGAATGTTGGAGAGTCTTAAACACAACTGGAGCCCAGAATAAATTGGAAAATGAACAATCGTATGTACTTATTTCGTCTTCAGGTTTTACAGTATTTTTTTTTGTTGAAATTGTTAAATTCGTTCTTTTTTCAGATTACCCGTTTTGATATAATCCAAGCTATGGGTAACATCAGGTTATATCGGGTCTGGATATTCACTAGAACAAATTGGGATCGAATCACTTTCAAGAACCGATGGACGTTCCTATTGAAAGAAAAATGGCTGTTTGCAGCTCGTTTGGTCCCCCAGTTTCAGAATCATTTGAAGAATAATTTTCTAGTCAAATATAATTTGTTAATTGTTTTTCTATATCAACTTACTCTAATTTTAAACAATAAAAATTTATTTAAAATACATTTCAAAATATCAAATTCATTCCGTGAATCTTTTTTTCTAATTCTGATAAGAAAGAATCACGTTATCTTTTCCCAAAAAGGTTGTTTTTCAATCATTATTCAGATTCGGTATTACGTTTGAAAAATAACCATTATTCAAGTTCTCTTCGAAATCCCATTTTATGTTTTTTCACGGAAAACTCATAAAACGACTTAACCCACAAAACTTTGATTACGGTTACTTTTTATGCGTTAATGGTTTAACTCGGCCTAGCGTGAACCAAACTTTGTATGAGAGTGTATCTGGTTACGAGAAATGGATAGGAAGAATATTTTAAAGATAGTTTGAGACTCCTCCCTCACGGTGTCTTTGAGAGAAAACTTTTGCACTGTGATGAGAAATTTTATTAGATTTTTCAAATGAAATAATAATCACTCTGTTTGTCACATTACAACTCATTTCTCTCAATTTCTCTCAATTTGTATCAATTGTTTTAGACTCCCCGAAGCATAACAAATTTGGGCTCAAATAAAAGGGGAAAGTCCCAGCTTTCATATGGTGCAAAAATTAACGATACTAATTTTCGATAAATAAAATGGTTCCATCAGAGACACCGTGCCCTCCTTCCAGTGTGGAGAAAGAAAAGGGGATGGGGCTTCCCATAAATTTTTTGCAAAATTCGAGAACAAATTAAGCAAATGGAACCAAATTTGACATTGGGTGGTTATTTTGGTACGAGAAATGTTTTTATGATTATTTGGGACTCCACCCTCTTCGGTTGGGGAGATATAAAGGGGGGAGGGGGATCTTCCATCCAATTTAATGCATTATTCGATAGCTAATCATGCAAATGAATATAAATTTCCCATAAGAAGGTATAAGACTACGAGTCAAGTTTCTACAATATTTGAGATCCATCTGTCCTTCCAATGGGGAGATAAGAAGGGAGGAGAGGGTCCATACAGTTTGATGCCTTTCTCGAGAGCTCATCGAACAAAAGAAAATCAAATTCATCATGGGTGAATATTCGAGTATGAAAAATGTTTTGGTTTGAGTCCCCTTTCCCACGCAGGAAGGAGGAAGTGGGCCTCCCAAACAAAATTCAAATGTTCGCATAGCTCGAGAACCGATCTAGCAAATGGTATCAAATTGGGTATGGGAGGGTGTTTGGGTACGCAAAATATTTCCATGATTATTTGAGACTTAACCCTTTTTCCAGTGAGGAAATAGATAGATATGGGAGTGGGCGGGGCTCTCTTAGAAATTTCTTCAAAACTGGAAAACTATTCAATCAAATGGAACCAAACTTGGCATGGAATGGATAAGGGTATGAGGAATGTTTCAATCAATATTTAGCACCCCTCCCTTCTTGCACCGGGAAGATAGAATGAGGGAGGGGAGCGTTTCAAACAATTTTTGTATAACTGGAGCATAAATCGAGCAAATGAAACAAAATTTGGCATGGGAGGGTATTTGGGTACGATGAATGTTATCCTGAATCTGTTAAGTGGGAGGTGATAGGATGAGGGAAAGGGTTTCTTAACAATTTTACACTTTCACATAACTCTGAAACTATTCAAGCAAATGGAGCCAAATTTGACACGGGTGAGTATCTGAATACGAGAAATATTTTTATATTTGTTTGAGACCCCTACCTTCTTCCATTGGAGGATGAAAAGTGAAGAATGGAGTTACCATAAATTTTTTATTGCATATTAAGAGAAAAATTTAAGCAAACGGAACCAAATTTAGCATGACAGGTTATTTGAGAACAAAAAAGTGTCTTTTGATATTTGGTATCACTTCCTCCTTCCAATGGGAAAATGGGAAGAAGGGAAGAGCTCTTATGCAATTTCGTTGGCATATCTTAAGAACTAATTAAACGAATGGAAACGAATTTGGCATGGGAAAGTACGAGATCAGCTTTGATAAGAAAAGATATGAGAGGAGAGAGGCGGGAAGAAGGGGATTCCATATTATTTTGTTGGAGCCAAATTTACCCTTAGAAGATTTTTGGGTATGGAAAATGTGTATGATTATTAGATGTAGAGAAGAAGGGGAAGAGGAAAGATGGAGGGGGGGGGGGCTCCCATTAAACTTTTTTCATATTTTATTTGAATTAACTCAAAAACTTATGAAGTATATGAAAACATTTTGGTACTAACAAGGTTTTTGTGGTAGTTTGTGAGCTCACATTTTGGAAGACGGAAAGGGAAAAACTTCATACTAATTCCACATACATTTTGGCATAATAAAAGAACTCATGATACGTATAAAAACACAGTGGAAACTCCAGTTAATGGAAAACAAATTGAAAAATCTAGTTTTACTGAATAAGATGAGCTATTCTTTGTATTGCCATTCAAAACTTCATCTTCAGTTCTGATTTTAAAATACTGAAATGAATTACAAATAATTTCTACAAAACAACAAAATTCAAATAATTTTAACAAGTTTTATTTTTTCGAGGAAGGTGTAGCAAAGCACACTGGGTGTGCTAGTTTTTAATAAATATTCCCAAAACTCAGATTTAAAAAAAAATCTGAATTCCAAAAAAATGTCAGATCAGGTAAAAAAATATCCATGATTAAAATTTGTTTGGAAAATGATAGTTGTTGTTATTTATTATTCATCTAAATTTACATTTCTTTACTTCATTTTCAGTTGAAGAATCGATCGAAAAATTTCATTGTAACTAGTATTTTAAATTTGAAAAAAAAATATCATGATTTGAAATATATCAATGATGATGTAGTTGCTGATTGATAGAAAGCAGAAAATTTTAATTTTTATTTTAAGTGTTGCAGTGATCAAAATGAAAGATAAAACCTTTTTTTACAATAAAATTCTTCCAGTCAACAATATAAACGGCACAAAAAGTTTATTTTTCAAGTTCAAAATAATAACTTTATATAAATAATTAAAAATATTAATAATATACTTTATATAAAAATACTTTATATATTATTAAACATCATGTTTAATTTACTGTTGCTAATGATCAATAGGAAAGTGATAAAAACACAAAAAAAGGAAATCCAATTTTCGTTTTAAATATTGAAAACAAAAAGCAAATTTAAATTTAGGTCACTTCGCGCATTAAAATTTACCTTAAAAGTTTCTTCTTTGAGTCATTTTTCGAACTTTTTAAAGATAAATTGAAAAATCAAGATCGATTCAAAAACATGATTTAATCAATCGCAGATTTCAAAGTATTAAATTTAAAGCTCCGCGCATTTTTTCATTGTCTATTGAAATATTAGGTCCAGAAAAGAACAGAATGTAGAAATTATGTTTTCTTATTAAAAATTTAGAATCAAAGGCTTATGTTTTTAGAACACAAAAATTCTGAGTTGAAAAACAAAGACAAACTTGTTATAAATTTTTTCTATAAATTTCTGAAAACTTGAAAAAATTGCACTATTAAATTCGGTGAATTTATTTGAAAAGTAAAACCAAATATGATAATGATAAATATAAGTTTTTTTTACTCATTAGAGAGATTAAAAAAAACACATCTTACAACAAAGTTTTTATGATTGATTTAGTAATTTAGGTCATATTCGATCTGTTACCTTTGGTTTTGGTGATATAGAGTGTTTAAGTTTTAAAATGTGTAAGCTTCATGTTAAGTCAATTATTGCTAACTGATTAATAAACAAATCTTCACTTAAGAAAAAAAATCTGATTTTGGATTTTTTTATAATACATCATTCGATTAAGGAACAATATTTAGCTGATGTTAATGCATGATCTAAAAAACTCTAGAACTTTAAACTCTACAGTTTTTAACAAATTTCGAAAGATATCATAACAGTATTTCTTACATTACTGCAGAAATAAAAAAAACATGATTTCATCTATTAAACTTGTTGAAACCTTCTTAACGTTTATATTTATGCTTTATAAATTATCTTAAATTCAATTTGGTTTGAAACTTCCTTAAAATACGTTAAATGGAAAAAAAGTAAATAAATAAATAATTTCTATAACTTTCTTTCCCTGAACTTTCAATTAAAAAACTCCAAAGTCTTAAGAAGCGTTGATAAATTTTTATTTTAAAATATTATAGTTTTGTTTTACATTTTCATAAAGTGCAGGAAAATTTAGTAGAACAGTTTTTTAGTTGTGCTCCAAATATGAAATTTTGGAAAAATAAAAAAAAGTACTTGTTCTAAGATTCAAATATCTCGTACTGCAAAGCATTTTTTAAATCATTGGCATATTGAAAGTAAATAAATCTGCTCTTGATTATCTGAACCTAATTTTTTCGTATGATCAACAGTATTAGTAATATTTGTGAAATTATGATACAAAAAAATGTAAATTAAACTGAGAGTTTGTAATTTTCAGCATCGAGTCTTTATAGAGGGTTAAAACCCCAGATTTCCTTGTCGTACGACACTAAATTTAAATTGAACGAAAGTATTTATTAGACTGTGGGCCTGGCCACTGTGCGAATTTTGGTAGATCTAAGATTTGAAATGGGCTGTAGCAAAAAAAAATCTTAGTTTGTATGAAACTAGCCTCACTGTTGCGCTGAACTCTAATTCTTCAAGCTGCATCTTATTGCTGAAGTTTGAAAGAACAATTTTTGTGAAGTCCATGAACCTCTAAGATAAGTCAAAGAAAATTGATGCCGATTTTAAAAATGCATAAACTTATATCATTTTCATATTTTTTCAAATCGCTCCAGATGAATATTTTCGAACAGCAAAATCACCCATTGTTTCAAAAGAGTTTCACGGTCTTCGGCCAGTTGCAACAGTGAAGCTGTAGAATTTTTGGAACAAAAGTCGCTTTTTCCATAAAGATTTTAATACTAACTTTGAATTTTTTGCTTTTTTCCCTATGAGGGTCCAGCGAATGTCACGAAAAATGTTCTTCTTTAAACTCAAAATTTTTAATTCCTAACCAAATATTGATGAACGACAAAACTGAATTAAGAATAACAATCTCGACTCAGAACCAGGCTTCCGAGAAGTACTGCATTGCGACGACAGTTTTTTCTTCGCCGAACAAACTGTCTCGGTTTCCTTTAACCGCTCGGTTCGCTGCTGTACAGTCGGTATCGAATCAAAAAGCTTCGGCATCATCACACACGTTCGGGAACGAAGACTGTATCTGAACAATCGGCTCAAAGCTTGCGCTGCCGAAAATGTTGTGCTTAAAGCTGTAGCGTACCGAACCGACAGTTCGGTTTTTATTCCTTCATGCCTCCTGTTTCTAAAATAATTTCATCTTAACTGTCGGCTGTAGGGCGTGACAGTTTTGGGCATGACTGTCACGGATGACTGTCATACTTATACCGTACCCATGCCCGGTCGTATGCTGCTGCTCGCTTCGAATAGATCGAACGAACCATCCATTCGAACTGAGTAGCCGCATACAACTAGGCGTAACGCAATGTGTGGTGCCGGTGAAGGTTAGGCGAAAATCGTTATTGTCTTAACCAATCGTAAAATTTACTACTTTAACTTTTTTTTCTAAGAATCATAGCCTTAGAAATATTAAACTCGCGGGTTTAAATAGAACCTATTTTTGTGCGATTTGAAAAGAGACTTGATCGTTATCATTTTTCTCTAAAATTTGTATAAGTATTAAAAAAAAAATTAGGTACCTAATCATTTAAGGGTGAAAATCTCAAAGTGAAATCCTAATTTGAACTTAAATCTGTATTGAATCTCAATCTGAAATTTAAATCTAAACCTGATACCTAAAATAAGAAATCTGAAAGCAGAATTTGAATCTGAATCTGAATATAAAATCCTACTCCGAAATCTGAATCTGAATCCTGGACATAAAATTTGAACCTGGGATCTCGATGTGAAATCTGAATCTGAAATCTCAATCTTAAATATGAATCTGGCCAGAGATTTCTGACGCTTTCAAAATTATGTATTTTCGGAAAATAGGTTCATTTCCAGTTTTTCATGATGTGAATTCCACTTAGCTGTAGTTTTTGACCATTGCTTGTCTAATAATCGCAATTAGTATGGATTGTTAAATTAACATGATTTGAAATATTCTGCGCAAAAAAAAATTAAATTAATGGTTGGTTTTGGTTTTATGCTGAATTTAATAAACCACGTCTTAAGGCGGAATTGGATTTTAAAGGATAAAAGAAATTAAATTTTTGATCTTTCCATAAAGTTCCAATTGAAAACATACATGTACACTGTTTTTTTCAATTATTTTTCCAATAATATACGTAACGTATCAAATTGTGGGATTCAATTGTTTTTTTAAAGAGAACATTTTAAAAAATTTTATTCTATATTTATTGATACACTTCTATCAGGTATCAGGTCATATAACAAGCTGGTGTAAATTTCAGATTGTCAGAATTTTATCTTCATATTTATTTATTTTTTGTTTGGTTGGATGCAAATATTAACTTTCGAGAATATATGAAGAACGAACAAAACATTTTTTGTAAATCGATTGAATTTATAAAAGTTTAACACTAGAGATGGTACCAACGCAAAACATGGATTATTTTTATTATTTTTTCACATAACAGAGAGGTAAATTTTAGTGTGAATACTAGTATGTAATGGTAATTTATTTTATTTGCTTATGAACACTACATTCCTTAATATCAAAAATTGTATTCAATATTCGTCGATATAACTGTTACGCTTCTCCAAAAGATTTCATTCTGAAGTCTTTAAAAGTCAAGTCGAGGATAGGTTTCGATCTACATACGATTTCGATCAAGAATAAGCAGTTAAATTTTTTAATCACACCAGTAATTTATGCCCACAAATAGCTCACATTTTTTGGAACATGGTACAGACATTTTTCAATATGCTCAAATTTATCTATTAAGAACATGGCACAGTCTTTCTTCAATAATTGCTCAAATATATCTAATGAATTTCTATCCTATGTTAGCTTGAATCTCATAACAAGTGTATAATGTACTTTCATTTATTAATTCAAAATAAGATATTTCTTACTCAGCTCATAAGGCGATGATTTTTTGACTCCTTGGTATGCAAAACACGAAAATCAACTTTTGATTAAAATTTTCTCGCAGGGAAAATTATAGCATCGCAGATTGAAGTTTTATCAAAATAAATAGAAATAAATTCATAACGAAAATGGGTTCAAAAAAAAAAATAATCTGAAATAAGAATCTAAAATCTAAAATCTGAATCTGAAATCTGAAATCGGAATCTGAATTCTGCTTCTAAAATTTGAATCTAAAATCTCAATTTGAAATCTGAATCTGAAATCTAAATCTGAATCTGAAATCTGAATCTGAAATCTGAATCTGAAATCTAAATCTGAAATCTGAATCTGAAATCTGAATCTGAATCTGAAATCTGAATCTGAAATCTGAATCTGAAATCTGAATCTGAAATCTGAATCTGAAATCTAAATCTGAAATCTGAATCTGAAATCTGAATCTGAAATCTGAATCTGAAATCTGAATCTGAAATCTGAATCTGAAATCTGAATCTGAAATCTGAATCTGAAATCTGAATCTGAAATCTGAATCTGAAATCTGAATCTGAAATCTGAATCTGAAATCTGAATCTGAAATCTGAATCTGAAATCTGAATCTGAAATCTGAGTCTGAATCTGAAATCTGAATCTGAAATCTGAATCTGAAATATGAATCTGAAATCTGAATCTGAAATCCGAATCTGAAATCTGAATCTCAAATCTGAATCTGAATCTGAAATCTGAATGTGAAATCTGAATCTGAAATCTGAATCTGAAATCTGAATCTGAAGTCTGAATATGATCGAATATGATCCCTAAATCTAAATCTGAAATCTCAATCTGAAACCTGAGTCTGAAATCTGAATTTGAAATTTGAATTTGAAACTTAATGCCTTAACCTGATTCTGAAATCCAAATTTGAATCTAAAATCTGAAATCTTGACCTGAAATAGGAATCAGAAATCTGAATTTGTATCTGAAATCTGAAATCTCATATTTCAATCTGAAATCTTGAACTTAATGCTCTTATACGAAACCCAATTTCAGGTTGGAAAACAACACGCATCAATGTGCGTCGACCAACTAATAACGTAAGGATAGCCAGCCGCAGTAGCTAGCTTACGCTCAAGCAGAAGGAAAGCTCATACGTTCGTTAATTCGAAATTAACTCAGTCCGAGCGTAGATGACTATCCAAAACGAATCTCGGCTACAGTCGGACGAAATAAGCAATACTGTCATGAAAAATTCAACGCATTGAAAACTGTCACGAAGATATTCCCAAAACTGTCACGGAGCTTAAAAAGCTTTCATACCCACGAAAAAACTTTCGCATGAAGTGAAACAAGCCATCGTTGTACATCGCACGAACGCTCCTTTTAAAACTGTCGGGGAAGAAATATTCGGAAAGCTTTCATCGGGGTGTATGCGCGACGTTCGCAAGAATACTGTCGTTCGGCAGTACTTTTCGGAAGCCTGCTCAGAACTAAGGCCAAAATCTCAAAATTTTATCCCAGGTCCACAATTCTATCAAAATTTATTCACTAAAGAAATTGATGCATGAATTTTGGGTACAGTCCTTAGTCCCAAATATCGAATTTTCAAAAAGATTGGACTCACTAAGATTGTCTGATTGTCCGGATTATGCCCGAATGTTTTGAATACGCATATTTGCAAAATCAAAGAAAAAAATAAATTGCGTGATAGCATTCACGTATTTTGCGTCCAAAAATTTTTTGAGCCAAGTTAATCAAAATAATCTGGCTGATCTGTTTTGATTAAAAGAAACAACATTTCGAGTTTTTTTCTTCTTGATTTTTATTGAAGAATATATTAATTTTTCTGGACATTGCCCAGATTTTGGGTTGTAAACCTTAAAATCGAATGCCGGTTTTGGAAGAAATTGCTCGGATTTGCCCTGTCCGGGTAAGTGCGGAAAAATATCTAGCGAGCTAAGGTTTGAGTCATTTCCAATGTTTTGGTACCTATTTTGTTTTATAAAAATCAAAATTTGTTGCCTGTAACCGGATTATGGAATCTGTATCTGGTTTATTTTTCTTGATTTAAAGTTCGGTTTATCATTGAGACAAAATCCTGATTCAAATCTTGGTTTTGCATTCAAAACTAAAATAAGATTCGTTTTCCATGCTCGAAACTCATCATTCCGGTTTATTAAAAGAAAATATTTAAAAAAAAAACAAACTATTTTCAAGATTTGGATTTGAAATTACTTCAAGTTTTTATGCAGAGTTGAAACTTAAAAAAGTTCAATAATCGAGGCCCAAAATTGAAATATCAGAGTTTCTGCTCAAGCATTCTGTTATAAAATGCCCTTTTTGGTTGATAATTATTGATAAATTTTGTTTGGGATTGTTATGAATTCAGAATATTTATTTGTTTATTGAAATTAATTTGCGGCTTTATCGGTGAGGGTGCACTCACGTGGCGGTCGAACCATCCATAATTAACTGTATCGAAAAATGTAGTGCCTTCTCTATTGGGTACTACTTCTTCAAAACAGTTAATTGATGCGGGACAAATAATTTAGTATGTGGTCAAGCTTCTATTTCAAATGCTCTTCGCTCTTTTCACCACCTTAGAATTTTCTTCTGATCTTCTATCCGTCTTTCATTTCAACTCTTTAATCCTCACCGATAAAACCGCAAATTAATTTCAATAAACAAATTCACGGTGATTTCTCCTCTTAAAATAAGAATATTTATTCAAAAAGTAGATTTCAAAATCGGAATTAAAATTCAAAACTGCCCAAAACAAAAATCAAAACAGGTGAAAACCACCATTAGAAAATAAGATTTTAAATCATTTTCAATATTGAGTTCTTGGAAAAATCTTAATTTTAACTTATTCAACATTTTTTTAACAGGATTGTAATAATGAAATAAATTATTAACGATAACTTATTGCTGATAAAAAAAACTTGTCCAAGGCTCTTCAGGTCCAGGAAAATTCAGAGGAAATATATTCTGTTGGTTTGTTGTTTTATATTGTAGATATGTACTTAAAAAAGGTTCAAAATAAAATCTGAATGTATCGAGTTTCAAGAGTTGGAACTCAATCTGATTTGAACCCCAAATAAGTTTTTCTTTCAAATGAAGCCTTCCCTCATTTATTTTCAAAGCTAAAAACAAACAGAACACTTATTTTCTTATTTTCTAAAGTAATGATTTTAAATGAATAAAAAAAAGAACGAATAAATTGATTTTGAGCGATTTCAGTCGCTTGACTGAAATCGCCGAAAATCAACTTATTCATTATTTAACCTGTCGATAGTATTTTAACTAAAAAAGAACTCTAAAAATCATATTCATTTTACTATTCTTTATGTATGCACTTTTCAAGCAAAAATGTTAAAGAAATTTTTTTAGCCACACCCCACTTATGAGGCAGTTCATCCTACCGCCATGCTACAGCCTATTTCAAATCCTAGAGCCACCAAATTTTGCACAGTTGCTTTTGGGACTACAAGAAACCTAAAACCGATTGTTACTTTTTTGCAAGATTGTGACCACTCTACTAAATAAGTCAGTGCTTTCTAGGCGTAACTGCACTTAAAACATTCATCCATAACCGAGCTTTTGTACAACACAGAATTCAAGCCAAACTGACCGAGACGAACGTAAGTGTTTTCCCAAAAACAACAAAAAGGTGGCTCCAGAGAGTCGAACTTTTATTTTTCAGTAATTTAAAGCAATCTTACGAAAGGACACATCAGGAAATCTGGAGAATTTGATAAATTTCAAAAAATACATATACATAGTTTGTAAAGCTTAACAATGTTGAGATTATTGTGTTCAATAAAACTGAAATCCTTTCCAGCGAAGAACGTGACATTACGAGTTCATTTTGTATTTTCAATTGAAATCAATAGAAGCATTTTAAAAGTTAAAAAAAACATATCAGTAATAAAAAAAATGAACAAAAAATTACAAAAAACCGCGATAAAACTTAACTACATCACTTACCTTCACTTGCAGCACCTGCGGTTATCTCTGGAGCCACCAATTCCCAAATCCGTGCGGCACCACCAGGACACTTATTTATTGCCAACTGGAGTTTGTGTCCACATCCGGATTAGTCAAACCACCAGCACCAGCAGTAGTAGAGGTGCAATGATATTGCTGCAGCAGCTGCTAAATTGTCGCGCTACAAATATACCAAATGGAAACCAAAAAAGAGAAGAAGAAAAACAAAACGAGAAATACCACACAGGCTTTTAGTATCTAGTGGAAAATCGGGCTATGAAAGTTTTTCCCTCGGTCCAACAACTAACTTGGACCTCCTAATTGGCATCTCCACGAGTTCGTTTGTTGCTGTTGCGGTTTTGCTGCGAGAATGGGTGTCGGGAATTTAAACTTTCACAAGGATTCTACCGGGAGATGTTTCGAGATGTGCTGCAAGAAAAGGCTTTCGGAAGTGTTGCACCAAAAAAACCACAGAAAAAACTTAACTAGTTTTGTATCATAATGACTTATTTATTTTTATTTTATTTGTATTTCTTTTTTTGTTGATGTTTGTTTGTTTCTATTACTCTTTTCAGTGTAAAGTTTGTCCCTCGACTTTGTAGGATTGTTCTTTTCTTCTGCTGTATTTTCCTTTTTTTTGCTTACCGCATTGAGTAATAAGAGTTTCCGGCAGCAACAGTTTTGACAGTTTTCGGTTCAGCTGTGTTGGGTAAGTATGTGTGAGTGTGTGTCGGGTTTTGTGACTTTTCAACTTTCCCTTTTGCAGGTGTTAGTATTAGATTGTGTCGATAAGTTATGGGTTCCATTCCGTTTTCTGTCTGTCTCTGTTTGTTTGCTTGTCTATTTTGTTTTCACATTTAAAGGCTATTAGTGGTTTCTGTTTTGCTGTTTATTTACTTGTAGCTTTATCTGTTCTGTTTTGTTCATGAATCATTAGTTTATTTTGTTTATATTGATTTGATTACTAGTTCCTATGTGTTCTTACTTCTTTTTTACTCTTTTCTCCCATCGTAACTGTGTAGGTGTTTGAAGTTGTTTTTTTATGTGTTTAATTTTATCTTAGCTTTAGCGGTCTGTGTCCTTATAATGATTCATTAGGTCTCTCCGCTCAGGTTTTTGTTTGTTTATATCATATTTTGGGGAGTGTATTGTGATGGAGTCTAACGTAATTCATCTACAAGGGTATCAGTAACTTTCCTTCTCATAACATTAGGGATTTTTTTCCTATTTAGGGGGATGGTGTTCCTGTACGAAAAAAACAACTTCTATTTATGTTACTTTTTGAAAGAATCATATCTGTACCTTTGGATTTTTTTAATTTTTGTTCAATTTTGCTTGTTTTTTTATAACATCGTACATACGGTGAACTAAAACGTCAACTAATACTAGGTGTTTATATAAAGATTTCTCCTCTCTAATCGGTTCCACTTAAGACTGATAAATTGATTTGTTTTTCGACTGCCTTCCTCAAAAATTTCTGATAGTTGAAACTTCCCACAGAGCTGTCTATTTGATTTCCATTTTTCTCATACGAAACACATGAATCCTAAACGTAAGATATAATAAATAAGTTCTACACTCGAAAATAAGCTTAGCTCAGTTTAATCATTAAAGAGTTCTACGAACGAAAATGGGTTTCGGGGAAAAAAACTGACGCATCTTTCCCCTCGGGATTTTTTTTTTAAAACCATCTACAATTGGTTTTGCTTTTTTTTTGTCTCCGATTCTGAACCTTCTGCAACTTGCGCTGCACAACTACTAAGGATAATGAAAACTTTCATGAAACTGAAAAAAAATATTAGGGACTGTGCCGACTGACAATTTTGAATCACATCCAAAAAGGTTGTTTTGATGCTGTTTATCCTCACCAAAGTTTATGATTATCTCCTATGTGTTTATGTGTTGCGTGTCGGTGTGTTTTTAAATATAATATATAATTTTAATGGTTTTTTAGTTCTTTCATAGCTGTCGAGAATTTGTGGTTATATTTTTGTTGCGGTATTGTTGGTTGTTCTCTGGAATGTGCTTCGTGCAAACGCGCCTTCTTTTTGTTTCGGTTCGTTTTAACGTTTGGTATTGTTTTTTTTTGTTGTTGGTGGAAACCCATGGATAAACAATAAGTTTGCGCAAACTAAAAACCATCTCGAGAGGTTGAAAACAGTTGCATAATGTAGTTGAAACTAACTGGCCATGGCTTTCGATGGGGTGGTAGTCTTTCGTGGAGTTTTCGGGGAAATCGAAACATTTCTTTTCTGTTTAAAAAAATCCTTCATACCTTTCATTTGATGATAAAGCCATCATGTCTTATAAATCATAACTCTCGTAATAGCAGTATAAAAGTAAAATTTCAGATTTTTGGTCATAATGTCTTAAAATTTTAAAATTGATTTTTTGATATTGTTCTGTCCGACAATGCTTCGCTCCGACGCCTTTGCTCCCGGGCCCAGCTGCCAAAATCGTCTCTTTTAAGGGCCCCTCAATCTGAAAGAGTTTGGATCTCAGTCAATTAGGCGATCGAGATCCCTCCGAGCCTTGGCCGCCAGGCAGCGTCATGAGGACCTGCCTCCACTGATGGGACAACCATGCGTGGTTGTCTCTTGAGGTCCAAGTCCAAGAGAGGAACGGACCATCAGTGGTAGTTTCCCCAAGCGCTCACATCGACCAAGGCCGCTGGGCCTCCAGGCAGACAGTCTGCGGACCTGCCTCCACTTTTTGGCAACCACCAGGGGTTGTCAAAGCCCAATCCCAGAAGGAGGAAGGGCAAACAGTGGTAGTTTCGCCAAGGCCTTTCCTCCCTACAGTCCTATGGCTTTTCATGGCCACAATAAAATGGTTCTTCGAACCGGATAGAAATTTTGTCTCCCGACAAAATACGCCCGTCGTTGTGCAAGTGGATCGAAAAGCAGAGCATTAGGAGCCAAGTATGGAGGAAACTATCAAAGTGAAGATTTGAAATAAAAAAAGATCTGAATAAAGGGTGATACGGTCAAAATTTGGTCAATATCAACTTGACATATTTCTTTCAATTTTGCATTTAAAAAACCTGAACACCCCTTATTTTGAAGGTGTGTGTGTGTGTGTAGAATGTTGCTCCTATTTTGATTTTGGAATTCACTCTTCAGTTGTCAAAATGCCGTCCAAGGAAGAAGAGCAGCGTATCAAAATTTTGCTCGCGCATCTCGAAAATCCGAGCTTCTCGTACGCAAAGCTGGCAAAATTGCTAAAAGTTGCCAAATCAACCGTTACAAATGTAATTAAAGTGTTTGGGGAACGTTTGTCGACAGCCAGGAAGTCTGGATCGGGAAGAAATCGAAAACCGGAAGCCGCTGTGACGACAAAGAGGGTTTGCCGGTAGTTTCAAGCGAAACCCTAACCTCTCTCTCCGAGATGCCGCAAATAAGCTGGGTGTATCGTCTACAACCGTGCATCGAGCCAAAAATCGAGCCGGACTATAGACTTACAAGAAGGTAGTGACTCCAAATCGCGATGATAAACAAAATACGACGGCCAAAGCGCAATCCCGGAGGCTGTACACGACGATGCTGACGAAGTTTGACTGCGTGGTAATGGACGACGAAACCTACGTCAAAGCCGACTACAAGCAGCTTCCGGGACAGGAGTTTTATACGGCAAAAGGAAGGGGTAAGGCAGCAGATATTTTCAAGCACATGAAACTGTCAAAGTTCGCGAAGAAATATCTGGTTTGGCAAGCCATCTATACTGTAGCTTGAAAAGTAGCATTTTAATAGCTTCCGGGACTTTCAACCAAGAAATTTACGTGAAAGAGTGTTTGAATAAACGTCTGCTGCCTTTCCTGAAGAAATACGGTTGTTCCGTACTGTTTTGGCCGGATTTGGCATCTTACCATTACGGTAAAAAGGCCATGGAGTGGTACGCCGCCAACAACGTGCAGGTGGTTCCCAAGGACAAGAACCCTCCCAACACGCCAGAGCTCCGCCCAATTGAGAAATACTGGACTGTTGTCAAACGTAACCAAAAGAAGACCAAAAAAACTGCTAAGGACGAGCAGCAGTTCAAGGCAAACTGGCTTTCTGCGGCGAAGAAGGTGGACAAGGTGGCTTTACAAAATCTGATGGCAGGGGTTAAGCGTAAGGCCCGGCAATTTGGATTTGGAAAAGCGGAAGCCTAACTGAATATTTTTCCTGAATTTTATACTAACTAAACTTGAAAGAGAAATTTAATTTGATATTTTAAATAAACGATTTCACCGATTTACACGCGTTTTCCCTTGACCAAATTTTGACCGCATCACCCTTTAAGATAATCGAGGAACTCAACTAAGGGAGGGAATCCTTTGGATGTTTTTAGGGACTACGTTGGCTTGGGCTGAAGATTTGATTAGCCGTTGTCCAGCTTAAAAATCCATAATCAAAGTCTACTGAAAGGCTTAAAAACCTGAACCTTACCTGTTGAATGTAGGACGTAGGTTATATAGTTTTGTAAAAAAAAAGTTTGACACGTACCGAGCAATCCGGCAAATCCAAACTATTTTATTAAAAACCCTAGCAAAATCTAGGCTTTTCATTCGAAAATTTGAAGCCTTTAATCTCGGCATAATTTGAAAAATTTTATCAAGTCCCAGGTATTTTTCAACATAAATCAAGAGAAAAACGCATGGAACTTTTTTTTTCATCGAAACATCTGAACTTTTCTTGTTGGATTCAGCAAATATAGTGAATCAATACGGATTTTTCCAACAAAATCCGGGGAGCCGAACAGAACCGGAACTTTCCCAAATTTTGTATAGAATATTGAGAAAGTTTGGGTAAAACTAGGCAATCGGACAAGCTTTTTATAAACCAAACAAAGTTTGAGGTAGTGAATAAACCTGCAAAAGTGCTTTAAATTTTCTCATGATTTTTTCATGATCAAAGATTTGCGCTTTATAGTTGGAAATGTTTCAACCAAGTCTGATGGGTGTCTTTTAGTCAATCTTTAATCCATCGGAACATGGGACAGATTCTGTAAAGTTTCCAAAACGATTGATATCAAACCAAATATGGTAGATCATGCACTTAAATGCTGACTCAGCCTCCAAGGATGGTTACAGTTGCAGTAGCATGCTGTTATTCAAGTGAAAACAAAAAATTTTATCTATTTTTCAAAGTCTCATTACCAAGCTAAAAACATCTTCTGCCTAAATAAAATGGAAAGATCTCACCA
This sequence comes from Uranotaenia lowii, assembly GCF_029784155.1. NCBI lineage: Eukaryota > Metazoa > Arthropoda > Insecta > Diptera > Culicidae > Uranotaenia > Uranotaenia lowii. The sequence continues at coordinate 269,682,061 of NC_073693.1, read as the reverse complement.
GATCTCTGTTGATTAGATCTGAATTTTTGAATGCCGAAAACTTTTCTATCTTCTGCCTGCTTGCCTCTTGAATGAGAGTGAATACGGGGAATCAAGCTCAATTCTTGGCGAGACCCAAAAGAATTTTAATAAATAACATTCAACAGCCTCGAGGGTTTCGTCTCAGGCTCCACCAATGAACTGAACTTGGTGGTATTTAGCAGAAGCTTTTTTTTTCAAATGATATTTTGGCTGGATTTGTAATAAAAATCGTAAAACTTCTGTAAAAAGTACATAAGCAGCATGAATGGCCAAGAATATTAAGAAGTAACTTGCCATTTTCGCTTTAATGTTTAGAAAAATGGGCTGGAAAATGTGCTTAGAGGACTCTTGGAGCATGAAGTGCTAATCCGTTCTAATTGTTTTCGAATGCATTAAAAATACAAGATTCCTCAAGTGCTAGGAAGGCCCCCCAAGGCTTATGTCACCAAATAGCCAGAAATATGATCCTTAAAAAAATTTGCCTTGAGTCAGTCACCTTAAAACTCTAACGATGCTAATTGAAACCGTCAGCTGCTAATTTTTTTTTAAAACTTCGTGTCCATACTTTAAGGAGTATACTTCTTAAGACAAAATTTGCATCAAAATGAAAATATTTGTTAGTTTTTAAGATTTTTATTCAATTAGTAGCTTAACTTTTCAATATAGGTATACATAAGTATATAGATCTGTTTTTATCATAAAATTATGGACTTTTAAATTTGAAATAGGAACTTAATTTTAATTTTTAAAGTTCAAAGTTTTGTTTAACGATTCTCTTCCTAGAATGCTCATTTGATATGGAAAAATCTGTGTCAAATTACATATCTTTAATTCAGAACCAATGCAAGCCTGAAGAAAATGTTTAAGTATTTTAATAACTCTGTACTGTAAACTACAAATGTATGCTGTATTCAAGTGTCTTCATTGATTCACCGTAACCTATAGTTAACGATCTCTGAATCGTTATTTTGCCTCGTGGTTTAGAATTTTAACAAGTATCTCATAGCTGAAGTTTTTTAATCAAAATTTGAATTAAATGAATTTTTTCTATATCAATTTTCGAAACTCGAGGAATCTAATATAAGGTGGCTTATTTCAAAATAATTGAAGTTTTAGAAATTTTTTCACTTTGTCAGAATTTCTTTGTTTTGTAGGTTTCAAAAGCCCCTTCTATCCAACGTCTCCTGCATACGAGCCCATATATGATTACTAAGTTTTGTAAACATTTTTTAGCATAATTCAGTAGGGGAGAGTGGGGATACTTGATCCCCTTTTCTTATTTTCCCCATATCTTTTTGGAAAAATTTAGCAACTCGCACTTTTTTACATTTTCTGACAGCGTGTTATTTCAAGTTTCCATGCTCCTAAAATTAGAACGATACTTGAACCCGTAGATGAACTAGAAGCATTTTCGTGGGAGTAAAAAAAATGCGATATTTTTGAAGTTAGGGGTCACTTGATCGTTTATTCAGGAAGCCCTAATCCATGGAAAAAATCAAACAAAACCCCAAGATAAAATGTTAATTGACTATTTTGGTCATGTTTGTTCTCATTTCACAATCTACCTAATTGTCAGAAAATAAAATTCTATAGCTTATTCTCAACCCTTATGACATTGCATAGTTACGGGCGCAATTTTTTATAAACAAGAGAAAATCAATTATTTTAGCCCTTTTCTTCAGATAATTGATGGATGAATATTAGCTATTGGATAAATATAAGTAATCTCGTAATCAGAACTTAACACGATCCATTGAGAAGAAGAATATACCGGGATCATTTGTACCCATATATTAGGGATCAATTGTACCCAAAATCAACAATTTAGAAAAAAAATTCTGAAAAAAGTTGGGAGTTTTCCATCGCTTTGAAAATATTGTATTTTGAAGTTCATTTTATATTTGAAAGATTGATGTATTGTAGTAAATATTTTTGTTATAATATTTCCATGTTAGGAACATTTTAAAATGATGAAAAAAGATCTTCAAGTCACATTTTGTGAAATTTTTCAAACAAAGTTCAATAACCCAAAAACTTATTTTGTTAAAATTTTTTGAGCTTCAATTATTGCTGTTTTGTTCCATTTGGCACATTTTTCTAGAACATTTGATCTTTGTACGACATTCCAGTTTGAAGATATAGCTAAGGAATCAAGTATCCCCAGGGATCAAGTATCCTCATTCTCCCCTACTGTAAAATATTTCAAACTATTTCAATGCAACAATAATACAGTATTCAATTTTAAATTATAATTCAAACTATTGAAAAAACAATTATGATTTTTTCGGTACAAATTTCATAGTCAATAAGGTCACTAAATTTATTTCCAGTCACAGTTTTTTTTAGAAATGGTTCATAATTCATGCAGTAGAGGGTTAATAAGAATTGAAATCAATTTCAATTCAACCTTTTCATACTAACGAGTATTAAACATTTTATAAAACAGTTAAAATTTAATCCGTACTACCAAAACATTTGTTCCGGGAGACTTTCGCCCTAAATCAAATGTCATCTGGTCTTGCCGAACCATTTCGTGCAAGAAAACCAATCAAATCAATTCGAGAAAGCACGGTCCCATCTGGTTTTTGGACTAGGATAAATTAGAACAAAAACTAAACCTCTCGGTGCCAGCAAGCACTTCAAGTGGTTCCATTTTCGAGAAGAAGAAAAAAAAAACACGTCCTACACTTATTCATCCGGTAGGTAACGGGGCCAACGACGGAGGCAGTGTGTCAAATAAATTTAAGTTGATAACCTCCTCCACTTCTTTTTTTTTTTTCGTTCGAGAAACGTGCAACTTATCTCAATTAAAGTTTTTCCTTTTTTTGCCTCGAGCTCGTTGAACCAGGTCAAGAGGTTCCGGAATAGATTCGAACAAAAGTTTCGTAATTTTTCATTCACTAGCAATCAAGGTTTTCTTTTGCTCCGCTGTCGCAATTTGTAAAAAGAAATGTGTGTTTTCCATCTGTTTTCGATTCTCGTTTTCCCCTTCCCGTTCCACGAATGACCCCACCCCGTACGAAATTCTGATATCGCTACTCCTGACGTGCTCTTCGCTCGCAATTATGTTAACTGATTCTGATTTGTAATTATGCATTCCCCCTTCGCGCTCGGAATTAATTGGAAACAAAACCTGCTCACCGCTGCTCTAGTCCTCCACGTGCTGCCACTTATTCCAGCTTGGCCTTCTTGGCTTCGGGAGCACCGTCAGCCGAACTTTCGTCCCCTTCGCCGGCAACTCCGTCTCCATTGTCCTCCTCATCGTTTTCCTCGTCTTCATCCTCTTCGTCGTCGTCGTCGTCTTCGTCGTCGAAGGTCCCACCAGACCGTTTGGCGCTGCTCTGCGAGTCACTGTCGATCACTTCGTCGCTGTTGTTGTTCCGGATGCTGGTCGTCGTGGTGCTCGGCTTCTCCAGACTGTCTTCGGATTTGGTGCACTCGTCCAGGCTGTCAGTGTACTTGTTGTTGTCTTTCGAGGATTCGTCCGAGGTTCCTTTGCCCGGTTCGGTGTCCAGGTTGCTCTCGTCCGAAGGTTCCTCCATGGTGTTGTTTTCCGAGGAAGCTAGCGAGGGAACCGTCGAGGCGCCATTGGTTGCGACTGGTGTCGTTGTGGCAGGTGCTACCGCTGCCGTCGGAACCGTTGCGGATCCTGCTGAGAAGTTGGATTTGGAGGGTGCAGGCATGTCGTCTAGCAGTTCCGGTTTGAACTCCCGTGCTACATAGTGTGTCCACAGGGCCAGCTCGACTCGATGCGGAGACCATTTCTTCTCAACTTTTTCAGCAGCGTCGCTGTTGCTGTCTTCGTCGTTGCTACCGTCCTCCTTTGAACTACTAACGGGGCCGTGAACTTCTTCGTTTAACCTATTTGTCGTGGCCCGAATGTGCTGGACAAAGTTCATGTATTCGCGGGTCGTGTAATCGATGCCTTCAATTTCCGGAATAGCCATCAAACATTCATCTGCCATGAAAGGAGCGGTTTCTGGAGCAGCAGCTGCCAGCAAAGCCGAAGCCATCGTTGTTCCGACGCCTTTCAAGTTCGACAATGCCGTTATAGCTTGTTCCAGATTCGGTAGCTTCTTAAAAGCTTTCTTTGTCTCTGCTTGCACCGCTCGTGGCGTATTGACCTTAATCAAGTAGGACAGCTGCGGGTAGAACTTCCCTCTTGTCTGTTTCCATTTCATTGTCTGAACCAGTTCCTCGTGTACTATGAACCTTTCCTTGCCACGTTTCTTGATCAACTGTGGCAGTTTATTCTGGTACCAATCATCCAGCCGGATCAGTTCTTCCGGTTTTTTACATTTGTTGTCTGCCTTGAGTTTCAGTGCCTGGGGATACAGGGCTAGGACGAAGTCAAACTGGTTGGAGGTGCCGTTACTGAAGAACGACGCCGTGTCTCTGACTGAGGTCATTTTGTCGAGGGATGTGTTGTTTTTTTTGTATCGGTTACTCTTAACTTACTTAGTACGGCTATGGGTAAAAGGAAATAGTTGTTGCTCCTTGAACGATCTGTTCAATCTAAAACATTTGGGTAGCTGAAAATAAAATTCGTTTGTTAGAGGATTCGCATTTCATCAAATGTTTGACCTTTGAAACGGAACAGTTTACAAAGTTGAACTCTTTATTAAACGAAGGAATACCTTAAAATTTAACAACTAAACAATTTGATTTCACTCGTTTTTTGTATTTGTTTGATCTATGCAAAAGTGTTGTAGTAAAAATCATTTTCAACCGGTTTAGTCATTTGTTAGTGATAGCAGAAGTCAATTCTAAATAAACAGATGGAAAAATCACCAAAAAACTAGAAATATCTACACCAGTGATTTTGTAAATTATCCTGATAGAAGTGAGCTTTGACCAACGGTTTAAAATATGGTTTTTTTTCTCATTCGTTGGACAATTAGTAAAAGAATCATAAGTTTTTGTTATAAATCTATTTAACTACAAAGCCTAGAAATATGCCTAACTGTTAAATCAAATGTAAAACGAAAAAGTAATAAACGATCAAGTTTTTTTTTTCATTTTTTACCCCTGTGAAGTGTTGAAATAAGTAGCAAATTTCTTCAACACTTCTATGTGATCAATAAAACAAATTTCAAACAAGTTTCACAAGAATGACAGCAATGGCAAAAATGACAAAAACTAAAATAATTTTAATCTTTCCATAGACATTTTTCCAAGTAAAATTTCAAGATTTAGAAATTAATTTACCATAGTAATCGGAAATTTCTGGATACCACAAGGTGTTCAAAAATCATTGTAAATCAAGACAAAAATTGGCTGGAATTGAGTCTTAAATCTAAAGACATTTCATTTGACGACACTATATGACGTTCCAAAATTGAAATTTATTTTTAATTAAAAATTTTCAATTGCTATTCAATAAACACTTTGTATTTAAACTGAAATCTTGACTCACAAAAACCCTACATTAAGTAGGTATGTGTTTTTATTATTTATAAAGAAATCGAATATGTCATTACAAACTTTATGCTGATATGAAAAATTCTTCAAGAAGCCATTTTTTTCTTATTCTTCTCGATGCTCAACACCACATTCTAAGGGTTTTGATATATTACAAATGGCCACAAAATTCAAATTTTTTCAAGGTGCAAAGAATTTAAGAACTTATTTTGATTAACTAGGATTCTCTGAATCCAAATATGCAATAAGTTATTTTTCTATCAGCTTTAATTTTTTAAATTTTAACCTATGACAATAGGTAAAACTCATTTAAGAAATATCTGCATTTCTTATGACATAAAAAAATTCTCAAAACCTTAAAAATTTAAAATAAAGGTTTTAAACCAATTTTTAACTTTTCTCATAACCGCAAGTATTTTCAACTTCTGAAAGAAAATGTATGAGATTTAATGTATTTATTTCCTTCAACCCGTTCTGTAAAATTTAGGTTTTTTATCGATTTTCTCTAAAAAATTTTTTAACAAAATTGAATGTTAGATATTTTCTGAAGCAAACATCAAATTATCTTGCAGGGTTTCATAATTTTTTCGAATGAAATAAAACCTTTTTTTTAACTTTTTTCAAAAATGTCAGTTATACTTGTGATGGTACGTGTACTGTAGAAATTGTAGAATCAAACTTTTTTTGATCATCTATCATTATCTTCATCAAAATATTACATATTCCTTTATTAAATGAAGTACGATAACAAATTTATAATCGTTTATTTTTATTAATGTAGTTTTGTTAGTTAATCAGTTATCAATGATTGTTTTTACTCAAAACTCAACTCAACTTAAGATGAAAACTTTTAAACATTATATCATTAAAAAAAGAGGTGATAGGCCTCAAAACCTGCCAAATTTAAAAAAACATAGACTCGAAGATGCTGTTTCCTTGAGTTATCAGTAATCAATAATAAAATTTTTTATATTTCCTTCGAAAATGTAAAAAAAAACTTATCAGTTTCATCATCATATTTTGTTTTAATTTTCAAATTTATTCATCGAAATTTTAAGAATTGTTATTCCATTGAATTTCTCATCAACCTTTTGAATTGGTTTTGTGAAATTTTTAAAAATTTTTTCGTTGTTTTTCAATCCTAAGTATTCATGTTTTGAAAAAAAAAAAAAATACAATCTTCTTAGAAGCCAATAAATCAAATTTTTATATAAGAAAAACATTGTTTCTGCATTTTGTCCTTTCCAGGACCCAATATTGCAATAGACGGCGAGCAAATATTCAGAGCTTTGAATTTTGAACTTCAAAACCTTCGCACGAAAATTAAATTTTTTTAAATTATTTTTAATATTTTAAATCATCTGTCTTGAATCGATCATTTTTTTTATTAATCGATGAAAAGTTTTCGTAAACTATTTGTAGCTGCAGCTGCAATGCACATTTTTGACAGAATTAGAATTTGCTTCGTGCTTTCAATATTTTCGACAAAGCTGAGAATTCCTTACTTCCATTTCTATCAGTTTCTTATTGATATGCATGAAATCATCGATTAACAAAATTGAACATTGTCAGTTTTATCTTTCAATGATGAATTGGTAAAATTTTCTATAACTTTTTCAATTGAAAACGATGAAAAGAAGTTTGAATAAAGATGACCATAATCAACAATTGTTATCATTTTGATGAACAATTTTTAATGATGGTTATATTGGTCTAAAATTTATGTTGAAAATCGGGTTTGATTTTATTTTAAATCGTGTGTTATTCTCTTTTTGGATTGGCAAAAACTGAACTATTTTTTTTTCTTAGGCTTTCGGCTAAAAAGACCGGACCAATTCTGAATTTTAACCCTGAATATTCAGACATGCCCGAATAAAACCGGAAAATCAGGCTAGCTCATGAAAATCACATGTAGGATTGCAATAAACCACTTGATGTTTGAGAGACAGAATTGGTTATACAATTTTATTGCTCTTTTCTCATAACATATGGCAAACAATTAAAATTTCCACTAGACATGGCCGTAGGAGAGGGAAGGGAGGGGAGTAAACCTACCCCCCCCCTCCCGTGAGGGTCCAAAAAAGCATGTGAGTTTTTCTACTGTTCACTCAAAATTTCAAATGATTTATCAAATTTTGATTATTGAATAATAATAATAAGTTTAAGCTAAATAAGAGTAAGAATCTTGATTCAGACAGAACTGATGTCAAAACCTTCAAAACTAATCCCCGGTTACGATTTCTGCTAAAGTTTTTAAACATTTTCTGACTTATTGGAAGAAATTAATTTCTGAAAATTAAATAGTAAATGAGATTAAGCTTATTTCAGTGGTTCTGGTTCCATGTTTCCAAAATCAAAATTATATTTCTGTTTTTATATTTCTGATTCTGTATAAAAACTTTCGGTTCAAATCATCATTTGAAAATAGAAATGGAACCCTGCTTTGGAATCATCGATCGAATTTGGTTTTGCGTTTCATTCCAAATTTGGTTTATGTTTTCGAAACACATATGCACTTCCAATATTCAGATGGTATTTTTCTGAATATGAAAAAAAGAAACCATCCTGAATTTTCGTTTCATGTTCAGATTAGAAGTTCATAAACATAACCCAAAAAACACCGATAGTTTTTTTAGACTCCTTAAGCCAATTATAAAACCAAAACTCATCTAGTAGCCTGCTATAAAACTTTAAATGTTACTTGAGTATTCTTATACACAATTTATAACAGCACTTCAGCTTAAAAATGGTGATCCAGAATTGAAAACGTAGAATCAGGTGTATCAAATTCCAAATTTTAATTCAGATTCGCAAGTTGTATTAAAAATATATAATTTCAATATTGAATTAAGATTGGCACCCGAAAAAGCAGAATTAAAATAGCGTATTAAGATTAGCGATTGAACATAACTTAACAAAACAAATTTCAATTCGTTGCTCTAAATTGAAATTCTTAGCAACAATGTGAATCGAGTTTGTGAAAATCAGATTTACACCGCAATGTTTTTATCTCTTTCTTTCACTTTTGAAAATTTGATTCATTTTCATTAATAGTTAAAATTTTGGAATGTGCCTAAGTGTTTGAAAGATTCGATTTGAACATAGAATATTGTTTTTCCAAAAGAAAAAAAGGGTTTCTTTTCTCTAATTAAATAAGGCGCTGGGAATCAGAGGGAGACGAGTGCCCAAATGATAGATAAGAGTAAGTTTATTGAATTGGAGAAATTTCAATTCAATCGAAAATGTGTTGAAAAATAATTTGAAAGAACTTAGTTTTGCCCCAGAGGTCGATTAAGATAAGAAGAATCGATTGGTAAACTTCACTCAATATCAAAGATTTTTACACTTATCTACTTTCGATTCTCAGTGCTTCAATTTAGCAAAATTGCTAGCTTACTGTTTGATAAATTTTAGGATGTTTTTTTTAAGTTTCTATTTAATACGAAAAGCTATCAATGTAAACGACCTTTAAACTGAACAATCAAACAGTATTTATAAAAAATAATTCATTTTTTTATGAATTGCATTGTTTGAGCAAAAAAATCATAGAAAAAAGGGTAACCAAACCCCCTCCCCCCTCCAGCAGGCAATACTTACGGCCCTGCCCCTTGGTGTTAATAATCTAAGAGGAAACACTACAGGAAGGCTCACGAGACAGAGTCAATTTGGGGCATTTATGTTTTTCTCAAACCCTGGTGTCTTAAAAGCTCCGTTTTGATTCTAAGCTCATCCATGATTTTTTGCAGAAATTTTTAATAATTTTAACTTTTCGGTTTGAAAGGGAAAATTGAATATTTTGTACTGAAAAATCAATATCACTTTTGTTTCATCTGTGGAACTGACGCTGCTGACAGTTATTGTGCCAATTTATAAATTATCTAAGGAAAATTTCCGCAAAACAACTTTGTTGAGGACTGAACCTTTGTATATTATTAGACAAAAAAAAAGTAGTAAGCTGTTTAACAGGGGTATTTCTTCTGGCTTTGAAAAACAAAAAAATCAATTTGACATCACTGCTGGTTGCCTTGCGAAGTTTTGCATGACCAATACTTCAATGCAATACTTAACGAGGCATAAGCAGTGATGTCAATTGAATTTATTGTTTTTCAATGCCAAAAGACATGCCCCTGTTAAACTGCTCATAACTTTTTTGCTTAATAAGATACGAAGTAAAGGTCTTCGACAAAGTTTTTCAGCAGAAAAATTCATAAAGAGAATTTAGCAATTGGCGCAATAACCATTAGCAGGCTCGGTTCCACTAAAGAAACCTATTTACACGACCTTACCTATCTGAAAGTCATGTAATATTACAGCTGATTTTATAACTCATTTAAAATCATCAGTTTTAGAGGGCTGATAAAAACTTTGGGACGGAGTAAGCTGTAATCAATTGCTAAGTATCAAATTTATAGTTTATCCTAGCCTTGTTTTGATGTCTGAAAAAGGTTTCAATAATTTTCAATTTAGCGATAGAAGCTTACAAAAGCTTACAGAATAAATTAACTTACTTTTTTCAGGCAATTTTAGCATGCTATCCAGTATTTACCCCTATCATTCGAATCAAATTAAAGCGCAACAAAATTTATGTCCATCGCCAAGACATTACACTTTGTGTAATGAACTCTACACATAAAAGTAACCCTTTCTGCCTTTTTAATCAGCTCCATCGCTTCTGGGTAACGGTAATCGTAAACAATAACCCGCACTAGCAACCCTTCCACATCTCTGCTACTTCCGTCCATCCCCAAGGGAAGTAAACTACACATTTCCTATCCCTCAACCAGTATTTTCCTGTAGATTCATTAGTGCGTTTAAGCTTCCCATCTGAACTCCTCCGCACCATGCAAAGGGGTTGACTGAGCGCTCACTTAGGTTCTTATTCGCCATCCCTAAACGCGAGGCAAGGATAACCCCTTAAGAAACTAGAGATAATAAATATTAAATTTCAACCTCTTGCCCCAAATGAAGGAGACGAGGGTGAGGCAGTGAGCTTTTTCCATTACTGCCACCCCTTTCGAGTGACAACGAAACAACAACGACAACTAGAATAGCTTCAGTGAAATAAGGGAAAGGGGGGTCAAGTTATCCCCAACCCTTCCCTCGGCCTTTGGCAATGTCCAGCACCGAGAGTAATAGTGAGTAATCCCATAAATCTTCCACCCCTGTGTGAAAAGCTTGGCATGACAAAACGGTATTTCCCCCGGAACGACGACGAGGACCCTCTGCTTTCTCCTTCTGGATTCTTCAACCCATGATCCTCCTCGGAATGCTTTCTATCGAAAGTTCCGGTTGATCGACACGTCGGACAGTGTGGCTCATTTCATTCAAATACACATTAAAGGTTACCTGGAATTGAAATTTGATATTTTTCTGGATTAACTCTAAATAAAGAATGTTTTCCACTTAAAGTAAATACTGATTTTTCCCCTTTTTTGCCAAAGGACTGGATCACTCCCATTTCAATGAGTATTTTTCGCCCGTTTTCATTTCCATAAATTATGGAAACCCATGATTGCGACTCATTGTGTGACAATCTCCGAAAGGGTTCAACCCCTAATCTGCAAGTGTCAGACAGAGCCCAGTACGATATGGCCCAGGCTTTTTTGTCCCTTCTCCCCAAGTCGTCTGTTCGCTTATTTGTGGGGGTCAATTTTTTCGCCATCTCTCATCCCATTTTATCCCCACCGAAAGAATCGGACCAGAAATTAGCCGGAGACAGAAAGAAAAATGACTTCTTTCCTGTCGGCTACGCCGGAAGTTCGGAATTCTTCCAGCGTTGGGAGCGCCGCCGGCTGGCTTTGGAGAAAGAAAGGGGAACTGGTCAGCAAATGAAGTGGAAATTCAGTCCCCAACTCTTTTAGTGGACTGTGGACGCTAGGAAAGATTCGAGAGATATTGTTGTTTATTTTTATCGCTGAAAATATTGCTCTCTGTTGTTTCGTGTAGTTCTTTTTGTTTATGTTGAATTTTAGTACCAGAGAACACTTCTTTCCCACACTGTATGTTGGTACAGAGTTAAAAAATGATCCTTAATTGTTCAGAGCATAGAAACTGTTTGTGGCTATTATTTTGTAAATTATTCCTAAGAGCAGGTTCACTGGTGTTGGGAAAAAGTGGTAGAAATTTTTACGTTTTGAAAATTTTACCGTGCAAAAATGTTTTCAAGGTCTTTGGGTGTTGTATTTTTTTACAGCACTGTTTCTATTTTAGCCGTATGTGATAGACATATTGCTATTTTTGCATCACAGCATGCGAAAATACAACACCTGTTGTTAAAATACTTGAAGGCCGCAGATCTTGAAAATGTTTTTGCATGGCAATATTTTCAAAATGTTCAAAGAGTGACTAAATTTCTACCACTTTTTCCCAACACCAGTGAACTTGCGCTAAGAGCATTCTCCAAACGATTTCTGCAAATATTCGATCCAGTAGGCTCAATATTAAATTTTACTGCACCTAAGTGATACTTTCAGTGTTTTGGAGCTTGTTTCAATGTAAGAGTCTCTCCAATGATAGTGCTTTGACACATGTAATAGCGATTAAACGTGCTTTATTTCAACATCTGGATAACAAAATTTGCTTGTACACCCACAAATCAGACACTTCTCCAATAATGTTCTTCTTGGAGGTGGAATTATCGGCATAAAATTCTAGGCCGGGCCGGCACTAACAAGCTTTCTCATCGCTGGGATTGATTTCCCAGCGCAACCGCATTGCATATGCCTGAAAAAAAAAACGAATAAAACAAATCTCATATCATATAACAAAACAAAGCAGGATGGAAACAATCGGCCAACAAGGATATTGTCATATGACATACCGAGCGCTGTGTCAAGCTTGCCGAAATCACAGAAAAATCTGTTATTTCACAGATTTTTGAGCAAATTTTCATCACAGAATCTGTGTCACAGAACACAGAATTTTGAAATATTCACAGATTTCACAGAATTTTTGAATTTTGAATGGATTTCCAAAATTATAATTTTCTCGACCGATATTAAATTTAGATGTCTTACCTTGAATTAGAAAAATATTATAAGATTGGTAATGGTTAATAAATAAAAACCCATTTTTTTGTTTGTTTGTTGTTTTATTTTCATCATTGCAATTTAAGATACAATCTTATAAAACACTGCAATTGGTTATAACTGGGATTTTTAATGAACAAACTCTCGAACTCAACTAGGTACCTACATTCATCTTTCCCTAATCTAACCTGGCTAAACATTTTATCATGAATTTTCTATGAAATTCAAAGAAATTGCATCACAGAAAACCATCACAGTATTTTTGGGTAAAATTGCAGAAAGTCAGATTTTTTTTCTCAAAACAACAGAATTTTCTTTCGGCAACCTTGCGCTGTGTGAGTGAACAGTAAATTTTGTCCTCGATTTCCAGCAAAAAAATTACTGGAAACGTTCAGCAATCCATATTTTTGCTGGAAACCAGCAATCGGTTTTCAAATTGCTGGATTTTTCAGCAATCGTTGGTGTTGTTGTCATTTTTGCTGAAAAAATCAGCAATCGGTTTTCAAATTGCTGGACGTTCCAGCAACTGATCTTTTTTGCTGAAAAATCAGCAATCGAGTTGTCAAATTGGAGTCTGTTTGTTTTCGTACGCAGAAGCAAGGTGAGACTATTTATCGAAATTTGGGTAGATCAATATAATTATTTTTATTTTCCTCTATAGTAACCAGACATCAAGTCAAGGGTGAGTTTTTATTGGATATATAGATGTTTGATAAAAGATACTAATCAGAACTCTTTTCTCAGGTGGCAAATACTGATCAACACTTTGGTACAAAGCTGCCATTCCAGAGCCGGTGTTGAAAAATTAAAAAAAAAGTTCTTGGAAAGAAAGCATACATAATTGAAAAATGGAAGAAAATAATTGTTTTTTTTATCGCTCATTATATGCACAGTCAGTATCCAATATTTAATTTTGAATTGATATATAAATTTGATACTTAATACAGCCGGTTGTTTTGAAAGAAATAGCTGGTTTCCAGCAATGTGGATTGCTGATTTTCCAGCAATTTGAATTGCTGGAAATCAGCATTAACGGTTGCTGTTTTTTCAAGCAATTTAAATTGCTGGAAATTTTGCTGAAAAGTCAGCGGGACAAAAACCAGCAAAATTTTGCTGGTTTCCGCAATAAAAAAATTGCTGTGTATGGAAACCAGAATGAGAAAAAAAACATTTTTTGTTCGCAACCCCATGCCCCTGCTGTAGTTACGGGAAATTGCTTGATCCAAAAGAGTGTTTAAAAATAAGTGCTAACAAACATGTCACAAAAATTACACACCCCGGCGGATTGATGCACATATTACTCTAGGCCTAAGATATTTAAGTTTACGTACATGACGTTCTTAATTTGAAACTAATTTTTAGTCGAAAATTCCGGATTGCAATTCTACAACCAAATCTTAAGTCTCAATAACCTAGGGTTGCCATCCGTCCCGCAAAAGCGGGACATGTCCCGCTTTTTTGATAAATGTCCCGCTGTCCCGCTTTTTACTCGAAATGTCCCGCTTTTTTTTTCAAATAAGTTTTCAATTAAAAAAAAAAGGTTAGCCTACGTTTGATTTATTTTGATTTATCAAAACTTCACATCACACAAATAAAATGTGATTCCATGTTTCTTGGGAAATTATTCTATGCAATTCCTAATAATTAAATTTTTCTATGCAATTCCTAATAGTTTCAAGCTCCATTTCAGTATGTGACAGTGTCATATTGTGATACGCCATATGACTCATACTATTTTTCTATTTTTAAAACTGGTGGAAATCATATGTCAATCAATGTTTAAAAGCATTTTTTTTTTTATTAAAATTACCGTTTATGCAATTGAGTGTTGAAAATTGAACATTTGGACACTGAAAACAGTATCGAAAAGTTCTACATTGCAGCACTGAGTTCAGTTTCGAAAAGTACACTCCACGACCTACTTGATCATAAATTTAAAGTTATTGGCATGGTCGGCCACATGTTGTTATTTGTTGAGATACTCTTCTTGTTGGTTAGTAAAAAATTTTTGCGAATTTGCATAAAAATGTGAAACTCGTTGCAAAACTCGAATTTTTAGCACTCGACGTAATTATTCGAATCGGCAAACTTCGTTGAATAAATTAATGACTCGTGTTGAAAAAACCAATTTTTGCAACTTATTGCCTAAATAACTATTTGCTACATGGCGAAACTTATAGCTTTTAAATATTTCGAAAAATTATCAAAAATAAATCATTTTGGATAATGCTAGTGACAGGTTACTGAAAATGACACTCTGATTTCGCACTAAAACGGATTCTGGAAGATGGATAAATTGATTTTTATAATTTTTTAATCTTTTACAGTGATAAAAAATTATGCTGTAAATATAATGAAACTCTTTTTACAAACCCGAAATTCCAAGCTTAAGAACATTCCATTAGAAAGAATCACTGAATATCTACATTGTACATATAAATTAAAAATTTATTTTGTCATGACATTCAATCGCAACAAAATATTGACATTTTTAAAATAAAATAAAACCGCTTGCAATGCTGACATTTAAAAAAAAATTATTAAATTATTGTTTCAATCAATGTTTTTTTTGTCGTCTTTGTGTCATTCGCACTTTTTTCCCTTACGGAAAGGCATTGAAAAGCTTCAAATTTGATCGATGTTTACGCCTGGATTTGAAAGCATAGACGTTGACTCGGAAAGCAGATGTTATATCAACTGAACTATGCCTCCAATATTGATAAATAGAACTTTATACTCAAGTAAAAATGTACCGCACTATGAGAGTAGAAAAAAAAACATATTTTTGTATGTGTACATATGTACATTTCATGACTTTTTCGAATGAACTTTTAAAATGTCCCGCTTTTTTCGGCTGTGTCCCGCTTTTTTTCTCAAAATGTCCCGCTTTTTTTAAAAACATCTGGTAAGCCTACAATAACCTTACCTCGTCTTTAAGAGTTTTGACTATGAAATGTAACTAAAAATCAGAGATGTTAAAATCGCGAGTCTACATACTCGCACTTTGCCCTTCTTTGCAGAAAAATTTTATTCCGTTAAACTCAAACTGCAATGATGCTATCGATAGTTCAACTCGGAAAGCATCAGGATGTAAGCTTCGGGTAAACTCGGAAGGAGTAAACAGCAATCGGGGGAAACATCAGCGAAGCGAACGTACAGTTCTGCGAATTCAAATTTCATATCGTTTTCGTTCGGCAGCCGAACACAACAATCGGACAACGCATGGGGGCGTGCGCATTCGTGTACGGTAAGCTTCGTTCTGTTGTTTTGTTGGTGTGATTTTATTCCTGCGAGGCATGGAAAACATCAATGCAGAACTGTACTCTTCGTTTTGTGTGCAATCACGTAATGATTGGAACGAAGATAAAATCAATCTGCACACAACAAGTTAAACTCGGAAGAAATCTGCCGAATGATTTTTTCCGAAGCGAGTTTACGCACCTCTGCTAAAAATATTAAGTATTTTAAATCAACCATTTTAACTTAAATATTCATTCAACAAATACTTTATGTTTCTTGTTCATCAAAATGCTCAAATCCACATTTATATGGTTTTGATAAATAACACAAGGACACAAAATATAAATTATCCGAGGTGAAAAAAATTTAAGAGCAAGAATTGATTAAGTTGGGTGCCCTGAATCCAAATGAGCAAAAGTTTTTTTTCGTAAGGTTTTTAAATTACTTTTGAATACAGAAATGTGAATTGAAAAATGTCTGCAGTTTTTTAACAAAACTGTAAAACACTGTATATAAGACTTTTTAAAATATAGGATTTAAATCAATTTAAAACTTATCCTAAGACAGCAAGTAATTTTGACTTCTGCGGAAATTGGAATTATCTTATTGTTTACGGTCGCGCATTTTGTGAAATAGGGGATTTTAACGATTTTTTTTAGAAGTTCTAAACCAAATTGAATATTGGATATTTTTTTAAGCAAAAGTCAGATTGTTTGGCAGGGCTTCAACAAGGTTGCTAAACGAAATAAATCCTTTTTTTAACTTGCTTTAGTTATGTAAGAAATACTTTAAAATTTTCTAAAAATTGAACAATTTAGCTTTTTAGACCATTGTATCTCAAAAATAAGAATATTTGTCAGTAGATCATACACAGCACAAATTATTTCCTTTTTAACGAATAGTCACCGTTGATTATTATTTTTTATGATAGTTTAATGGCATTGCGGTGAACTTTTTACTATGAAAATTCTTGATAGAAGAATTACAGATTGAAATTAAATGACGGATAGACAAAGCAGATGCTTAATAGAAGAAAATTGAAAGATGTTGAAAATGAGCCAAGAGCATATTTTTGTGGAAAGCTTCACCGCTATGCCATTAAACTATCATAAAAAATAATACTCAACGGTGACTATTCGTTAAAAAGAATAAAATCATTTGGCTTTGGGAGGGTTAAATAAGGGGTAAATATTTCAAAAATACAGTTCAAAAATAAAATAGTTGGCAAAAGTAGGAACGTTTACGGTACTTGCGTGAAAACAATAAGTAGCGCTGCCGATAAAAACGGAATCTGAAAAAACCAATAACACATCGCTTGAACTGGCTCAGCAATAGGAAAGCTTCACCAGAGCCATGCGGTCTAGACTTTTTGTCCGATTGGGAAGCACGTGCTTTGCCAATCCATCGCACAGTGGAGATTTTTGATCAAAAAAAGGTACCTATTTCTGTGACGATCGACTAAACTGTTCTAAATTTTGGAAAACTATCATTTCTTATGCAAAAAAACACGAGAAATCGAATGGTCTACACCGCTTTCTGATAAAATGACTCTTAACGTCTCATTTTGCCCGATTTCCCCTATTTTTTTGGGTGTTAAATTATAATTCCGATTGTAGCCATCTACCTTGCAACCAAAAAGTCATAAAAACCATACTGTAAAAATGTCAGCTGAATCGATTGGTGAACTCCACTTTTTGTTTTTACTACGACAAGTGGCTCATTTTGCCTCTTTTCCCCTAAATTTAAGATTTTTTTCAAATAAATGCAGTTAAACAGAGTGTAATCCAACAATTTTTCATCATGAATGATCATTTTTGGTAGATTTATTCATATTCTAGCTAATCGCGTCACTTTTTTTGTACTAGAATGAACCAACCTCCCCTAGCTCTTTTAAATTTATGCATAAATTTCACTGTAACAATCGAGCGATTCACATACCAAATGCAAAAACCAAGTGATTTGGTGTAAAATTTGTCGCTGAATCGAGTGGTGTACACCGCTTAGTGCTCAGCTTACGAGAATGGCCACAATCACCCCGATTTCCCCTAAAATCGAGCGATATGTGGAAAAAAATCATCATAACAAATGACAAAGCCTCATAAAATGCACAAAAATGATTGAAACAAGTGTAGAACTTATTGCTGAATCGAATGATGTACACCGCTCAGCGTTCAGTTGACGAGAAGAGCCTCAACCACCCCGATTTCCCCTAAATTCATTAAATTTCTTTGAAAAATACATTGTTACAAACGAGAATTTAATTTAACAGATACAAAAAACATTGAATCGGATGAAAAACTTATTTCTGAATCAAATGATGTACACCAATATCAATTATCAATTATCAATTCAACAAAATATTTTTCAAATTTAGGGGAAAAGGGGGTGATCCAGGCTTTTTTCTTCATCTTAACGTTTAGCAGTGTAAATTTTTCTGTTCAACAATAAGTTTTTCACATGGTTCAGTTATTTCTGTGCACTTTCTGATGCATTCTCGAAAGTCACAAGATTTTTTTTCTTAAATTGCAAGTATTTAGGGGAATTTGAGTCAAATAGGACTTTATTCCTCAACAGAATTTAAGCGGTGTCCATTATTTTATTCAACAGTTAGTTTCACATATGATTTAATGTTTTTGTACCTTTTTCGATGCTTTCTCATTTTTTACTACGATTTTTTGGTTCATATTGTATGAGTTTATGAATGAACTTAAGGGGGGGGTAGGGTATAACGGCTATAAAAAAAACACCATTTTCACGATTTTTTTCTAGAGCTATCGTTCAAACAAATGTTTTCAAATTTTTTGCATTATACAAAGCATTGTTAAAAGAACATTTAGTATTTTTTTCGTAGAAAAATGTTGAAAAATGAGCCGGTGACGGAGCACTTTCGAGGATGCCTTTTAGAAAACAGGATTTGCGGTGGACACTGTATCTCAGCACAGAATCATCTAAAGTCAAAAAATCAGAGCAAAATATTTTAAATAGATGTTTTTCTTGACCCCAACGTTTTTATTTAACTTAAAAATTTTTTTATGAAATTTTTGTGGCTGTTTGAAGTAAAAAATACGATTTTTCACGAAAAAATCCGCCATTTTTCACCTGTAAAATCTCCCCAAAGTAAAAAAACCAAAAAAGAAAAACGTTGGGGTCTAGTATTTTATATGTAGAAAATATGTTCCAAATTTGAAAAGAATCGGATAAGTAGTTTTCAAATGACGATGTCCACGGACTTTAAAAATGTGCTTTCGAGAAAAACGCGTTTGAAGTTTCTGCTCTTGCTTTCTTGCAGTATTAGATAGGAGGAGATAAAGGCCTATAATTTCTATAGTTTTGCTTCAATTAACTTGAGAATTTGACACAACATTCTTGAAATGTTTTACAATAAGAAAATAAAAAAATAAAAAAATCGATTTTTTGAAAGTGTTAGACACTACCCCCCCCTTAAGATAAATTGGGGAAAATGAGACTTTTCTTGTCAACTCAGTGCTAAGCGGTGTACTTCATTCGATTCAGCGATAAGTTATCCACCTGATTCAATGTTTTTCTCATATGTTCATTTGCATTTTCGTTTGTTACAATGTTTTTTCCAATAAACTGCATAAATTTAGGGGAAATTGGGGTGGTTGTGACTCTTCTCGTCCACTTCACGCTTAGCAGTGTACATCATTTGATTCAGCAATAAGTTTTACACCCGATTCAATGTTTTTTGTATCTGTTAAATTAAATTCTCGTTTGTAACAATGTATTTTTCAAAGAAATTTAATGATTTTAGGGGAAATCGGGGTGATTGAGGCTCTTCTCGTCAACTGAACGCTAAGCGGTGTACATCATTCGATTCAGCAATAAGTTTTACACCTGTTTCAATCATTTTTGTGCATTTTATGATACATTGTCATTTGTTATAATGATTTTTTTCCACATATCGCTCGATTTTAGGGGAAATCGGGGTGATTGTGGCCATTCTCGTAAGCTGAGCACTAAGCGGTGTACACCACTCGATTCAGCGACAAATTTTACACCAAATCACTTGGTTCTTGCATTTGGTATGTGAATCGCTCGATTGTTACAGTGAAATTAATACATAAATTTAAAAAAGCTAGGGGAGGTTGGGGATATTTAGCCATTTATATTCATTCTAGTACAAAAAAAGTGACGCGATTAGCTAGAATATGAATAAATCTACCAAAAATGATCATTCATGATGAAAAATTGTTGGATTACACTTTGTTTGACTGCATTTCTTTGAAAAAAATCTTAAATTTAGGGGAAAAGAGGCAAAATGAGCCACTTGTCGTAGTAGAAACAAAAAGTGAAGTACACCAATCGATTCAGCTGACATTTTTACATAAATAAGTATGGTTTATATGACTTTTTGGTTGCAAGGTAGATGGCTTCAATCGGAATTATAACTTAACACCCAAAAAAATAGGGGAAATCGGGCAAAATGAGACGTTAAGAGTCATTTTATCAGAAAGCGGTGTGGACCATTCGATTCCTCGTGTTTTTTTACATGAAGAATGGTTGTTTTTTCAGGCAAGGCGTTCTTGCCTGAATTGGGTACCTTTTTTGGCTCGAAAATCCCCACTGTGCATCGGGTTGGATGTATGGGTGAACGTAATTGCGCCTCTCGCTGTTACTTCTCTCAGCCATTCAATTGATGCGGGACAAAGGGTCTAGAACGCACCTTTGAAGCTTTCCATAAAAATATGCTCTTGGCTCATTTTCAACATCTTTCAATTTTCCTCTATTAAGCATCTGCTTTGTCTATCCGTCATTTAATTTCAATCTGTAATTCTTCTATCAAAAATTTTCATAGTAAAAAGTTCAACGCAATGCCATTAAACTATCATAAAAAAAAATATTTCTTGTAAAATTACACAAATGTCCTGTAACAAAAAGGAGCAAGACCTTTAGCGTAATTTTACAGGTCGAAAAACATTTAATTTTTAGTGTACAACTTTTTTACAGCACGTTTGCAGTAATAATAAATGAATCTTCGTTAACTTTCAAGGTAAACAATTTAAAAATTTTATTCAAAATGGCTATACATTTTCATTGATTTTTATTGAATAAAAAATCCGTCTAAAAAAACTAGAATTTTTCATCTTCATATTTTGTTTTAGCTTTGTTTTTTTTCTATGGGATTTTTTGTTGATGTTTTCGGTGATATTTCTAAGCAAGATTTGCTTTATTTCTACTATTTTATTTCAACCATCTTCAGAATCTATTTGAGAACTAAAACAAAAATAATAAGAAAAAAAAACTAAGTTTGGTATGATTATTATGGGATAATTATTGAAGTTTAATTATATAAACTGAATTCATAAATAGTACAGCAGTAAAGGCTCTTACAAGAAAGATATTTTTTTGTCTATTTTTTCTCATTCTTTTTTGAATTATCAATTAGTTTCTGAAGATGGTTGAAATGAAATAGTAGATCAAAAAGTAAAAATAAAGCAAATCTTTCTTCAAGGCATCACTGAGCAACATCAACGAGAAATACCAAAAATAACACCAGCGGTGATTTAAGCGTGTTGAAATAAAATTTTCCATTAATTAGGCATAATTTTCCTGTATGTTTGGATAACGTGTCTATTAAGTCTACCCTTTTTCTGATACCTTGATCATACTCTTAAAATTAAATTTAGTGCGTTTGTTATTCGGCAGTTCAGCCAAAAAATTTCGAAAACGATTTTTCGATTATTTCGACTTTTCGATGCTGTTTAGCATCATCTTCAGGGAATTAATCGGATCGTATCACGTAAAAATTGATTGCTTATGTGAAGCTTATTGTTTTTTTCTTTGTTGATCGTAAGAATTTAAAAATTTAAACTGCAACACAAAAAGCAATAGGGAAATAGGGCAAAAAAGTGGACAATAAGCTTCACATAAGCAATCAATTTTTACGTGATTCGATCCGATTAATTCCCTAAAGATGATGCTTAACAGCATCGAAACGTCGGAATAGTCGAAAAATCGTTTTCGAAATTTTTTGACTGAACTGCCGAATAACAAACGCATCAAATTATCCAGTCAACCTCTCCTTAATTCCATAAAATTTAGTATTTTCTTATTTTTAATCAAATTAAATTCCATCACCGTGATTTAAAATTTTTACCATTCAAGTTATTACCGCGGAATTTTTCAATCATCATCAAAAAATGAAAGAAAGAAATCTGAATTAGGATGATTTATAACTAACAGTTTTTAATCATGACTAATTCTGACTTGATCGGAAATTTATTTCACAATTCCAGTTTAATTTCTTTTTAATTCTGGTGTTACATTTAACCCTCATCCGTCCCTGAAGTATTTCTCCGTTACAGTCCATGGAGTGATTTGACACTTCTGAATAAATCCAATATATCTCTCTTGATTTATACCAATTTTATAGTTTTGGAAACCTCGTAATGTAACTCAAATTTTTCCGTAATGTAACTTCAGTTTTCCATTATTCGAAATCCAAGATAAAAGATCCGAAAAAACATGCTTCGGAGAAATCTGTAAATCAGCTACGAAATGCTACAAAAAATTAGTTAGTGTCCAAGAAAGCTGAAGTAAGAAAAGTTGGCAATGAATATATCTTTTTTAAAAAAAAATTAAGATCATGACCACAAAAAATGTAAAAAGTGTTGTAAAAACCGTACTTTTCAATGAATGAATCGTAAAAATTGTAAAGGTCATACCAGATAAATTTTGAAAAAAGGATTGGAAAGTTGACGTTATTTGGCACATTTTTACGTTTTTAGATTTCCAAAATACAAAATATAGAATTTTTGATAAATTTTTAAAGGATGCTGTTTTTGAGCTTTTTGTCAATTTGCAATTTTTCAGATTTTCTTGCACTTAAATTAAACTTTGCACAGGATTTTAAGTATATAAACGCAAGATTCGCGTTATAAATTTATATTCAATAGAAAGGTAATTTCACACCAATTCTAGTGATGTAATTACATAAGCGCTGCAAATTAAAACTACAATTACCATTTTTGTTTTAAACTTACTATATACTGACTTTCGTCTATGATAATTTGTTCTGGCTCAGTGTCTGTGTTAATTGGGAAATGGCAGGGTCGTATGCTGTTTTAAAATTACACGAATCTTGTTGTCTGTTTACTACATTGTTGTCGCCTCTTAGTTTTATGTTAAAAGTTTCTGTAGTTATTCTTGCGTTGTATTCTGCTACTTTTTCTAAAATTTTGGTGTTTTCAAAATTGAAAAAATGACACAAATGTAAACGCAAAAGAAAACAAACTGAGCCAGAACAAATTGTTACATTGACAAAGGCCAATAATTTGTAAGTTTAAATCAAAAATTGCAATTGAAGTATTAATTTGTTATTTAATTTGTTATTTTCAGGGTGCGTCCATAAAAAAGTAATGATGCAAAATTAAAGATTCCGAGAAATCATTTATGGTATTCGAATAAATTGTATTATTTTAAGGCACCCGAATAAAGTTACAAGCCGCCAAACTTCCGATAGTGTCATATTGACACTCAAGAGCAAATTAGGGCTAATGAATTCTATTTGTGTGCACTGTTTTTCTATTCCCGAAACAATAAATTCTGGATTAATTCGAAATTTTAATTCATATTTTTGTCCTGATGCTTCGGAAATTTTGTTGTAAATTTGTAATCAAGAACAGCGGTGTGTAAAATCGCTTAGGAAAAAATCATTCGGCTGATTACTTCCGAGTTTAATTTGTTGTGTGCAGATTGATTTTATCTTCGTTCCAATCATTACGTGATTGCACACAAAACGAAGAGAACAGTTCTGCAAATCACACCAACGAAACAAAAGTACGAGGCTTACCGTACACGAATGCACACGAGCGATCGTTGCCCGACGGACCGAGTGAACATTGCCTCGCAGGCAGGGTTGCCAACATTTTTTTTTTTCAAAAATCAGGGAACTGGCGAAACAAAAATCAGGCTACGTAAAAGTAACGGAAATGTCGCTCAAAGTGATGACCCTTTTTTTTTTTTTGGTCGTCGCTCCACATTTTTACCTTTAATTCCCTTTTTTAAACGGGGACCTTCCGACTCCTTTGATTTAGCCACATTTTCACTTTTCCACTTCAGCTGTGGTACCTACTTTAGTTCCTTACTACCCATTTTTCATGACATTCGCAAAAATCAGGCAAAATCAGGCATATTTTCAAAAATCAGAGAAATTCAATGGCTTATCAGGCTGTCAGGGAGAGCCTCGAAAAATCAGGCAATGCCTGAAAAATATTGGCATATTGGCATCTCTGCTCGCAGGCTTCGCACCCTTCTCTCGCTCGTTTCCCGTTCCCTTCTATCACTTTTAGCCACGCCCCCATGCGTTGTCCGATTGATGTGTTCGGCTGCCGAACGAAAACGATTTGAATTTTGAATTTGCAGAACTGTACGTTCGCTTCGCTGATGTTTCTCCCGCAGGGTTGCCAACTGTTTTTCGAAAAAGTCTGGAAGATTTTAAAAAAATGTCTGGAAATATCTGGAAATGTCTGGATAGCTTACTTTTGGGAAGGTGGTGTCCTTTTTTTTGGTCCCAATGTTGCAGATAGCCAATAATCGTTTGTTTCTGACACTACCACTTACGTGTTCTGTTTGACTCTCAATTGTACGTCTCGGTAGTCGAGTGGTTAGCGTGGTAAGACGGTAATCGCTGGTCCACTGATGGCATGGGTTCGATTCCCATCTCGGTACTGGGTGTTAAATGTTAATCTTAAGTTGTCCACGTCATTTATTCAGTCTGTAAAGCCTTAATCGGCTAAGACGGTGTATGTCTTTTTTAAAAAAATTTAACGGCACAACTTCAAGCATTTGCCATTATTCCTAGCTTTCAACCACTTCTGCATTCAAAATTGATTAATTCTAATCATTTAATGCCATATTTTACCATGACCATTTTAAATTTTCATAGTTTCATAGAACAATTTACGTCCTAAACCAAAAGTCTGGAAATATCTGGAAGAAATGTCAAAAGTCTGGAAGTCTGGCAAAAGTCCAAAAAGTCTGGAAGATCCAGACAAAATCTGGAAGGTTGACATCACTGCCCCCGATTGCTGTTTACTTCTGCCGAGTTTACCCGAAGCTTACTTCCTGATGCTTTCCGAGTTGAACTATCGATAGCATCATTGCAGTTTGAGTTTAACGGAAAAAAAATCGTCCTGCAAAGAAGGGCAAAGTGCGAGTATGATCTCTGATCAAGAATGCTTAAAATTTCTAATTAAGATTAAGAAAACTGAAAACAGCATAGATTTGAAAATTTCATTCTAAATAATTTTGAATCGTATCAGTAAAATTTATTGTTGCTTTAATAAAGGTTTTGATTAATGTTTGTCTGTGATTAATGGTTCATAAGTATTGATTCTATATCCTAAGCCCCCGCATCATCTGCATAGTGAAAGCCGGACTACATTTGGTCCTGAGACAAAAATAAATTTAATTTCAATTTGTTTACCTTAAATCTTTTTTTTTCTAATTTCATGATTATATCTTAGGGGGGCAATGGGGTATGGGAAACATTTCATGATCGAATTTTGAAAACCCACGATATAGATACATTTTGTAGATTGGCCCAAAAAACTGACCTGTGCGAATTTTCTGTTTTGATTTTAGCTTCTCAGAAATCATAAAAAATGTAAAAATTGTAAAAACCGTAATTTTTATTTTGATGCCAAATGATTTAAAATACATGAAATGTCACAATCTGCTGTTATCTCAAAAGATTTTTTTTTTCTTAAAACGACTTTAAATTTTAAAAATTACCAAAGGGGTGACTACAAAAGTGAGATAGTAGCGCTAACAGTAACAGATGTTAGGAGAGAAATTAGCATCTCAGTAAAAAGTTATGAAGGTTCACATTTGAAGAATCATGCACACAGCGCACACAGGAGTATTTTATCCGAAATCCTGGCAAAAACCTCGAAATTAAATTAAAAAAAAAATCAACTTATATTGTTTTTTTTTATAAATTAGTGTTTAAGTTTATTTTCTGGGCTCTACCGGGAAAAATTTGACATATCACACGAATGCTTCTAACTTTCTTAAACATTTGCAATGTGTCATACAAAACTTTTTATTGGGTTTGATTTGTTTGTTTTAAAAATGGTATTTTTCATCATTTCTGATAGTTGATCGGCTGGTTTGCTTTGCTAAATATTTTCTGTGATAACAGTACGAATGAAAGGACAATATTCTTAAAATCAAATCAAAATTTCAAGATTAAATATTTAAAAAATCAACATTCGATCGTCAAAACATCTTTCCTCTAAAAAAAAATTTTATAGATTTTGTATGCCTTGTTTATTCCTAACAAAATTTAAGAGTTGTTTGTTCGTCTAAATTTAGTGTTCGCGATTTTTTAGAATTCATTTTCTTTCATTTCTTTTTGATAAAATTTTCCCAATACATCTCTCTTAAATCCTTCAAGCAAATGATGTCTGAAATTCTTCCTGAAACCATCTGATTCAAGAAATGAAGAAGAAATGACTCTTGTAACTGTTATGAGCCTACTTGGTGGAATAATTCTACTGAATCAAAGCAATCGAAAGATTCCCTGTTATTCAACCACGGTATCCAAACTTTTCTTTTACCATGGTTAAATTGAAGGGAATCTTTCGATTGCTTTGGTTCAGAAGAAATGACCATTAAGAATAACAACCAGAGTTTGGTGTGGCGTGATTGAAGATATCAAGAATTCTCGACTCTTCCCTTAGTTTGATAAAATAGATGGCGATAGATGGCGAAAACAGTGATTTGCGCTTTTTTATTTGTGAATATTTAATGCATAAATAAGGTGTGAAATAGTGTGTGGAAATTCATAAAAATAGTGTTAAAACTTCGAGGAGATACCATAGGATCAGGATAAGTAGAAGTCTTAAATCACTTTGAATAGTTTTATGTTCCTTTCGAGAGTTAATTAACAGCAGTATCAAGCGAGAATTGATGAAAATCTATTCAGAGCTTGTGCTGCTGGAGCGTTTTTTTTTCTTGCTTTGTTTTATTCTCCACACACAATTGAACTCAGCCAAGCGAGCTAGCGCGTCCTCCGGGTCGGTCGTTCGTAGGTAGAAACAATGAGTGTGTGCAAAAAATGTGGATTGCAACTGAAGTGCTCGGACCAACCTTTGACCTGTTGGTGTGGATCGGTTTTTCACGCCACTTGCACCAACTTGCAAAGGTCGGTTTCGAAGCTGGTCAATGATAACGTTAATCTTCAATTTAGATGTGATGATTGCATTTCGGATAAGGATATTGTTCCAAATATCGGATCGATCGGAAGCGATGTTGATGCGTTAGCAAACACATCGTTATTGATTGAAAAGATTCAGAACGACATTCTTAACCAAATTAGTACTAAGATGGATATTGTTGTAACACAGATAAAAAGTGACATGAAAAAAATGTTGGAACAAAAAGTCGATGGTTTATGTAGTAATGTAGATAGTAAATTTTCTGTTATTGATGACAAAATAAAATCTTGGTTTGAAAAAAACGATAATTTGGTGCCTGGAAACAGAAAAAGAGTTTTTTCTACCAGGAATACTAATTCTGAATCGGGTCTCAATCCAAAAAAGAAAACATTAATATTGAATGATAGAAATGATGAACCGTTGCAAATTGATGCTGATAATAATGAGTTGGATGATGAAGTTTTCAGTAAAAATTCAACGTTATCGTACGCGACAGTAGTTAAAAGAAAATTATCTTATAGGAAAAAATCAAGATCAAGTAATCGTAAAGTTCGTCCGATCATTGTGATAAAACATGCGCAATCTTCTCAGCAATGTGAGGATACACGTGAGTTTTTGAAACAAAAGTTGAACCCCAAAATTCACAAAGTTAACAATTTTCGAAATGGGAAAGATGGCTCTATTATTGTAGAGTGTACAACAAATGAAAATATTGAATCAGTTAAAGATGGAATAGACAAGGATCTTGGAGATGAATACAGCGCTGTTATTCCCCCTCCAGCAAGACCAAGGGTTAAAATTATGGGAATGAGTGAAAAATATTCGCCCGAAAGATTCATTGAGATACTTAAGGATCAAAATGATTGGCTTTGTAAACGTTATCAAAAGTTTTGAGAATCCACGCTTTAAATATAACAAGTACAACTTTATTATAGAAGTAGACATAGCGACTTACAAAAATCTGAACGCATTGAAACGTGTTAATATTGAGTGGGATTCCTGTTCGGTATTTGATGCTTTTGGTGTCGTCAGATGCTTTAAATGTGGAGAATTTAATCATAAAAGTACGGATTGCGTTAATCGGGAAAGATGTTCCAAGTGTGGTGATTTCCATAAAACATCCGATTGCTCTGCTGATCAAGCTAATTGTATCAACTGTTTAAAAATGAACTCAGAGCGTAAAATGAACTTGAAAACGGATCATACAGCTTACAGTCTGGATTGTCCAGTTTACAAGAGACTTTTGCAAAGTAAAAAGGATAAATTTAACTTTAGCGAATAGCAACCAATTAGAACTGTTTGTTCCGGGATTTCTAGTATAGTATACTTAAATATTAATGGGTTAGCTACAAATTATGTGGCTTTGAAACTATTAGTAGAATCAATTCGTCCGTCTTTGATATTCATAACTGAAACACATGTTAAGGTAGCAGAAGCCTACGATCAGTACAATATAATGGGATATAATGCAGTTTTCTGTTTATCTCATTCAAGTCATACAGGTGGAGTAGCAATCTACGCGAAATCATCAATTGTTTTAAAAGTTCGATCAAATGAATCAATTGAAAATAATTGGTTCTTAGGCGTTACGATTTGTAGAGGCATGAAATCGGGTAACTATGGTCTACTGTATCATTCACCAAACTCAAGTGATCAGCGTTTTCTTGATATTTTTGAAAAATGGATGGATAATTTTCTAGATGCAAGTAAACTAAATATCGTAGCAGGTGATTTTAATTTTAACTGGTTGGTTGATAGTGATTCGAAGCATTTAAAACGGATTGTAGAATATCTCAACCTTAAGCAAACAGTTAATGATTTTACCAGAATTTCAAGTAACAGTCGCACTTTAATCGACCATGTATTTAGTAATTTTGAGTCGGTACAGTCTAAAACTGATGTTGATTTAAAAATAACTGACCATGAAACTATCGTTATTACGATTTTAGATGATTTAATAGAACCTGAAAGTAAAGTTCGAATGAAATGCTGGAAAAAATATTCGCAGCAAGCGTTATCAGAGCTTGTAGCAATGAACTTAGGTTCGAATGCTTTTAATTGTTGCCTAGACCAAAAAGCTGCTGTTCTAACTGATATTTTGAAAACGTGCACAAATCAGCTTGTAACAGAAAAATATGTACAAGTTACTAATTCCAGTAGCTGGTACAATATTGAACTATGGCGTCTTAAACGCAAAAGAGATAGACTTTACAAAAAGTTCTGTAGGTCAAATAGCCCTTCAATGTGGAATCAGTACACAATCGCAAGAAACATATATTCAAGGTCCTTAAAAAAGACTAGGAGTGAGTATATTCAAAAGAAAATTGATCACAACAAAAATAATAGCAAAGAACTATGGAAAATTCTGAAAAATCTGATGAATTCACAGAGTGCAACCCCGAAAGTTGTCACTTTTGACGGAGTCGAGGAGGAATCGGCTCACGTTATTGCTAGTAAATTCAACGAATATTTCATTGGAAGCGTCTCTCAAATCCACCAGAGTATCGAGTCTGTCAGTGAGCCTGATGAACTTAATTTTCAGGTTAACTGTGCATTAGAAATTTTTCGAACTATAAGTTACATTGAACTAAAAAAGATTTGTTTTTCACTAGAGAAATCAGCTGGAATTGATAATGTAAATGCACAAATTCTCCAGGATTGTTTCCATGTCATTGCACAACCATTGCTGGAACTTATTAATGAATCACTCGAAACTGGACATGTGCCGCAGATTTGGAAAGAATCACTTGTGATTCCTATTCAGAAGATTGCTGGAACGACTAAATCCGAAGAGTTTCGTCCAATTAATATGTTGCATACACTTGAAAAAATTTTAGAACTTGTAGTTAAAGAACAGTTGATGGAATATTTGAATCGACACAATCTACTCATACCAGAACAATCAGGATATCGAGAAAAACATTCATGTGAAACTGCATTGAATCTTGTTTTAGCAAAATGGAAACATTATATTGAAAAGAAAGAACCAGTCTTGGCTGTATTTTTGGATTTGAAACGTGCCTTTGAAACAATTTCTAGACCGTTGTTATTGGAAACGTTGAAACAATTTGGAATTTGCGGTAATGTGTTCAAGTGGTTTGACAGTTACTTATGTAGCAGAACTCAAAAAACATATTTTAATAATTGTACATCAAGTCTTTTGTGTAACTCTCTTGGTGTACCTCAAGGGAGTGTGCTTGGGCCCATTTTGTTTACAATGTACATTAACGATATAAAACGAGTTTTACGATTTTGTGATATAAATCTTTTTGCGGACGATACTGTTTTATTTGTTGCCGAACGGGACTTTCTAAGTGCTTTGTCGCATCTGAACGAAGATTTATATTATCTTGATAAGTGGCTCAAATTTAAAAAATTGAAATTGAATATAACTAAAACAAAATACATGATAATAACAACTCGATTTGATAATTTTGATGGTCATGTCAACCTTAATGGTGAGCCGATTGATCGCGTTAGAGAAATAAAGTATCTTGGAGTAACAATTGATGATAAATTAACGTTCAAGAATCATATTAACATTGTTATTAAAAAAATTGCTAAAAAATATGGAATTCTGTGTCGATTGAAAAACGACCTAACAATTGCCAGTAAAATCCAGTTGTACAAATCTATCATTGCACCACACATTGATTTTTGTTCATCAATAATGTTTTTAGCTAATGAAACACAAATGTCACGATTGCAGCGCTTGCAGAATAAAATAATGCGTCTGATTTTAAAATGTAGTCGATATACTTCCTCTCGATTTCTATTGGATGCTCTGCAGTGGTTATCTATCAAACAGAGAATTAAATATTTAACAATGGTGTTCATTTATAAAATAGTTAATAATCATTTACCATCGTATTTAAGTAACCGTATAATTAGAGGATATGATATTCATAGATACAATACTAGAAATGCTTCGGAGATGAGAACACCCACTTTTTTTCTAAGCGCAACTCAAAATTCATTGTATTTTAAAGGTGTTAGTGAATATAATTCGTTACCACGGGAAATTAAATGTGCTCAAACTTTGGCTGAGTTCAAAAAACTTTGTATTTCACACATAAAAAGAGTAGTAGTTTAAGATAGATAATAAGGGAAGATTGTATGTAACATTTGACGAATTTTTTAAAAGATTATAGTAAAAAGACAAGCAAATCATTGTTTTCGTCCGATGATGATGATGAGATTTGCTTTTATTTCTTAATTTGTGGCCTTCTGCCATTTGTAGAGTAGCGTAAAAGATAATGAGAAAGTCTACATATGTTTGAGCCACGCGCGCGCATATAAAATTAGATTGTCATTAGTTTTTTGTACTAAATGTGCATTGCAAGCACAAAACAGAAATCAGTCCGTTTTTTTGCATACTGGTTCTGGAACAATACATAAATTATCTTAAAGATAACTCGACCAGCTCAAACCTGTGTAGGGGAATGAGGTGGGACCATCATCATCATCTAAATGAGCCCAAAGTTCAATCAGGTCGGCAATTTCCGATTTCCTACACCGGTGATAGAAAAACTCAAGCACTTTTTTCCCCTATTCGGATAGGGAAGAAAAACCTGTGTTAGGTAAACAAAACAACCCCTGGATGGAGAGTAAAATCGAACAAATGTAATCAAACTTTCCCATCTATCACCGATGATTAGAGAAGAACCTGAAAGGTGAAATAACATATATGTAGTTAGTTGCTCCAGTCCACTGAAATAGTGGGTGAAACTATTCACGCATCATTGTCAGAGCCAAAGCACAAGGGGTGAAAAAAATCGATAAAACGAATGTGTGAGTCATTTTTGGGTAAATAATTGCAGTGTATGTTCCACGTGAAAAAAATACAGCACCGGTGGCTTCCAGCGATAGCTGGATAGAATGAACAAATGTGGCTGATTGTGTTTGTATTTATGGTTGTGGGTGGGTGGGGGCTGAATGAAATGTGATTGATTCGACATGGCCAGAGCGGCAGCTAAATGAAAGACCGAAAGCCCCAAATTTAGTTACGACTAATTGAGTCGAGGAAAAGTTTTCTGCCGGACAGCCTGTTTTTGACAAGTTAGTATTGGTGGGGGCTCTGCCGATTGACATTGTTTCGAAGGAGCGAAAGTTTTGTTATTTGTGCTGCACTGTTGGGGTCCAAAACAAATTCATTAAGTAAAGTTGAACCTTCTCGGGTTGTTTGTCATTGATTTGGAAAGGTAGAAATTGTTAAAAAAAATAAATGAAAATGTTACGAAAAGGGCAAGTTGTTGAAAGTAATTCTCAGAAACAGGCCATAAAGTATTGTATAGAGAAATAATAAAAATAAGTGCTTATAATAAACCACTTTTTTGGACTTTTCATTAAGACTTTTGAATTTTGATATTTAACTTTAGGATTTTGACTTCTGATTTCCTACTTGTGACTTCAGAAAACTGACTACTGAAATCAGACCTTTAAATTCTGAATTATGACACCCAGCTTCTGTTTTTTGTTTCTAGCAAACATTTTTGTAGCTATATTCTTATGGTGTTTCGATATACGTTCCATATACACTAAAGATTGATCGTATGAAAGTTGAAAAAACAGCATTTACCTACCGAAGTGGAGACAAAATACAAACCTAAAATCTTTCTAAAACGACGAAAACTACACAAATTGGGCGCTATCCGACACTTGATTCGAATCTATCGGAAGAATAAAAAAGAGCGCAAAATTTTGCTCTTATAGCCATCAAGTCGTTGCCAGCGACAATATTTTCCAGCAGTAGGTATTACTCAATTCCCATCTGATTTTTAGCCATATGGATGGAGACACTGCTGGTTTCCGAGAGAACACGAGAACACGACGATGAGTTTCCCACTTGAATCCCGCGCGGGAGCAAAATCATTTCAAAATTTACAAACATGGCGGACTTTCTATCATATTCGATTTAAACTAACTTCAGGCGACATTTTATACGATCTTTTCATTATTCAGTTGGAATTGCGATTCGCAACACTATAATAAACGACTTAAGTTATCAATTCTGATACGATTTCATGTTTGCTGGGTTTCATCTGATTTCAGATTGCTTACTTCTGACTTCCGGATTCTGGCTTCTGGCTTCTGACTTCTGACTTTTGATTTCTAGCTTCTGACATCTGTCTTCTGATTACGGGCTTCTAACTTCTGATTTCTTGCTCTTGACTCTCAACATCTTTTTCTGTCTTCTAACTTCTATCTTCTGCCTTCTGCCTTCTGCCTTCTGTCTTTTGTCTTCTGACTTCTGATTTCTGACTTCTGACTTCTGTCTTCTGACTTCTGATTACTGTCAACTGTCTTCTGCCTTTTGTCTTCTGTCTTCTGTCTTCTGTTTTCTGTCTTCTGTCTTCTGTCTTCCGTCTTCTGTCTTCTGTCTTCTGTCTTCTGTCTTCTGTCTTCTGTCTTCTGTCTTCTGTCTTCTGTCTTCTGTCTTCTGTCTTCTGTCTTCTGTCTTCTGTCTTCTGTCTTCTGTCTTCTGTCTTCTGTCTTCTGTCTTCTGTCTTCTGTCTTCTGTCTTCTGTCTTCTGTCTTCTGTCTTCTGTCTTCTGTCTTCTGTCTTCTGTCTTCTGTCTTCTGTCTTCTGTCTTCTGTCTTCTGTCTTCTGTCTTCTGTCTTCTGTCTTCTGTCTTCTGTCTTCTGTCTTCTGTCTTCTGTCTTCTGTCTTCTGTCTTCTGTCTTCTGTCTTCTGTCTTCTGTCTTCTGTCTTCTGTCTTCTGTCTTCTGTCTTCTGTCTTCTGTCTTCTGTCTTCTGTCTTCTGTCTTCTGTCTTCTGTCTTCTGTCTTCTGTCTTCTGTCTTCTGTCTTCTGTCTTCTGTCTTCTGTCTTCTGTCTTCTGTCTTCTGTCTTCTGTCTTCTGTCTTCTGTCTTCTGTCTTCTGTCTTCTGTCTTCTGTCTTCTGTCTTCTGTCTTCTGTCTTCTGTCTTCTGTCTTCTGTCTTCTGTCTTCTGTCTTCTGTCTTCTGTCTTCTGTCTTCTGTCTTCTGTCTTCTGTCTTCTGTCTTCTGTCTTCTGTCTTCTGTCTTCTGTCTTCTGTCTTCTGTCTTCTGTCTTCTGTCTTCTGTCTTCTGTCTTCTGTCTTCTGTCTTCTGTCTTCTGTCTTCTGTCTTCTGTCTTCTGTCTTCTGTCTTCTGTCTTCTGTCTTCTGTCTTCTGTCTTCTGTCTTCTGTCTTCTGTCTTCTGTCTTCTGTCTTCTGTATTCTGTCTTCTGTCTTCTGTCTTCTGTCTTCTGTCTTCTGTCTTCTGTCTTCTGTCTTCTGTCTTCTGTCTTCTGTCTTCTGTCTTCTGTCTTCTGTCTTCTGTCTTCTGTCTTCTGTCTTCTGTCTTCTGTCTTCTGTCTTCTGTCTTCTGTCTTCTGTCTTCTGTCTTCTGTCTTCTGTCTTCTGTCTTCTGTCTTCTGTCTTCTGTCTTCTGTCTTCTGTTTTCTATCTTCTGTCTTCTGTCTTCTGTCTTCTGTCTTCTGTCTTCTGTCTTCTGTCTTCTGTCTTCTGTCTTCTGTCTTCTGTCTTCTGTCTTCTGTCTTCTGTCTTCTGTCTTCTGTCTTCTGTCTTCTGTCTTCTGTCTTCTGTCTTCTGTCTTCTGTCTTCTGTCTTCTGTCTTCTGTCTTCTGTCTTCTGTCCTCTGTCTTCTGTCCTCTGTCTTCTGTCATCTGGCTTCTGTCTTCTGTCTTCTGTCTTCTGTCTTCTGTCTTCTGTCTTCTGTCTTCTGTCTTCTGTCTTCTGTCTTCTGTCTTCTGTCTTCTGTCTTCTGTCTTCTGTCTTCTGTCTTCTGTCTTCTGTCTTCTGTCTTCTGTCTTCTGTTTTCTGTCTTCTGTCTTCTGTCTTCTGTCTTCTGTCTTCTGTCTTCTGTCTTCTGTCTTCTGTCTTCTGTCTTCTGTCTTCTGTCTTCTGTCTTCTGTCTTCTGTCTTCTGTCTTCTGTCTTCTGTCTTCTGTCTTCTGTCTTCTGTCTTCTGTCTTCTGTCTTCTGTCTTCTGTCTTCTGTCTTCTGTCTTCTGTCCTCTGTCTTCTGTCTTCTGTCTTCTGTCTTCTGTCTTCTGTCTTCTGTCTTTTGTCTTCTGTCTTCTGTCTTCTTTCTTCTGTCTTCTGTCTTCTGTCTTCTGTCTTCTGTCTTCTGTCTTCTGTCTTCTGTCTTCTGTCTTCTGTCTTCTGTCTTCTGTCTTCTGTCTTCTGTCTTCTGTCTTCTGTCTTCTGTCTTCTGTCTTCTGTCTTCTGTCTTCTGTCTTCTGTCTTCTGTCTTCTGTCTTCTGTCTTCTGTCTTCTGTCTTCTGTCTTCTGTCTTCTGTCTTCTGTCTTCTGTCTTCTGTCTTCTGTCTTCTGTCTTCTGTCTTCTGTCTTCTGTCTTCTGTCTTCTGTCTTCTGTCTTCTGTCTTCTGTCTTCTGTCTTCTGTCTTCTGTCTTCTGTCTTCTGTCTTCTGTCTTCTGTCTTCTGTCTTCTGTCTTCTGTCTTCTGTCTTCTGTCTTCTGTCTTCTGTCTTCTGTCTTCTGTCTTCTGTCTTCTGTCTTCTATCTTCTGTCTTCTGTCTTCTGTCTTCTGTCTTCTGTCTTCTGTCTTCTGTCTTCTGTCTTCTGTCTTCTGTCTTCTGTCTTCTGTCTTCTGTCTTCTGTCTTCTGTCTTCTGTCTTCTGTCTTCTGTCTTCTGTCTTCTGTCTTCTGTCTTCTGTCTTCTGTCTTCTGTCTTCTGTCTTCTGTCTTCTGTCTTCTGTCTTCTGTCTTCTGTCTTCTGTCTTCTGTCTTCTGTCTTCTGTCTTCTGTCTTCTGTCTTCTGTCTTCTGTCTTCTGTCTTCTGTCTTCTGTCTTCTGTCTTCTGTCTTCTGTCTTCTGTCTTCTGTCTTCTGTCTTCTGTCTTCTGTCTTCTGTCTTCTGTCTTCTGTCTTCTGTCTTCTGTCTTCTGTCTTCTGTCTTCTGTCTTCTGTCTTCTGTCTTCTGTCTTCTGTCTTCTGTCTTCTGTCTTCTGTCTTCTGTCTTCTGTCTTCTGTCTTCTGTCTTCTGTCTTCTGTCTTCTGTCTTCTGTCTTCTGTCTTCTGTCTTCTGTCTTCTGTCTTCTGTCTTCTGTCTTCTGTCTTCTGTCTTCTGTCTTCTGTCTTCTGTCTTCTGTCTTCTGTCTTCTGTCTTCTGTCTTCTGTCTTCTGTCTTCTGTCTTCTGTCTTCTGTCTTCTGTCTTCTGTCTTCTGTCTTCTGTCTTCTGTCTTCTGTCTTCTGTTTTCTGTCTTCTGTCTTCTGTCTTCTGTCTTCTGTCTTCTGTCTTCTGTCTTCTGTCTTCTGTCTTCTGTTTTCTGTCTCCTGTCTCCTGTCTTCTGTCTTCTGTCTTCTGTCTTCTGTCCTCTGTCTCCTGTCTTCTGACTTCTGAATTCTGACTTCTGCTTTCTGAGCTCTGTTATCTGACTTTATTTTTGACTGTATTAGGTTTTGGTTGAAGTTGCTTCAATTTTTGGAATTATTTTTCGTCTCCCAGATACTTCAACTACTTGTTTACCCGGATTCTCTAGAATGACATACACAAACATTTTGTACTCATTTTCCGACTCTCCTTTTCATCCAGACTAATAAACAGCTTGAGCGAGTCACCAGAATGGAACCAAACGACATCGTCTCGTTGTTGGGCTAAAACGTAAACCAGGATTTATTTACATTACAGGACGAAAAAAAGGGCGAAACGAATGAATAATACCAAATCACGTGTCAACGATCCATATCAATTGGAACAGTTTTGGGAAAGCAAACAAAATGCTTCCATTTTTTGTCTTATTCTGGTATAGTTGATCATTTTTAAACCATTCATAGGGAGAGGATTATTTCAAATAGAAGTTTAAGCTGTTTAAGTTATATTCTAACGCAAGTGTATCCTAAAACTGAGATAAACTTTTAAAAAGTCCTAGCAATTCCACATTTCTGTTGTCTTTTGTATTCCATATTTTATTATTTCAAAAAGTACTTGGAGACTTTAAAACTGTTTGAGAAACTTTCAAATCAAATGTTATTTTCTGATGATAATGCATCATTTAAACATTCACATATCGATATTTTAACTCGCTTCAATGATGAGCAGCTTTCGCTGGTTAATTTTCGCTCACTCACAATCTGGGAATGATCAATGGCGATAGTGACAGCTTCAAAAAGTACTGAGCTACGCGAACCGTCAACCGGAAGTGGTCCCGGATTTTGCCGGTGAAACTCGATTTCCATGCACAATTTGAGCCTGATTGAATTGGATCCGATAATGGAAAACGCTGATTGTGACTTTCTGGCCCTGGCTCTCTATCATTACCTTCCTACCTACCTATCGTCATCATCATCGTCGTCGTTCTTCTACTTTTCGTTGCCGTCGCCAGTTGTGACGGACGCGAAGCAAATAGGCCAAAATGGTACTTGAGTGAAATTGAATTCTGGATCTCGTCGAAGGAGCTTACTCAGGGCAATTGAACGGTAAAATCGCAGAGAAAATTTCAGCAATCGATTCCGCAAATAGGTTGTGATTGTTGACAAATCCTTGAGCATTCAATAAAATGACGATGGGTTATATTATTTTTGGAAAAATAATATTTTTTTTATATTTCTTGACGAGACGCTACAAGTTGAACCTTGAATTTTGCGTCATTTTTTTAAAACCACCATCAGCAGTAACATCAACAACGATGATGACGATCCATTCCGAGATAAACGGAGGACGCTGATGGCTTGGAAGGATGTCATTTCAATGTTGGCGGCTGTCAATATGAACATTCCAGCTCCCCGGACCGAAAGACAAGATAAGAGTTCGTTTGAAAAAGGCTGCTGGTTGAGAGAGAAAAAACAAACAAACAAAACGATGATGTCTAGGATATGATCCCCTTTTAATGACATGGCTTCCCTCTGGCTCGGTCGATGAATAATGCGTATTCGGATGGGAGCTTGATGGGGTGGAATAACGACCACATTGGCCTTGTTAATGGCTCCATTTGACATGATAAAATGTGGTCAGCCAAGAATGGCAAACAGAGCATTATCGGTTGTTGGTAAATAAGGTGACAGTCAATCTACGAGAAACGTTAAAGCAGACAGCAAATAATGGGGAATAGCTATGATCGTGCTGAGGATTTCTGAAATTATGTAAACGAATGCGAAGCAAGATTTAAGCTTAAAGTGCGTTACCTGAGTTCAAAGTCGACAGTCAAGTCCTGAAATACTATTGATTTGGATTTCATACACAACTAGCAGAAGTCTCAATCTATTGGAGCATTTTTATACGCAGAAATTTGATAAGTTTTAAACAGAATTCTCAATATATTAATCCTTATCCGCTCCTGACTGTCAATATGACACAATTGAAAGTTCATCATAAAAGTGGGTTGGCGCTAAAAAAGAGTCAGTGAATTAAGACTTCCGCTGATTGTAAGGTTTGGAGGCAGATTAATACTTCTGCAAAATACTGTTACTTAGCTGATGGTATTGTAAGAGCAATTAAACTCCACTTCTGAAAAAAAAAACATGGTGGAAGGAATGAGACGAAGAGGAACTTTCAGGCTGAGACTTCCTTTTAATGGATTTTTGGAGAATGGATTGAGACTGCTGAGGAAATGTAAATTTTATTGAAGATGAGCAATAAATAGTGTATTGAAACTTCTTCTTGATAATTAAAATGGAAGCAGTCTGCGATGAAGCTAAATTTAGAATTATAAGCGCATTATGTTAAGATCGATTTTGTAAGTTGATCGTGAATAAGTTGTTTGAGGCATCCATTTGTTAAAGAATGTGACTTAGGATTGAGACTTCTGCTGGTTTAAAACAGCCATCCCAGCAAACATTTAGAATGTATATTTCTCAACAACCATGTCATACGTTTCATATACATTATAGAATGATCGTATGAAACTCGAAAAAAACAGCATTTATCACCAAAGTGGAGGCAATATACATACATATTTTGAACTCCTTGCTAAGGCGATAAGAATTTTACGGATTAAACGATAATCGACACTAGCGATGCCACATTAAAATCGGTTTCGGTCCGAAAAAGTCTTTGTTTGGTATGAAAATTAAAAAAAAAAAGTCGAAGCTTTTTAAACCAGATATATTGAACAAATATTGTAAACTCCTATTATTCATGAGTCTACTAAACAAATGGTCGATAAAACAATTAATAAGATATTTAGGTTGTTTATCTCATTCAATATTTTCAACGGACGAATGAACCTGCCTGGTTAAACTCATCTTTAGATAAATAAAAATTTATTTTCTCCATGCAGTTTTAATAGTCAACTTAACTTAAGAGCCATGTTAAGCTTTTCCTTTGTGTGAAATGATTTTTTTTGCTTTAAAATTTGTTCATAGAAATTGTTTGTGAAATTGCAAAAGGGTTCAACTATAATTTTTTTTAATAAAATCACTATTCTCAAATGAAATGTAAGCAATCTTCGCATCAATCATTAGTCAAACTTAATCAAAGTCTGGTTGACGATTTAACATTGAAGTAGTAACGTGATTTCAAAACATCATCTTTTATGTACAGTAAACACTCCATTGCGGCTTCATTGTGTTAGGCACTCAAAACACTATAATCAGTTTGTATTTTTATGCTACTCAGTACTTTATACTGAATACTATTTGGTATCGCAAGCGCCCGCTTATCTTGATTCCTAAGTTTTAAACATACAACTGCAAAATATGATTTTTTAGCTTATAATTCGTCTAAAACTATTTCAATTTAAATTTTAAAAAAATCAAAGGGCAGTTGGCAAAGAGTACAAATATACTATCCCCTACACTAAGACGTGCTGGTTCAAAAAGCGCTAGCGTTACATTGGTTCGAAATTTAAATGAAAAACGATAGTTTAAGGTATATTTAAAAAAAAAATCTGTCTGAACGAATTTGTCAAAAATTGGTATGAAATCGGCTTGTTTTCCCAAAATCTCGGTATTCGGTAGATACAGATTCTTATTCGAAAATTTCCTCAGAAATCGGTATAAATACCGGAAAATCGGTACATGTGGCATCGCTGAACGACACCCCATAAGTAGCTGCATACTGAATGCATGCCAGAGAGCACAAGTTTTTGCTAACCGTTGCCAGCGACAATATTTGCAGTTTCCCTCATCGGATAATTCTTTTAAAAACACTTTCTGATTTTTAGCAATCTGGTTGCACTTCAGGCCGCAAAGAGAACAACAAGGCTTTTCGCTCACTTGAAGCCCACACGGGAGAAAAGATCGTCTTCAAAATCCGCAATCATGGCTGACTTTTTATCATATTCGATTTAAATAATAGACACTGTACTTTCATATAGTCCGGCAAAGAGAATGGCGGGAGCCAATCGAAACATTTAAAATATTTAAAAATCATGGTTTAATTATTGTGATTCACAAAGATTTTTTTGACTTCTTAGTAACATTAACTTAAATTATTTAGCATAATTTTCATCATTGTGATTGAAATATTTTTCAAAAGTGATTTCTAGTTGAAGTGTCAAAAAAGCATGTAATTTAAGAATGTTTGAAACAATTTTTATTTTGCGTCTGAAGAAAGTGGGGCCATTCAAATATTACGTAACGCGTTAAGGGGGGGGGGGGGGAGTTTAAGAGATTGTTACGCTTTGTGGATTTAGGATAGAAAATCTTAGACGAATGTTTTACGTAGGGGGATGGGGGGGGGGGGTTGAGAATGGCTGAAAATTGCGTTACGTAATATTTGAACGGCCCCTCAAGAGCTTGAACATTATCATAGAATGCTCGATTTAAACCGACTTCAAGAAACCACTTAAACGGCCTTTTACTTATCTGGCAGGAATTACAATTCGCATTAACGTTATTAACGACATTTTTTTTTGTAGAGAAATGAATCCAACTGTGTTAGTTGAAGTTCCAGGGACTAGATGAGATGAAAATAAATGTTGAAAAACATGCGAAAAAAATTCGCCTTGTCTCCCGGTAGGACTTGAACCTACATCTTGCGCCTGGATTCAAGTCCTACCGGGACACAAGGCTAATTTTTTTCGCATGATTTTCAACATTAATTTTCATCTAGTCTCTGAAATTTCAACTAACACAGTTGGATTCATTTCTCTACAAAAAAAAAGTTTCGCTAACTGAATGTTTGGGTCAAGACCCATCTCTGGGTCGCAGTTTAAAAATTATTAACGACTTGATTTATCATTTCTAATGCGATGTTATGTTTTCTAGAATTGCACTTCCACTGGTTGATAAGTTCGGATTGATGTATTTTATGGTTCTAAGTTTTTTATGCAGATTGATGCTTAAGTCAAAAAACCAAATGTTACAGA
The DNA here is from genome assembly GCF_029784155.1 of Uranotaenia lowii. Taxonomy (NCBI): domain Eukaryota; kingdom Metazoa; phylum Arthropoda; class Insecta; order Diptera; family Culicidae; genus Uranotaenia; species Uranotaenia lowii. Next base: position 269,640,914 of record NC_073693.1, on the reverse strand, counting down.
AGAGTTCTGCTAGTTGTAAAAAAAATGGGATTGAGACTTCATCTTATTGTAAGTTCTTGAGCCAAATTAATTTGAAAATAGATACATTTTTTGACGAATAAAAATGATTCAGAAAACGTAACTTTCTTATAGTTTAAGGTAAGTAAGCGGAAGAATGATTATCGAAGCGAAACTGAGGCTTAGAAGGGACACAGAAAAATTGAGGATTGTATACATATTGAGTCTTCTTCTGGACTAAAGTTGAGTGCTGAAAAAGACTAATCAAAAATTACAATAATTTTTCAATGCAATCAAACAACTAATGGGGATTAATTATGGATGATAACGATAGAACGGTTTGAAATTGCTGCTAATTTAGAACTATCACTTTTTATTTATATTTTTACGGGTCAAAATTAAACTTATTGTGGATGCTTATATTTGCAAATTAAAAACATATAGAGAATTCTGTTGTTGAATAATGTGACTTCAGATTGTTACTCCACTGTTTCAAAATGATTGAATTGTATAGAGACTTCCACTAATTGGCGATAAAGATTGGTGGAAAAATTAAAAAAAAACCGTAAAATTTACACCCATACTAATTAAAAGTGATGAAAGCTAATTGAGACTTGAGCTTATGATTTACATAACACGCAGGAGTTCTGTTGCTTGAAAAAATAGACACTTCTTTTGGTATAAACAATCGAAGGAAATGGAGACTTGTAAGTAAGGAGTATGTTAGAATATGCACAACTGTATTGTGTGTTCTGATGGTTAAAATAAGATAGTGAAATAGAAAGTGAATGCAACTTCTGTTAGTGGAAAATTGTTCTAGTAAATGAAAAAGGATTGTTCGATTTTCAGGAAAAGGACGATTTCCTAGATCGATTCGAATAAGCGGTCGTAGGATCGAATCGCCCAAAAAATCGGAGCTGGAGAATCGATCTCTGGTAGATCGATCTTTTCCATTTTTTGCAAGAGACGTTTCAATGTACTCAAACTCATTGTATCAATATCAACAAACAAAAATTCCACAAAAAAAATAATCAAATTTTATGTACCAATATTAACTAGATTAAGGGTGCCAGAGTTTTCCTCGCGAGTATCAAAATTTTGAACAGCCAATCTGGGTAAATTTGCGCAAAACCCATGAATGAATATAATTAATAAACAGCAACATTTGGAACATTTCACATCAGCAGATTTCAGATCGTGCTTTATGCTTCCAAAAGCTTATTTGTATTTTGATTAAATTTGTTGAAAAATTTCGTTCTTGGGCTCGAAAATTTAAAAAAATATAATAGCTTAATTTACGTTTTTTGTTTGGTTGTGTAAATAAATTGAATAAATTTGGGGAAAAACCGGGCTTTTTTCAACGAAACCTGGGCCATTTGCCCACATTAGACCTTTTTCAAATTTTGTTTTAAATATTCAGGCAAATTCGGGTATAACCGGTCAATCTGAGAAGCTTAGACAAGTTTAGAGGTTAAGAAATAGATGACCAATACAGGGTGATACGGTCAAAATTTGGTCAATATCAACATGACGTATTTCTTTCAATTTTGCATTTAAAAAACCTGAACACCCCTCATTTTGAAGGTGTGTGTGTAGAATGTTGCTCCTTTTTTGATTTTGGAATCCACTCTTTAGTTGTCAAAATGCCGTCCAAGGAAGAAGAGCAGCGTATCAAAATTTTGCTCGCGCACCGCGAAAATCCGAGCTACTCGCACGCAAAGCTGGCAAAATCGCTAAAAGTTGTCAAATCAACCGTTACAAATGTAATTAAAGTGTTTGGGGAACGTTTGTCGACAGCCAGGAAGTCTGGATCGGGGGAAAATCGAAAACCGGAAGCCGCTGAGACGACAAAGAGAGTTGCCGGTAGTTTCAAGCGAAACCCTAACCTCCCTCTCCGAGATGCCGTAAATAAGCTGAGTGTATTGTCTACAACCGTGCATCGAGCCAAAAAACGAGCCGAACTATCGACTTACAAGAAGGTAGTGACTCCAAATCGCGATGATAAACAAAATACGACGGCCAAAGCGCGATCCCGGAGGCTGTACACGACGATGCTGACGAAGTTTGACTACGTGGTAATGGATAACGAAACCTACGTCAAAGCCGACTACAAGCAGCTTCCGGGACAGGAGTTTTATACGGCAAAAGGAAGTGGAAAGGTAGCAGATATATTCAAACACATTAAACTGTCAAAGTTCGCAAAGAAATATCTGGTTTGCCAAGCCATCAGTACCTGTGGCTTGAAAAGCAGCATTTTCATAGCTTTCGGGAATGTCAATCATAAAATTTACGTGAAAGAGAGTTTGAATAAACGTCTGCTGCCATTCCTGAAGAAACACGGTTGTTCCGTACTGTTTTGGCCGGATTTGGCATCTTGCCATTACGGTAAAAAGGCCATGGAGTGGTATGCCGCCAACAACGTGCAGGTGGTTCCCATGGACAAGAACCCTCTCAACACGCCAGATCTCCGCCCAATTGAGAAATACAGGGCTATTGTCAAGCGGAACCTAAAGAAGACCGAAAAAACTGCTAAGTACGAGTAGCAGTTCAAGGCAAACTGGCTTTCTGCGGCGAAGAAGGTGGACAAGGTGGCTGTACAAAATCTGAAAATAAGCCTAACTGAATATTTTCCTGAATTTTATACTAAATAAACTTGAAAAAGAAATTTAATTTGATTCTTTAAATTAACGATTTCACCGATTTATACGCGTTTTCCCTTGACCAAATTTTGACCGTATCACCCTTTAGGAAAAAGCAAAACTGTTTCTCCTATGGAAGCGGATTGAGACAGCAGCTTCTGCAGGTTTAAAACTGTCTGAGTGTATTGAAATTTCTGCTTATGTTAGAAGTTAAGGTCAAATGTGTAACAGGTTGCAGCATATTGGAAAATCTTGTACCTTGATCCTGGGCAAGCAACTTTTTATCTTAATTTTCTATTTTAATACTATAGATGAAAATTTTAAATCGACATATGTGCAATGCTTAGTTTGAAACCTGTTCAGATCCAAAAACAAAATTGGAAACAAAAAATATGATTCATGGCATTGTTTTTCCAAGAAAAAACAGCAACGTCAATCACCGGAAGGCACACGAAAGGCTGCAGTGAAAATTTGTCAAATGCATACATCGTTCTACATAGTTTTTGTTTGCAACTTTCACCCTGCCTGAGGAGGAAAATTCTGTGACGTCGGTACAAAAATCCGTAGAATTTTTGTCGATTCTTTGGCCACGCTCGGGGAATTACGGGGGGCAAACCGAGCACTAAATTAACCCCCAGCGAATTCCTTCCCTGAAGCTGTTCCTGCTGCTTTCTTCACAGCATGCAAAGCCAAGCCAAAACAAGCCAAGCCACGACAAGAACTGACGAAAAGTTTCGACTTCGGTCGTCTGGTGCTTCTTTGAAAGTTGCACCGAAAATTTCGAGATTCGTGCCACAAATGTATTTTTATTTTATTTTTCCTAGTTTGAAATAGGGATGGGGTGTAAAAGGAGAAAAATCAGGCTGCTCGGGGTCGATATACAGATATTATATTGCACATCGCTCTCTTCTCTCTAATGGGGTCTGAAAAAGTCGCGACTACATAAATTTTCACCATTTTCCGTTGTTTGCTGTCAGGACCCATCACTACCCCTTTCCATTTTCTTTCCTTTTTGCTAGAGCTTGGAGCAGCGTTTGGGAAAATAAATTCAGTCTAGCCAACTTTCGGGCAGAACAGATGCAAAATAGTTGCATCTGGGGGTGGGGGGAGCAATACTATAGTTTTTCACGAACAGTGGGTCGAAATATTGATTTAAATTTCAATGAAAAATTTTCTACTCTTGTTATTTTTAACGAGAACAAATTTGATGGAGCATTTATTTTTTCAGCATTGTTTTGAAGTTTGTGCAATTTAATCCATTTTGACCCTGGTACATTAGGCTAAATTCAAAGGTATCTGATCCATAGTGCATAGTCTGGAAATACGAGCTGGCAGTCATCAACAGCGCAAAATGAACCAACCAGTTGCTGCAAGCAGATTCTGGCTGTCAGAACCGGTAAAATATATTCCTAGGAATATTATCAGACAGATTTAATTCACTAAAAACTTTTCATGGAGACTAGAAGACGAAATCTCATAATAGTTCGAGCATAGAAATAAAACATTTCAGTTGTTTACGTAACGTCATCCATACGACCTTTCGAAAATTCTCACCCCAATTTATTTCCCGAGAGATGCTTATTTCTCCATATTTGCGCCGTGGAAAAAATAAACAAGAGTAACATATTTGCCAGTCAACCAACTAGAGATAACCTCTAGCCACCCTCCCCCAAATATTTCAGCTCCTAAACTTCAGCAGAAAAACTTGCAACATTTTCGAATTCAACCGGGAGGCGTCAGCAGCTGAATAATGACAGTTCTATGAACAACACTAAAACTGTCGCATTATGCAATCGTGGCATTAATATTAAGTAGCAGTGTTTTTGTTGCCCCGCATCCACAACAACTTCCGCCTGGAATTCCGGTTATGCGGAAGTTTTTGTCCCCTAAGGGTCGGGTTACGTACGAGACAACTTCCGTAAAGAGGATTATGAGTAGGGTTTTTTTTCTCAGAAGGCCAAACTTTAGGATAGCATGAGATTAGATGTATCCTCTTGTTCTGATAGACGAGAAAAAGTTTATCATTTTTTTCTGGATAGTGATGAATCTTTATGACAGAACCGGAAACGGGCTGAAGTATCCAGGATCCTAGTAATTTCAAAACTTGTGAAATTAGGACTGATTTTCACCGGAAATAGAAGCACTAAAATATGAAAATTTAAAATTTAATTCTGCAGGCCGTATCGAGTTAATCCACACAATTTAATGCGGCCTATGAAATTGAATTTTAAATTTCAAAAGCGAACTGATTAACGAATCAGATGTGTTTTATTGATCTTAGTGTGAGGTTGACAGAAATATTCCTCCACGGGTCTGTCAAATCAGGCTATTTCTTCAAAGAAGTCTGCAGAATTCGAGAAATATCCGAGGAAATTTTGACAACAGTCAAAAATAATTTTATAAAATTCACGACGGAATTACTTAAAACTGGTTTTAAAACGAAACATATCAGCAGATTTTATATCGCATTTAAGACTTCCAAAAATCGTTCATATTTTTTGATGAAACTTGCTCAGAAAATATCTTTCATGTACTCAAAAAAACATTGGTAATGAAAAAATAAAAAATATGCGTTTGTCAATAATGATAAGATTTTTTTAAGTTTTGTAAGCAAGTAGTTTTTGTTAGTTCATATTCGATTACGCTTTTTCAAAAACTGGGCACTTTGAAATTGATTTTTAACTATTGAACAGCGCAATAGATGGTACTTTTTTAAATCAGTTTGTACGTCTGTTCTGCGATGTAGTTGTTCTTGTTGGAGCATTGCATGTCACGGGGTTTCTTGTTGAATAATTTTCTTTATCTAAGATAGGTTTCGCTAATTTTTGCACCATTCGATAGTTGGAAGTATCTCCTTTCATTTGAGCCACATTTGGAATAATCCATCTAGAACATTTAATTGTTTTGAAGATTTTTTTAACTTTTTGGTGGTTCAATTAAAGGCATACTTATCACCGATTAAACACATGTCATACTTTAAGCGTTAATTTAAAATCATACGTTAATAACATGATTTAGTAGGAAAATATCCTGACTATAACTTTGTCGGAGGCATCAAAGTGATAAAAATTGAGAGAAAAGAGTTGTAATGTCGCAAACTGAGTGATTATTATTTCATTTAAAAAATCTAAAAAAACATTCCATCGCTGATTGTACCAAGGCAAGAAATAGTATCTTCACGACTTAGTTATTGATTGTAGAGTTTTTGAATATTCAGGATGGTTTATTCACATTGAAAAGTTGGGGAGGTAGTAATTTAGCTGCAAGCACTTCGTAGAAATACGCAAATGTTTTCTTGTCACTTAAAAGACAAGAAAAAATTTGTCGCAGCCAGTGGCGTAGAGGATAGCCTTCAAGTCTTCTAAGCCAGCGGGCATGAGATCAAATCCTGGTCACGGCATACATAGTACACTTCCTGTAGGTTTGGTGGTTTTAGCATTTGTAAGATGCTAGCCATCATTTCCTCGAAAGATGTACGCTTAGAATTAAGAAAAAAAGGAATCTCTTCGAGGAAACATCAAGTTTCATTAAGATCCTGTATGTGTTTGTGTTCGTTTTATAATCGGACCATGCAATATAATCAGACCATGTGAAATACTTGGACAATGTAACATAATCCGATCATTCAACATAATCTGACCATGCGACATTAACCATGTGACATAATCAAACAAAAATCTGATCATGCAACCTAATTCGACCATGTGACATAGTCGTACATGTGACATAATCCAACTATGTGACAGCCTGACCATGCAACATAATCGATCATGTATTATTATCCGATCATGCAACAAAATCGACCATGTGACACAATCGGACCATGCAATTATAATCGGACCATGTGACATAATCGGACCTTCTGACATAATCCGATCATTCAACATAATCGAACCAAGTGACATGATGAGATCATGCAACATAATCGGGCCAAGTGCCAGAATTAGATCATGCAACATAATCGACCATGTGACATAATCCGATTATGCTACATAATCGGACAATGTGACATTATCCGACTAGGCAAAATAATCGACCATGTGGCATAATCAGAAAGTGCAACATAATCGACCATGTGACGAAATCCGAACATGTAACATAATCGGACCATGCAATTATTATCGGACCATGTGACATAATTTTTTTTTGTACAGAATTTTTATCCCTACATAACCTCTAACTGAGCCCTTTCTTTAAGACCTTTAGTAGGCAGGAAATATCCAAATCCATCAAGAGGCGGGGCTTCCGTTTTTCTATCTTTTTCTCTTTTTTTATTTTGGCTTGTTGATGACGTCACAATCCTTTAGATGTGATGTCCGTTAATGAGGCTATTTTCGTGACTCGAGATTCGTTCGCAAATATCAATTCTTCCTCCAATAGTGTTGCCGTAAGACGTAATTCTACGTCAAAATCCAGCTTTTAAATCAATTTAATCAGGAATATCAGAAATTAAGAGCAAACATGTGTATTTTTTTTATAAGAAAAAATGGCTCCTGCTTATCTTGAAAATTGTGAAATGCATTTCATACTTTGAGTAAGCAAAGTCTTGAAAATGTGCGAAATCTGGGAAAATTATTGTAGATAAACTATTTTGAGTATTTCGAGGCACTACAATAAATTCTGTTTATGTAACGATCTACTCTGGAAAGTTGTTAATTTTGTCATACCTACCTACCTAAGGGTCCGGCGTCGATTGACCGACGCATAGCGCTGAGATAAAAGAATTAATTTTGTCATGCAAATAAAAAATCATTCCAGGGGAGAGCCAAAAAAGCAGTAAACCACCGAGAAATGTTTGCAGTAATCCTTATAAACTACTATCAGATCAAAACCTGTATTTTAATGTCATTCGTGAAAATTTGATCATTTAAATTAAAATTTGAACAAATGAAAAACTGTTCAATAACAAAATGTAAAAATTTACAAAAAAAATAATGAATTGAAGCCCAGTCAACCAACTAAAAGCAAACTGAGAAAATAGTTTCAAAATTCAAATTATTGTATTAAATCAAATCAACCACCGAAAAACTGTTGAAAATAGAAATTTCCCGACCGGGAATTCCTGGAATTAAAAAAAATCAGGAATTCCCGAATCCTGGGAAACGTTAAAATATCCCGGGAATTCCCGCAGCGAATAAAACATGTTAAAACAATTGAAATATCTCAATATCAGCTTGAGCAAGGAATATGATAGCTGTACCTTGATATATGGCTTAGACTTCAACTTTTTTTTCTTCTAATAACTGATTGATACATAGAATTTGATAAACAATGTTTTTTCGTTCGAAAACGTAGTGTGAAAGTTAAAAAACGCATAGAATCTATAAAACCAAACAATTCCAAAAAAAAATCTACGAAATGAATCTGAATGTTCTATTTTGCAACACTCATTATTCAGAATTTCCGTTTCGTAACTGTTGAAGGTTGAAAAATCATCGGCAAACTTATGACATATTAAAAAAAATAGAATAGTTATCTAAAAACTTGCTAAATTTGATGAATAACTTGAAGTCTATCCTACAAACTTCTATCGATAGTGAAAAATCAATTTCAATTATTTCAAATTTTTGCCGAAAGAATCTGTCATGTATTTCGGTCAAAGTACTCAGTTTTTGGGTCTTGGATTTTATAATTACTAATTGAACTTTCAAGGCATTAAAAAAGTTCGAAATGATTTGCAATACTACTCCATAAAATTTAAAAACAAAATCCATATAGATAAGGTTTCGTATGCAGTTGAGAGTTGAAATCATCATTTTAGATTTTCCACGTGATCCCGAGAATTTCCGGGAAAACAATCGTCAGATTCCCGATTCCCGGGAAGGCTAAAACGGCCGAGAAATGAACACTCTAGATGAAAACAAAGCAAATGTTGGGATTTTTAAACCTTCTTTTTAAATCTTCTTTTTTTTGTTTATCTTTGACAAAAACGAACAAACTTGAATTTTCATTTAAAAATATGTGTGTTAACTCCAATTCGACAACAGTTTTACAAACAAGATTGAACTATATACTCAATCATAAGTATGTTTCAGATAATCCTGATCAAATTTATTTAAAAGATAATCTTATTTAAATAAACCATCCTGAATATTAAAATACTCTACAATCAATAACTTAGTCGTAAAGATACTATTTCTTGTCTTGGTACAGTCAGCGATGAGAAGTTTTATAAGTTTTTTTTTCAAATGAAATAATAATCACTCTGTTAGCGACATTACAACTCTTTTCTCTTTATTTTGAACACTTTTATGTCTCCGACAAAGTTGTAGCCAAGAAATTTTCCTATAAAAGCATATTATTAAAATATGGGGTTAGAAGAACGTTAAAAGTAAGACAGATGTTTAATCAGTGATAAGTATGATTTTGCCTTTAATTAATCCACTAAAAAGGTTAAACAATCTTAAAAAAAAAGATCTAGACCCCCCGATGGATTACTCCAAATATGGGCTCAAATGAAAGGGGAAAGTTTCAGCTTTCGAATGATGCAAAGATAAGCGATACTTATTTTTGAAAAATAAAGTTTTCTTCCAGAGACACCGTGATGTAAAGCGTTTTAAAGGGTGTCCGCGATGAAATTCCCACACTATGAAATTGAACTTTTTAATCGTTGGGTAAAATTAAATGAAAATTCTGGTGGATTTAGCTCATTGTGCATTGTTTACATCCTGCAAGTTTTAAAGTCCTGTGATCAAAATTTGTGGAAATGGAGCGAACGCCTTCGCTCGGGATGTGGCTTAGAAGCTGCACCCAAGCCGAAGTTTTGTCCAGAAGAAAAAAACTACGGCTGGGCTTCGAACGTTCAAGGTACAAAAGGCCCTAATCGCGACGAGAAGCAGAACAAGTCCGTCAAAACCCGTGCCAGGAAGTTGTACCTCAGCATGCTGACGGAA